>NW_020449296.1:935855-990019 GCF_003343035.1 Apteryx rowi | reverse complement strand
GGGTGCGGGGCTGAGCTCATCGCTGGCTCCCCGGCGCTCCTTACCAGTGGCTTCTGCGGTCACATGGGTTATGTGCTGGAGTTTAAAAGAGCTTATAGCCCCCGAGCCGGTGCAGAAGCAGCCGGTGGTTGCATGGGGGTAGCGCCGGGAGCAGCGAGGAGGGCGCCGTGAGTACGCGGCGGGCGGCCGGGGTGCCCCCACGGCCGGAGGGGAGGGGGGGGGTGCGGCGCGGCGATTTGCGCGGCTCGGCTTTGCCCCCCTCTCCCTGCGCGGCGCGGGGCTCGGGGGCGGCGAGCCCCGGTGCCCGACGCGGAAGCTGCGCTGCGCCGCGGAGGGATGATGAGCGGCAGCGGAAATGCCTGCTGCCCTCCGCGGCTCGGCCCCGCGCTGCCCCCGCTCCCTGCCCCGCCGCCCGCCTTGCCCCGGCGCGCCCACGCGTGTCCGCGCCCGGCCGTGGGGCGCCGGGTCCCCTCCCTCCCCCGGCCCGCCGTGGCCACGGGCTCGGGCAGGCCCGCGAGGAAACAATTTGGGCAACTTTGTTTCCTGCTCGTGTGTGTGTGTGTGTGTGTGTGTGTGTGTGTCCCTCCGTGTGCCCGGCCGGGCGCGCCCGCGGGGGAAGGATGGGGCGCAAAGTTTGCGTGGCCCCGGGAGGTTCGCCCCTGCCCCCCCCCCGGGGCGGTTTCCCCCGGCGCCCCGAGGGGAGAAGGGCCGCGGGGAGCCCGCGGTGGGGTCCCCCCCGGGCCGGGAAGGCATCGCAGCCCCGCGAGCGGCGTCAGGTTGAAGGCTGCGGAGGGATGATCCCTCTGCTCTGCCTGCTGCATCGCATTAGCGGGGCTGGAGCCGAGGTTGCAGGGTGGCTCTTTGTAAACTGTAGATTTCCTGGGCGGGAGAGCAGACTTCTTTCTTTTCTCGATTTCTCTGAAGGCACAACCTGCCCTTTTCTCTGCTGTGGCAGCACCCACTGGGGCTTTTTTAATTCTGGTGGGGGTTTTTTTGTTCGTTCGTTTGTTTGTTTGTTACGGGGCGAGGCTTTTTAAGAAAATCGTCTGCTTGGTGCTTCTGTGGAACTGTGCTCCCCGGGTTAGGCAGTTCATCCCAATGAATGTGTGAGTGTGCAGGAGGGCTGCTTTCCAGAATTGCATAATATACACCGTTCCCTCTACTGCACAAATTCCCTGACATTTCCAGATCTTGGTGACTTCCCCCACTGCAATCTTAAAACTGGATTGGGAATGTAACCAGGGTGTGAGCTAATTCTTGCTGCCTTCGCTGGGGACAGAACCTGGGCTCCATGTTTCGGCTTCCCCTGGCTCCTCCAGCCGTTGTTTCTAGATCCGTTAAACTTTTTTGGTATAAAGGTTGGCACTTCTTTCTCATAGAAAGCTGATGCACAATTTTTCCCTTTCTTCCCCACCCTATGCTTACAGACACATGTGTAGGATCTGTAGCACAGGTTGCAGAAAGTGGGAATGCAGGCAAAGCTATTTGATTTGTTTCTTGTCTCTTTGTGCGTGGGGGGGCTTTCCTGGAGTGTTTTCTTTGGGAAGGTCCTGGAGCTCCTTCTCTCAGATTGCTTTTTGCTCAAGAACTTACTGCCTCCTACTAGGATTTTGCTTATTTAACTCTGACTGTGCCGACTCTGTGTGCATGCATGTTGTTTCCCTTTGCGGGCAGCAGGACCCGCACACACCACCGGCAGTCCTGCTGGGTGTGTGTGTGTCATGAGAAGTGGCCGGTCTCACTGCCTTGCTGCAAAAGCGTGCAAAAATGTGGGAGCAAGCCATTCCCGCTCTCCGCTCCTCAGCGAGGCATCGGAGCTGTGAGGGGATGGCTGGAAACATGCAAGGGATGCTCATGTCCGACGGGCAGCGATGCCTCCCTGTGTGCAGGTGCTGGGGAGCAGTTAGCTGGGGAGGGCAGGCTTCCCGGAGACGGGCCGGGCTGTGCAAATGTGAGCACTGCGCCCGTGAGACTTCTTTGCAACAACCCTTTAGGATAACTAACTCATCGGAGCTGGCTGTCGGAACAGGCCAAGGCACAATCTGTTGATTGTGCATTATTTTTTGGTCGAACTTACTCTGGGAGGGCCTGATCCTGCCAAGGTGCTGAGCCCCCGCCACTAAAGGTGCTCAGCGCCTCCTGGACTGGCAAAGGAAGGAGCCGCAAAGCTCGCAATGCACATTCACGTATAAATAACAGTTCAGCCAGGGCTCAGCCTTTCAGAGGTCTGGCCAGCTCCCTGAAGCTGGCGGCAGGAGTTTTGCGGGTGCGAGCCCAGGCTCCGGGGGACTCTGGATAACTCCCCGGCAAGCGGGAGGAATGCATCCCGCTCGCCTCCGCCGTGAGGCTGGGGCTGGATGCGCGGCCGCGGAGCCCATCTCTCGGCTCTGCTGTTTATTATTGCTGCCGCTGCCATTACGCCTGACAAATGGGAGTTGCTGAGTAATGTGCTGTTTGTGTGTAAATATCCGAGTGCTCGCGGCTGAGCTCACTCCTCCGGCTTTGCGGGAAGCCGGCTCAGCACCTTTCCCCTGTGGAAACCTGGGAGAGCAAACGCGTCCTGCTACAGGGACCTTCCCACCGCTCCCGGCAGCTCGATCCTCCGCTCGCCGCCGCTCTCCTGCAAGCGTGAAGCCTCCGAGCTCAGGGGTTAACGCGGAGGCCCTGCTGCTTTCCTGAGTGCAAGTCGGGGATGGGAAAGGGGTGTGTGTGCGTGTGCATGGTGTGTGTGCGTGTACACAGCTTCTGGGCACCTAGGCAGGGCTGTTTCCAAGGGTGCTAGCTCTAGGTGGGCAGAGTTTTGGGGAGTTGGTGCTTTTTGCTAGAGAGATTAGATCTTGGACAAGTAGGAGAGGAGGTTTTGTTTTGTTTTTTCCTGTGTGTGTACCTACTCAGCCCAGAGTTCCCCTTAATTTCATCCAACTGCTGTTCAAGATGCTAAATTATTCCTTCCCCTATCGTTTTCACCTCACTTGCGGATTAGCATCCAACTCCTTCTGTCGGTACGTGTTCAGCCCAGCTAGACTGATCGCAGCTCTTTTAATCTTCCCTTGTAAATCAATCCCTTCTGCCGCCTGATCATTTCTGTCGCTCRTTTTCCTGAAATCCCTCCAATTTGTCCATTTTGTGCTGGTGACGTATGCCTGGCCCTAAACATGATGTATACCAAGCACGGCAGCGTGAGGGAAGGACACCTCCTCCCCTCCCACCCCGCTGGGGCTTGTGATGCTTTGTCAGCACTGAACTGAGTTACTTCCCCATTATTCTAAGCTATAGTCCCTGCTCGGTGTTGCAGAAGAAAGCAGCATACTCAGGTCAGTGCCCTGGGGAGAATTCCTCCAAATTTTGGTGATGAGTTGCTGAGGTTTATTTGTGCGCTGCTAGCACATGCTGGATGGGGCCCGGTGTGCTGGGTGCTGTACGCGGGGGTAGTAAGTTGTGCCTCCCTCTCTCTCCCAAGAGCTAATAGCTGAAGTAGGTGAGGTGAGTGAAATAAGAGAGAAGGCAAGCTGTGTCATGCCCGTTGTATAGATGGGGAAACTGAGGCCCGGGAGTCTTGATTTGTGCCACAGCCTGAATGCACACTTTCTGCACACTTGTCCAGCACGCGCCTCTTGCCTAGGTGCTCTATGTGCAGGGGTCACCTGGGTGCTTCAGTCCCACTGACACCCATTAGCATTGCAGCCAGTACGTGCCTTTTCCCAGGAGATGTTGGATATTGTTACTTGGCCAGAACAGGCTGGCATGCAGGGATGCTGGGTCCTGGGCTGTTGCATGCATTGCTTTTCATGCAACGGCAAGAGCTTAATGCCACAGGTGCTGGCTTCACACCAGCCATGAAATGGGGACTTCATGCAGAGTTACTGGTGTTTTGCACTCATGCGCTTTGAAGTTTTGTCATGCCAAACCATAAGCTCCTAGCGCCGAGCTTTTCTATTAGCTGGAAAGGCCATGCCCTTCCAGGGACCATCTATTTTTAGGAGGAGCTATATTCTGGACAGTGTCCACTGCAGATGCTCCCTGCCTCCTCCTCTTGGCCCCTCTCCAGGAACGCCACTTGGGTGATCCGCTGGTGGGGAAGACTTTGCCGAAGCTCTTCAGGAGTGTGATGAAGGCTGTGCTGTGCCAGGCACCCAGGTACCTGCAAAGCTTTCATTGCACGGGGGTGTGCCGGAGGGACAGCAGCCAGCGCATGCTGCTGCCAGGCTGGGCTTCTCTTCATCCAAAAGGCATATCCATAGGAAATGACATTTAGTTGTGTTCCCAGGACCAGCAGGACACGATGTGTTTTCCCACCGCTGGCTTTACCTCACGGGCTAGGTAAGGGCCCTGCTTGGTCCAGCTGCATGCAACCAGGGCAGTTCATGGAAGTGTTTCTGCAGATGGTCCTGGTCCAGGTCCTGGTCCTGGTCCAATTCGCCGGGATGACACTAGGGGGCACGAGATCTGCTAGAATCCCCGTTGCTGGGGATGGGGAAGGGAGGAGGATGCAAAGCCGCTCTTGACCGACCAAGCCCCTGTAAGATCCCTCCGCACGTTTTTCAGGAATCCAAGTGTTAAACCCGTGCGCAGGCCGCAGGCTGATGTGGGTAACTTGTCCTTCGCCTCCCTCCGCGCCGCTCCTGCCGCGAGCGGGGGACGCGTCGCGCCGGGCGGCTGCTGCGCAGGATCTGCGCGTTCGCGCCGCGGCCGTGGGAGCCGCCGGCAGCGGGGCTGGGAGCGCTCAGCGGGAAACCCGCCCGAAGCCGGGAGGAGAGGGACGGAGCCGGAGCCCCAGGGAGTCCCTGGGGAATTGGGGATATCCAGGAACACCTAGCGTGGCTTTAACTGCCCACCAGAGGCGTTGTCCAGAGCAGGGATTAGATTAGGTCTGGGGTTAGCATTCAAGATGAAGCATGTTAAGGTTTCATTTTCTGCTGGATGTTAAATTCGTACGTGATGTCTCTCCTCAGGGTCATGTTTTCCTGAAGTAGCAAAAACTTTTGAGTCTGATCTATCAAGAATATGGTGTGTGTGTGTATGGATGGAGATATCTATCTATCTATTTGTGTATAATATATATGTCCATGCATATATGTGGGCAGGGTGCATAAGAATGTATCTTTTTAAGATGTGTTTATGCATGTCTGCATAAATTCAGCTGTAATAATGTCTTCTGTCCTTAAAATCTATTTTACCAGCTGTGAATGCATGCATGTATATTAAAATACTGTATACTGGAATCTCTCTCTTGTTATAGCAAACCTTGCAAAAAGCAAATAAAGAGACATTGTTCTCATAGCAGGCTTGGGAGGATTTAATATTTATTTTCTCTGAATTTTGATTGTTAATATTTGTTCAGCATGTTTGCAGGCATTCCCCCCCCCCCCAGTTGATTCTTTACTTAAATTTTGGCACTAGTGGGAAACAGGATACCTTCAGTTTATTCATTGCTTCTTGACAACAGAAGCCAAGCTTCTGGTCTAAAATGTTGATGCTTGATAATGTTCTGACGTATTAACCTCTAAATGGTTAGTTTTTTAAAAGCCTTCTGCTGCCAGACACCAAGCCCCTTTGCTGGAGCGCTGTTTCTGTCACAAGCCCCCAGGCAATGCTTTTAGTAGGACACTGACGCACTGCAAACACTCCAGTTCTCCCAGAAAAGTGTTTGCTGACTGCTGTTGAAAGTATCACTACGGCGACTAGAAAGGAGAGATGGGAGAAGGCAGACGCGTAGGTTCGTTCGCTCCGTTTGTCTGCCAGAGGCGTGTGTCCAGCTTGGTGCGTGTCTGCACATAATCAGGGTCACTTCCCCAGATGTTTTGTAAGACTCTTGCAGAGCCCAAGGAGGGAGAGTGCTTAGGACGGGGGGTTTATTTATTTTGAAATGCCTTGCGAAGTGGAAGGAGGTCTGGAAGGAAGCGCTGAGACTACTTTTAAGCCAACTTGGGACAGCATCCGAAGACGCTGATGTGGTTTGAAGAGGAGATGGTGTCTTGTCTGAAGGTGCTTCCTAATCAGATGATATGAAGTTGGGATCCTAATTAGCCGTAACACCCTAGAGATGTCTTGAAGTCCTCTTGTGGCAGTGATGCTCTGGTGGTGCCACTCGCAGCTCTGAGCTGTTTGGGAGTGGCGTTGTGCACTGCCTGGGCTGCTGCTCTCCGTTTCAGAGATGGCTCTAGTGTTGGAGTGGAGCAAGCAGCGGTCGTTCAGGTGACTTGCGATATCCTCTGGGGCTGCTGCCAGCTTTGAATCACGTTCATAAAGCTGCAGAAATAAAGGAAGGTGCAGCAGATGTCAGAATTAATACTAGTGCCTGTTATATGGGAAACTTCCTTTCTCCTTTCCCTGTGGATATTGCTTTTGGTTGCTCCCTGCTTGGGAGAGGGAGGAGGAGGAGGAGGAGGGAGGCCAGAGAGGTTGGTGATGAAATGATACTGTAATGCGGTCGCGGCTGCAGAATTGGCAGCAGCTGGTGGAGGAATCGTGACCTCTGAGTGTTGCGTTACAGAGGGAACGTGGGAGCCACATAAATCTGACTAGCACGGACCTGGCTGTGTTTAAATAGTCTGCAGCCCCTCCTGTGCGAGGGGAGCCGGCAGGGGGAAGCGCCACAAGAAACGCCAGGTGAGCTGGAGAGGCTGGAGGGCAGACTTTGTCCCAGCACTGGAAGCGGCACCAGGCCAGGACYGCCGCTGGCCTGGTGGTTTGAAGCAAACCCAGGATGAGGCATGACTCTCGACGTGAGTCATCTAACGCATCCTCTGCCCCATCAGGGCTGAGGTCGTAACCACTGTCGGAGCCCTCTCAATGGCCAGGAGGGCTTGAATTGAGCACCCAAGGGCCACTCGAGGGAGATGCACAGCTCTGGGAGTAGCAATGGACCGCTCAGATGTGTGGCAACACTGTAGAGGATGGAGCTGCTGTTATTCCTGCTTATTTTGCTGGGAAGGAAAGGTGCTCCTCGGGGCGAGGCAGGCTCAGCCCCTTGTTTCATCAGTGCTGTGAGCAGCCTCGTTCTGCGATGGCACTGCCAACCAGCTTTGCGTTTGCAGGTAGGATCACAGGCCCCCGAAAGCAAACGCGTAAGCAGGCACAATCCCCGGGCTAGCTATCACGAAGGGATGTGCCTGCTTTTAATTATGTGGGTGTTAAGTCAGTGAATGCATTGTATTCACCAAGTTGCAGCCTGGTATTTTCTTCCTTCTTGTGGTCTCTGGTGGCCTTCCCAATCTCTGGAGAACAGATAAGAATGACTTGGGGATGGGGTGTAACAGCTTGCAGGATGCTGCTGTGGCGAGACAGCCCTGCTATCCCTCCTCTGTGCCTGCGCTGTGGCTTCCCAGTGCAGCAGGGGTGGCCTTGCATTTCGGGGAGATCCTGGGGCCATGCTGTAGATACAGGTGGGGAGGAAGAGAGGGTAGCTGCTTTTTGGCGCCTCCGTCTTTGCTCCATGAATAGCCTCTTTCCGGGTGACCGGCGAGGCCTTTTATTGCAAAGTGCTGCGTGCTGCAAATTCCCAGCCGCAGAGCTCCAGATTAGCCAGGCTGATCCCCAAATCCCATGCAGGCATGGGGACGATTGCACGCTGCGTTTGATCATCTGAGAGAGGCATGAAGTTCCTGTTTCTGGTGGGGGGGGGAGGTTTGCAAGCTGAGCAAGGAGGCAGGAGAGCTCTGCCACCGCCACTGCCTGGGGGAGATTGTTCATTCATGACACAAAACCTGTCTGCATGGAATAGGGGTATCTCTACACCACAGTCATTTTGTCCGTGGCCTAAAAATAATGCTGGTAATAATGAGGACACATCCTCTCCTGCGGTCAGGACGCGGCTCTCGGATGCAAAGGGCAGACAGCCTGTTCCAGACTTTGCCAACGAGTGATTTAGCCTCCTTTGTGCATCACTTCCCTTGCCTCTGAATTGAGGGCTTAAAAAATAAATACATTAAAAGGAGGGAGAGAGAACAAAATGCAGCTGCTGCTCTGAGACTTGATCAAAAAAGCTCTGTCCAGTCCTCTGGGGCTCTCACTTAGAAACAAGCGCTGGAAATAAGTGTTATGGGAAAAAGTACCTGCAAATAACTATTAGTATGGGGAAGATGGTTTTGCTCTTGGAGGTGCCTGAACAAAAGATGTTTTGGAGTGTTTGCTCCCAAAAGGGTGGGTTTTTGGCACTCTCTGGAAATGAGGCCCCACAAAGGGGTCTCTGCTCGCTMGGTTTTGAAACCTGCGCCCATGCCGTTCTCTTTCCCCGTCACRCTGCAATCATGTATGGGTCGGAAGCTGTTTTATTCAGGGACTCTGGAGGCGGGGGGAGACAAGTTGCGCTGTCAGGGGTTGATAATTTTTTTTCATGGACCGGTTTCCTCCTGTAGCATGCCCCCAACACATGCAGTGCGGCGGATTCTCCACACGTGTTGCACAGACGCGCTTCTGTGCTTGCTTAGCTGTGCCTGCCTGCCTACCTATTTGCAGCTGAAGGATCTGAAGCTGCTCTTTGTTGGGATTCGTAAAGCCTCTCTCTCTGGATGGAGTTGTCTGTGCTTTTATTGGCCTGGTTCTGGGAACAATAGCGGCTTTTCTGTCTCCCGCAGGCGTGATTTGTGCGAGGGCTCTGGAGCAGGGGCCAGCTCTTGCTGCTGGTGTGTTTCCAGTCCTAACGTTATTAGTTTGACAGGCCCATTGGGCATGTTGGTCAATCTAGTTTTTATTTCATGCGTGAGACCAACTGTTGTGGCAGGGCACCGAGCATTGTCTAACGCTGAAATCAATGGAGGAGTGATCACGTTACCTGGGCGATAATTTTTTTGGCTTTGCCACAGATGTGCTGTGACACCTGGCAGCAACGTCTTCCCCTCTCCTTGTGATTTGGGCCACCCTGCCCTTTCAATGGGGGCATTTCTGCATGTCCCAACTCTTAGAGCGTGTGGGAGGACTCTCCTCTTTTGGCTGCAGTTCCAATTATTTTGCCTGGAGAACACACGGTTTGGGTTCTGGGAAGCCTAAGCATTGCAGGACACCCCAGGCATGCACCTGGGGATTTCCAGTGACAGCATCCATCTCTTAGAAGTCCAAGAAGCTGCTGTTGACAAAAAGACCATTTCCCATCTGCACATCCAGCCTGCTGGGCTTCAGCTCAGTGCTTGGTGCCCTCTCCCAGCAATGACAAGACATGCCAAGTCCTTAGGGCTTGTTTAGACAGGGCAAGGGCTGGGAGGGGGCTCACAGATGCACTCTGCACACTGTCTTTTTTTTCTTCTATATATAGACACATCTGTTGCCTCTCACCCCTCTTTGCTTTGAATCAGTGACTTCAGGTTCAYTCTAGCTTGCTCCTCTGTGAAGAATAAGTTCTCCAACAGCCAGGGTAGATACCTGATTTTAAGGGCATGCAATATCTGTCCTTCCTAGTTTTGGCACGTCTTTACCTGCAGCCRGGCCAGAAATGCTGTTTTTTCCAGGTAGGGGGTGCCTGTGCACAGGGGAGAGCCAGTCTTGCACTGATGGGTTTGCTGCCTCACTGGGGGAGGCAAAGGTGGGGAGGTCCCCTGGCGAGGTCCCCATGGCTGCTTGCCATAGCATGTTACCATGGTCAGCCTTCAGCCTTGTCATGGCCTGGGGGTGCAGGGAAGCATCATGACTTTTGAAGAGGGGGAACTGTGACCTGGAGTGGCTTTGGGATTTCCTTGAGGTGCCAGAGCTGAGCTGGTGGCAGAAAACCAGCTTTCCTGAGTTGTTGACAGCTCATGCCAACTGCAGGACACACAGTAAATACCCTGCATAGACCAAAGCGGGGCATCTGGCTCTCTGCACAACCCTATATGCTTATCTGTCTGTCTCTCTTTAGTCCTTCTGGTAACTGAACCCCTGAAATGACATTTGAAAGCTTTACATTTATTCGCTCTTGCCAGTTCCAGATCAAATTTGCTGAGTTGTCAAGACGAAGATGCTTTTTTCCTAAGTGCTGGCCCTGCACTAGCTCACCCTGCTCCATGCCTGCCTTGGAGGAATCCAGCTGGGTTCCTCCTGTCTCCGCTGCCACTAGCAATAAAGCATGGGGGCTGAAGAGCAGCCCTGCTAGTGGTTGTGTGAGGGGAAACAGATTTCGGCTTCCTCTTGTCCTGTTGCTTGGGCCGTGCTGGGWTCAGCTGGCAGTAGCTGCTCACTTGTGTGCAAAAGCAGCAGACGGAAACAGGGCTCACGCTGGAAAGAGGTGCTGAGACTGAGAGGGCAATGTCAGGGACTCTCGCATGTGATCCCTTCCTACCCCTTAGGCCCAGTCACACTAGTGGCTGACCTGGGTCTCAGTGAGCAGTGTGCATGCAGTGAGCTGGGGGGTTCTCAGCACAGGTCCCAGCAGGCTGGGTGTCTGCTTCAAGATAACCAGGACAAGTGACGCTAATCAGTGGCTTGCCTGGCAGCTTTCAGCAAGGAAGGCGAGTACTTGTCCATGCATGGCGACTAAATTGCTCTCTTGTCCCTGGAGGCTGTCACTCCAAAGCCTTGCTGTGCTATGTTGGCAGGTAGCAGCACCAGAGGATGCCTCTATTGCTGCTGTCTGCCCTGGGGACAAGTGCAGATGCATGTCTCCATCTGGAAGTCAGGTTGTGGAGAAAAGATACCTCCCCAGAACATACTTTTGCAAACTCCAGTGTGTTGTAGTCCCTCTCGGGCAGTCACGCTGCTGCTGTCTCTGTGTGAGCCATGAAGCAGAGGGGGAGTGATGATACTGCATCCTCTGTGGAGCGATAGGTGCACAGAGCTAGGGGTGGCTGTAGACACCGAAGCTAGAGCACTCTCTTGGTCCTGGGGCTGGCAGCCAGGTTTGGGTTTGGTCTCCAGTGTGCTTTTGAGGGCTTTGTGCAGTATGGTTTCAAATCCACCCCTTCTTCCTTGCCCAGACCCATCTCACCATGGTAAAGTCTAACCTGAGACAACAGTATTTTACATTTGCCAGGCTCTTGCCTCCCTCTTTGTGACTGTGCATAGTATCTTCTACGTATTTTGGGAGCCCTCTCAGGTGTCACTTACCCACAACAGCAGCATTTTGCAGGCCAGGTGGCTGTTAAGAGGATATTGCACAATATTGCTCAGCAAAGCATTGCTGGGTTAACCCAGCTGATGGTCCTGAGCTCGGGGGTACTTTTCGCAGCACCCAACATCCACCACCATGCCTGTGGAGGATGCTGAGCAGCTGCTTTACAGTAGAAACACGAACAGAAACGCATCTTGGCTTTTAAGGGCAGAGTCAGCACATGTGGCGGGAGCAAGGCTGTGACACAAGCAATTACAGCGTTGAATTCAACTACCAATAAGCCAGAGGTTGCTCCCGTCACCCAGGCTAGGAGATGGAGGAATTTAATTATTCGTCTAACTTCTTCCAGAAGCAGCTTGGACAAAACAGYAACAGACAGCTTCCTAAAACTGAGATGAAAAATGAAGAACCCCTTGTTCTGCYGAGTCCTAGCCAGTTAACCTTTTCAGTCACCCCCATGCCCAGCATGACCAGGCTCCCTTAGATTCAGGACCATCTTTCTRAAGACACCCTTGGGCAAAGGGCAGCGTCACGTAGGCAAAATAACACAGCAGCACCTCTTCCTTTTTGCAGAGGTGGGATCTGCTGTAGGTAGAGCCGCTGACTTGCTAGTGCTGCGTTTCAAAGCCCTGGCTGCCTGCTGTCCCCCCGCAACAATCTGCTGGTGGACATTAATTTTTCCCAGATTTCTGCCTCCCTTTGAATATCTCTGCTGTGGATCATTTTCCTTGCACGTGTTAGCTGGTATTTTCCCAAAGCTGAAGCTTGTGCTATTTCCTGCCTGTCTTGCTCCCTCTTCTGTTATGTCTGAATCCACCTTGGTGTTTGTTGTGACTCCTCCCTGCTCAGCTCAGAGGAGACTATTTGCCCCTGTTGTTCTCCTAAGAGCTTGTAAGAGAGAAATTAGCCTTTTCAAAGATGAGAGATCCTGCCCGCCTGTGTCTCATTTAGCACGTCCCCAGCTGGAGCAAAGGGAAGCAAGTCCCATGATAGCCAGGGTGGGAGGGTAAATCAAGTGTTTTGGGGGTAGGAAGAGCCTTGCAAAAAGGGAAGCGCTTCAGCCTGCGGAGCAAGGTGAGGATGGGCTACTGGGAAATGCTCTTTAGAGCTTGGAGGCAGCAGGGGGAAGCTCCTGGGTGCAGAGGTGGCTAGAGGTAAGCTGGGAGCTCTGGTACTGCAGGATCTGGGACCRAAAAGTAATGACTGTACAAAGGGGTGATGCCGTAGGGACTTGGGGCTGTGGGCATGTTGCCAGGCTGGATAGAAGGTGTGCCTTCTCTGGCGTGCTGTAACTGGGCTTTCCTACTGGTGGAGGACTAAAAAGTTATAGTGAGCTTGCCCCTGAGCAGCGCCTTTCCCTAGTTGTTTGTGGCTTCCCCCATGGAAACTTGATTTGGGCCTGAAGTCACCCATAGCAAATCCATTCCTCTATCTGCAGTGAGCATGTGCTGCTCAAGCTGTGGCTGTGTGGGGAGGGTGTGATAACTTCTTTGGTGGCTCCTTGTTTAGGTCTTGCTCCCCTAGTTGCTAGCTTTAGCTCCTGTTCTTGCTGTTTTTTGTTTTTTTTTCTCCTGAAGGAGATGGGTATTGCTGCAAAAGCCCCTTTTCCCAAAGCTGGTGCTGGGGAGCACCACCTTGTGCAGCATGCTCAGGAGTCAGGCAGTGGCTTTAAAAAAAAAGTAATAAATATACCTGCTGCTGTAGCTCTTGGTTCTTACAAGAAAAAAATCCTCTGAGGTAACTTTTTGCTGTGCAGTTCTCAGGGCTGGCTCCGCTGTGGTTTCCAGCGAGATAGCGTCTGGCTAACGCAGCCAAACATGAATGGAGCAACCCTGGGGCTGTATAGGACGAGATAAGATAAGGTAGGGTTATGATTTGCCTGTCTGATCCTGAAGCTTTGTGCATTATTTAGCATGTGTAGCGAGAGGTCAGTGGCCTCCTGATAATTTTCATTAGATTAGCCAGGCAGGGTAATCACTTGCTCGGGAAAACCAGCTTGACACTGCCTGTTCAATAGTTGGGTTTAACTGAGAATAAATAGTCTTGTAATTATAACGACATTGTCAAGGTCAAGAGGCTCAAAGATTCGCTTTTTTTTTTTTTTTTCTTTCCTTCTGGTATGTTTACAGAGACCCTACTATTCTTTATGTGAGCATTTGTTTTTTTTCCTTTAAATTCAAACCAAAAGCTTCAAAGCTCTTCAAGGAAACTCAACGCTTCCGCAGCAGCAGACGTGAGCGGTGTCGCAATAACCGAGCGGTGCTTGTGCCCGGCTGCAGCTGAGCGACCCCGTGCTAATGAGCCGGGGCACCGGCAGCAAACAGGCAGCACGTGCTGCCGACTGGAGCAGCCCTGAGCCCAGTCAAAGATGCTCTTCCTGCCTGATCTGTGCTAATTGTGGGACCGATCCAGCCCCCCCCAAAACAGGCCAGGCGTTGCTCTCTGTTAATGCAGCGGAGCGTGTGCCTCCTTGGGAGAGGTCAGCTCCGCACACGTGGTGTCCTATTGAAATGAGATGTGCACTAGTGTGTGGGGGTGGCTTTGCCACTGGACTTGTGCTGTCTTAAGAGCTGGCATGGGAAGGAAGAATTAGAAGTTAAGGTGAGTCCCTYGCCTCTGCTAGTGCCCTCATCAGTAGGGATGGGCTCTGCAAAGGGGGCTTGGCCTGGGAATGAGGCAGGATATTGGAGCTGGGATCAGTGCTTGTGCACTGAGGCTGTGCACTGTTAAAATGCCTTCCCTTTCCCACCTGGAAATGGGTTGCACTCAGAGCTGGTTATCTTCTTCCAGTGATGACATGCAAAAATAAAGCCTGGAGAGATCTTTGTAACCCTCTAGTCTGGCCTTGTGCCAGGCAAATGCAGGTTGGGGTCCTGGTGAGATTGGGCAAGGCAGGCTGGTGCTCAGGGTGGGTTCAGAGTTGGGTGCTCCAAGCAGGTTTTCCTGGAGTGCTGGGACTTTGCTGGCACCATGGGTCCTTGGCAGTGCATTGCAAAGACAGCTAGCTTGGCTTTTTTTTTTTTTTTTTTTTTCCTTTTAACCTAATGGCCCGTAAGTGGGGATTCTCGGCAGCAGGGCTGGTGGAGATCGTGTTAAGCCTCTCTCCACCAGGTATCCGTTGCTCTCATTGCCTGTCATAGGCTTTGACAGATGCCCCAGGGAAGGCGAGGGCATGGCTTGGCCCAATGTGCCAAGTGACTGATGGTGTGGTTTGTTGACTGACGCCACGCGTCTGCAGCAAGCGTGCGGGTGCTCCCTCGCTCTTCCTCCGAGGGAGAGGGGAGGAGAGGAGGCTGGCTTGACAAGTTGTTGTGAAAGCAAAATGACTTCAGGGCTGATTTTTTTTTTTTTCTCCTCCCCCCCTTCCCCCCCCGCCTTCTCTTGCCTGACAGAAAAAGCATAACTTGTCTTTATTTAATTGGTGCTTTGTGCCTGTCTCCTAGACAGCCCCCTTTCTGCCAAATTCTGGCAGATCAAAACGACTCAAGTTTGGAAGCTGTTGTACATCTAGCCTGCCTGTTTAAAACAAAAATCAACTTTTTTTTTTTGCCTCCCCTCCCAGTTGCAAGCCAATTGTAAAAGCAAAATGGTATATATGATGCTAAACCCTCCTTGCAAAGGCATCTGCTCTGAGAAGCCTGATTGAAGTGGGGAGCAAGTGGTGGAGCTCTGCAGAGATGGAGCAGAAGTGAGCTTGACCTTTTGTTGATAGTGGAGTTCTGAGCATCTAATTGACATGTTCTTGTAAGGCTTCAGACTATTTCATGATCTTACAAATAAGACCTGCCAGGGCCTGAAACACAAAACAAATGTGTTGTGGATCAAATGAGGAAGCACTCTTAACTCTTTGGGCAGCATCACGGTGGGTTGGCAGCAGGGTTAGCAAACCTGAACATGTGGTCTGTTTGGTGATGTTTTCTGTGTAAGCTGGGCAAAAGTTGGGTTAGAGCGGAGACCTTGGATCTCCAGGCTGGTCCCTGTAACTGCCCTGTCTCAGTTTCCGTCCTCACTGAACATCTGTGATAATATGAGGCCTGATAACCTCTCCTCCCAGGAGAGGAGTATCCTGGCAGGGAGCTTGTGCCCTTATGTTGTCTTCAGCCTCCAACCCTGGCAGAAAGCAGCATGGGGTAGCCTGTACTATGAGATCTGCAGGAGCCTTTGCAGGCTGGGCTTGCCCTGCCTTTTGCAGAGCAAAAGCAGCAAAATAGTTTGCTGCAACATGTGGCATGTCCCTGGCTGAGTGCTGCCCCTTGGAGGGGCTCCGACTCCTCTGGGACCTCCTGAAAAGGGATGAGGGTTTCCTAGTGCTGCTTGCTCCAGCCCTACCTGTTGGGGTTGTTAGGTGAAGATCCCCTGCTGGAATAGGGGGTGAACTGGATGTCAAGCCTTTGAGTTGCCTTCCAGCTGGATCTGTCAGCAAGGAAGTCAGTTGCTTGGATTTTCTTTTTTGTGTGTGTGTGTGTCTGTTGTGGAGTTTGCAGATGTTTCTGCCCTGCCCCAGGCAGGGGCAGGCAGCAATTCACAGCCTGTTCTGGCTTGGGGACACGGCCTGACCCTGCTGGGCTGTGCTCCCAGCCTTGCAGAAGCTCAGATGGCCTCTGGCACGGGCCTGCCCTGGCACACAGTGCTGAGGGGGGGGGGGGGGGGGGGGGGGGGGGGGGGGGGGGGGGGGGGGGGGGGGGGGGGGGGGGGGGGCAGAGGAAATGATGGTGCTTTGCCAGAGGCTTCAGCACAGCAATTGCCTGGTCACTGCTGAGGCGTAGAGCAAACCTGTTGCTGGTGGACACTTTTGCAGGTGTTTCTGGGGGCTCCTTCTCAGCATAATGGGAGCAGAGCATGAAGTGGCTTGCCTGTGAACATAAGCCTGTCCCACGGGCATCTTCAGGAGCTTTGCGATGGACAGGAAAATCCTCTGGGTGTGAAGATAAAAGGGGAGCCTGGGAAGCTGCATACAGCTGGGTGTGGAGGGAGGGCTGTTTGCAGCCTGAGTCTGGATGCAAGCAGGGCAGCTTTGCCCAAGGAAAGCAGCCAGTGGTGATGGGCACAGGAGAAAGTGGGAGCACTGAGGAGGGGCTGTGCTGTGCAGTGAGAATCCCCCAGGATGCAGGACCGAGGGAGGGCCTGGAGTCAGTCAATGCCATCTGATTTTGGGCCAGGGAGGCTGCTGCAGTGAGCTGGGGGGGGGGGGGTATGCTGCCTGTGGTGGCTGAGGAGGTGTTTGAGGGAAGGATTGAGAGCTCTGCTCTTTGGGCTGAATTTGAAGTGACAGCCAGGCCTCCATGAGGAGATGCTGGAGTGGTTTCACTACAACTTGAGAGACCTCACACAGCTACCAAAGGGCTGTGAATGGAGCCCCTCATTAATATTTGATAGGGGCTTATTTACAGCTGAGAGGATAAAGGGCTGGAGCCGAGTCCTGCTTGGACTGGTGGAAGTCTGGAGTCACTTCAGCGCCTTGCTGAATGGCGCTGGTACGAATGAGAAGCAAGTCAGGCCAGGATGCTTGCTTGGAGATGTCCTGAGGGCCACTTCTTGTTCTTGTGTGGCTGAACCCAGGTGTTGAGGGTCCTGGCTTTGTCTGCAAGGGAGAAAGGGAAGGAGATGAAAGATGGTCTGTGAGGGACCAAAGCCTTGAGGGACTACAGGTGCTGTGGGGAGATGGGGATTGTGGACAGGGCTGGATGCCCAAATAAAGAGGAATCTAGGGGGAAAGACCTTTAGGGGCTCTTTCTGTACTATATTTATGGGAGTTTTGGACTATCTTATGGGAGGAAAAAGAGAAACTCTGTCRCAGTAGGATCTGAATCTGCCAAATCATGTTGTTCCCAGGACTGTCTAAGCTTTTCCTGTACAATTTTTCTTGGCTGTCTTTGAGGTTGCTCTAGGGCATCCTCCCTTGGTGTGATCTGTCTGTCTGCATCCCCAGCTCCCCTTCTTCCTGTATGCTGCTTGAGCTGTGCCCAGCTTCTAGACTCCTGACTGGGCAAGGCACTGACCCTGGATCTGTCTTGCTTCTGAATTTGTGGGATTTATTCAGCAAATCAGTGTTTCAGATGGTCTTGAGAGATGTTGGCCTTATTGATCTGCAAGAGGGAAAGCCGGCAGCCACTCCTGTGGGCCACTTCTCTCCTATTCTTAGCTCCAGGCCTGCAACCCCAGGGCTCTGACCCAGCCGTGCGGACAGCTGTGGTTGCCCTGCTCAGGGGAGTCTGGTGGAGAGCAGGGCAAGGTGCTCCAGCCTGAGAGTTTAGGGGTAATGTCCTTTCCTTCTTTTCTTTCTGACCCTCCTTCTTCCTGTGCTTTAGTTACTGTGTTCTTGTCAGTGGAAAATAACTAGTACATACCTGTTTTTAAGTTCCTGAGTATTAACTTTATTCCTGATTGGAAATATCATACTGCATAGGGCAGAAATTGAGGGCTGCAGTAATTTCCATGTTGCACTGAGGCCTCTGGGGAACAGCAGACCACTTTCCCCCAAGACTGAAATGAGTCTGAGGCCAGGGCTTTGCTAGGATCTCCTACTTCTCACTGCCAAGTGTGATGTGTGTTTGCATCTCCTGCCCTGACTCTGGGGGACAGTGCTGTGGGGAGGGGACTTGGGGGGGATGCTTGAGGACATGGAGGGGGACAGCCGGTGAGCTGAGACTGAGGAGTGGGGTGAGGGAAAGCGGGGAGGAGCGAGTCCCTCTGCCAGAGGCGGTCAGAGCTTTGTGCATTGCACCTTTCCCTGGGGACCAACCTGCTGCTCCCTCAGCATGATGAGAGCTGAACCTGCTCAGGAACCCCTCTCAAGCCTCTTGCTGTTTGCACCTTACCACCTCAGGGCAGGTGGAGAAGGTGGCAGTGGTGGGTGGAAAAGAAGGGGATGGCCTATTCCTCCATCCCTCCTCCCCATCAGTCCAAATCAGCTGGATTCAGGGTGGTGGTGAGGGGGAGACTCCCCCTTGAAGGGGGTGTGGGGAGTCTGAATTTTGGTGCTTCCCAAGGCCCCTATGTGTGTTAACGACCTGTAATGGGACAGCCTGTGTTAGCCTATTAAGTCCCAATGGGGTTCCTTGTAGACTTGAAAGTGTGAGGAATTTCACTCAACCATGTTAAAACATTTCCACCCCCTTTAATAGCTTCATGCATTGATTTAACCCTGTGGCAGCTGGGGTTGTTGGTTGGGGAGAAGCCATCTGGCTCTCCCCAGCCTCCCATCCTGTGTTCATGCAGCTACTTTGGCCAGAGTTACATTTCTAGGGGATCTTATTAGCACAAGGGCTGCTTGAACTCTTTCCTCTGCAGCCCTCCTGGTGGCTGGCTTGACGGAGCTGATGCGGGAAGCAATTTTCCTGCAATCATGCTGAGCATGGCCTTGCTTTGCTGCTTTTAATGAGAGTAATTTTGCCCTGGCTTGTATCAGCCACAGCCCACCTGTGCTGCCAATTACACTGGCAGATTTGGTGTGACCTGCGGAGCTGGACTCAGGGTGTCCAAGTTCTAAGTGTTTCTGAGCCATAAGGTGTGAAAAATCTCACCAGTGTTGCAACAGAGGTGTGGGAAGCAGTTTTCTGAGTTATGAAAGACCTTTGGACACACCAGTATCAGGTGCTGTTGATCTCAGGGGAGTTTGCAGAGAATCAAGGGCTTGCTAATTGCAGGTGYGTTGCCAGCATGTGAAGAAAGAAGCTCTCCTTAATTGCAAGCTGTGTGCCCTAAACCCTTTCTGTTGCTGTATTAGTTAAATGTGTATCATAACACTTCCATGCCTGGATAGCATGGGAAGGGTAAGCATGCAGACCTGAAGTGGATGTGTGTGTGCAAACATGCCAAAAGGGCTCTGCAGGAGAGGAGGGCAGGTCTGCTACATAAACCCAATACATCTGTCACATGTTTCCGATCTCTGGAGAAGCTGGTGTTCAGGCCTGCGCTTGGCTTGCCCGGAGTGACCCAGGCACTGTCCAGATTTGTTTTCTGCCATGTAGCCATGACATCCTTCTGGCTAATGCTCAAATTCGTTCCTGTCTCCTTGTAATAGCTGTTGTTGATATTGTCATGGTTTCCATCATTGCTGGTTATGTCAGAAGGAATATATCTGCTTGACTGGTGTTGGCCTGTGTTCTTTGGGCCTTAGGCAAAAGACTGGCATGGGGTGTGGAAATCTGGGTAGCTAGCTGACTGCAACGCTATCGCTTGGCTAGTGAGCCCTGTTCAAGGCTCAGTGCCTGGGCTGACCTTTCTGCACTGATGAGCAGCCCCTGTATGCAAATATACAGATGCATTTAAGGTTTGGGCTGTTTTGAGAGGTTCTGTTTGGGCCCAGGGTCTTGAGATTGCAGGCTGGGAGAAGGAAGAGTGTTTTGGGCTCTTTTCCAGGCTGACTGGCTGGGCAGTGCAGTGATCTTGCTCTGCACCAAGGTATCATCCCAGTACTAGCAGGAGGTGTGCAGGCCAAGTGCTGCCTAGGGATGGGTCTGCAGGGAAGCCCTTGCCCCAGAGAGCTCATGGCTGTGCATAAGGGGCCTTACAGCAATAACAAACCCTGTTAGTTTTTATTCTGTTGGGGTTTCTGGTGGGGGGGAATTATAGCTTCTTTTGTCACTAGAAAGCAATGCTGAAAAGACTGCACAGAAGGATACTTGTTGAGTTGTCAGGCAGAAGCTGCCCTTGCTTTCGCCCTGGGTGCGGGTCACCTGTCTCCTTGATGTGTCATTAACAAGTGCTGTGCTTGGTAATTAATACCTTTGTAATTATGCAAAGAGCAGAATGCTCCAAATTTTCAAGAGGTGGCAACTGGAGGCAGAGCCAAGAATGGACAGGGAGGTATTTGGAGGCTCTGTCCTTGGAGCAGCAGAGGGGAGCCAAAGGGAAAGAACTGATGTGTTTTGAAGAAATGGGAAGATGCTGTTGATGAAATGAGGCTGAGCTTCTATTTCAAAGGCTTAGACCCTCTGGACATCCTGGCATAGCCTGGCCTGGGTCTGGTCTGTTCTTTCTTGGCACCAATATTTTTGTAGATGGAAATGCTGGCGTGGGTGACCTTCTCAGCGTCTGGCTGTTGGAGGAAATGTACTGAACTGAAACAAGTGTTTCCAAAGCTGAGCTCTCAGTCTCCGGTCTGTTGTTCTCCGTGCTGAGATGCTGGGGTTGGCAGCCAGGCTGCTGTACTTCCCAAGCGCCTGGACTTGCTCCCAGCCCAGGCCCACCAGAACAGTTGTGATACCAGCCCACTTCTGATGCTGAAGGTCAAATTGCTTGCAGCAGGGTGACAAAGGAGCTCTTGATCTGAAAGCGGGATTGTTCTTTCTTGTGCCTTGCCCCAGGAGGGGTCCCATGGGCTGGGATGCGTGCTGGCTGAAAGGAATGCTTAAAATGTGCTTTTTTTGCTCCTGTCAAAAGCCCTTGGAAATGTGAATCAAAATATCTTCCTCAGTGCCTTCTCACTGCTTGTTCTGGGCCACTTTATTCCCTGAGAATGGCCTGATCCAGTACAGCCAAATGTCCTGGGCTCCTCCCTCTGAGGGAGGTCAATAGTGGGCATACAAGCAAAAGCATAAGAACAGGGTGAGCATGCACTGATGTTCCTCCAGCCTCTGGCAACCTGTGGCTCATATCTCTTCAGCCAGAGATGATATCTTCAGATTTTTCTCCCTCCTATGAATTTGTCTGGTTGCATAGGCTCAAGAAAGCAAGTATTGCTACTTGCAGCCTTCTCTGGCCAGAAGTCCCACAGCTCTGCTGCACCTCACGAAGAGCTGGCTCCTTCTGAGTTTGGGTGCTGCTGCCAGTTGGCTGTACTTGGTCACTGCTGTGCTCGGAGGGTTTGGATGCTGTGAAGCGCTGAGCATGAGGCTCCCACCTATGCTCCACCAGCACAAGGCCTGCGTTTGCATGCCTCCAGCTCCATTGCTGCAAAGTGTCCTCTGGCAAGGCTCTGCTCAGAGGAGTCCTGCRTGATGCTGTGCACCCTGGCCTTGATGCTGTGGTCCCTCCTCTGCCTGGCTGTGCCTTCTTCAGGCACGTTTGTTGCTCCATGCTGCAGACGTCAGGTCATGTATCTCCAGTGCTGACACATCATGACAACTGGAAGACTGGTTTGTTCCTGCAGGGAGGCTGCAGTTGCATCCTGCAGCTGGGTGCAGG
This sequence comes from Apteryx rowi, assembly GCF_003343035.1. NCBI lineage: Eukaryota > Metazoa > Chordata > Aves > Apterygiformes > Apterygidae > Apteryx > Apteryx rowi. Next base: position 968,874 of record NW_020449296.1, on the reverse strand, counting down.
TTGCTCATGGGATCTATCGTGCACATGCCAAACTTGCACTGCAGTTGTGAGGCACATCACAGCAGTGTCTAGCTGAGACTTTGCCCGTTTCTTTCTGTTAGAGCTCTGTTCAGTTACATTCTGGCAATAAAGCAAGTGAGGGCTATCCTGGGCAAATAAAATGTCAACATCTCGGGCTGAAAAATACCTCATAAATTTCTCTATACAACTTTAAATTAAGAAAAAAAAGCAGAAAACTGGTGGCACCAGTTGGGGTGAACCCATGTTCAGTGCCTTTTCGATCAGAAGGAAGAGAGATTGGGGGGGGTGACTTTTTGCATTGCAAGGAACTATGCTGGAGTTGAAAGGAGGCTGTGTTCACTAGATGGATCATCCATTCTTAATGCATTGGTGATGGTGTGTTAATTACTGTTGTCATGTGTTAACATGACACTTACACCAGGGGGACCTGTCATACTCTTAACTTCTTGCAAGCTGTCCTGATGGTGACTATCATTCCTGTCACATAAGCTGTAAATTGGAGGCTGCACACGGGTCCCTGGGAGGCAATGAGTCTATTTATGCATGTCAAAGGGCTTGCTAGTTGGAGYAGAGTGGCCTGTGTTGCATTTGTAGCCTGATTTGCAAGCTTCCTGCTCTGCTCTTACTGCAAATGTGACTTTCTACCATTTGCTTGCTCTTGCCATGCTCTGCAGGGCCCTTGGCCTGAGCAGCAATGTGCAAGGATGTCTGCAGAGACACGGGGGCAGCATTTTGGCCACCCTCTCCTCTGAGCCAAGGCTCCAGCTACTCTAGGCCTGTAAGACTGAGCTGCAGGCATGGTGAGAACAAAGTGGAAAGTTAATTTGGGTCCCTTGTTCCCTGTGTAGATTGTGGCAAGTTTGCCTGGTGCTTCTGAGTTAGGTTAATCCTCGCCTGGGTCCAGCTTGCAGCTGCCCTGAGTCCTAGCCTGGTAGCAATGTACCTACGTGCCTGGTTAATGGAAAGCTGGGTGGTTGTAGCTCTTTCCTCCTCAGGGAAAAAGCAAGTACCTGCTAGCTTGTGCTCCCTGGGGTAAGGCAGGGGTCTGAAGAGCCAGACTGCAGCTAGTTTAAAGCATATTCCCTGCATTCCACTAAGCCTTGCACGTTGCTATTGCAGCTGGCTGGAAGCATTTGGGGGCTTTCTCTGCTTTCTCTGTTTAAGTGTAACACACAATCTCTTCTACTTAAGATGCAGGGCTACTCCCACTCCCTCCACCCCAGAACTCTAGGTCATGGATGGTCACATAAATCACAGCTCTCCATTCTGGCTTAACCAAAGTGGGCTGTGTGACCTACAGCCTTTGCCCAAGAGGAGCTGTTAGACAGGTGAGCTGGAAGGAAAAAAAAAAAAAAATCATCCCTCTTGTTCCCTGCACCCTCCCTTTGAAATGCTCTGATCTATTTAGGAAGTGCGTGGTCCAGAGGCTGTTTCTCTGCCAGACTCGCAAGCATGGGAGGAAGAGGGTGTGCTGTCACTTCATGACAGACATGAATACTTGGAGCCTGTGCCGACTCCCTGGGCGTTCCTGCTGGTGGGAACTGTCAGGGGAGGATGATATGTCTGGGCCACTGGTGGCTGATGGACAGCCCCACTGCACTGAATTACCCAACTCTCCTGGCCCAAGCATTCTTCCCTTGATGTCAGGGGCCTGCCAAAAGACACTTTTTCTTTCCCTTCTCCTGCCACAAGGCTTTCAAATGCAAAACTTCCAGATTGCTCTAGCTCCTGGGGGAGATGCACAGTTAAGGGTGCCTGATGCTGCATGAGATCCACCTTCCAGCTCCAATGCACCCCTGGAGAGCTGGGGCATATAGGAAAGAAATGGCAAACCTAGAGGGATGGTAGGGAAATGGCATGGGCTGCAAAGGAGCTGGCTGATGCTCTCTGTTCTCCTTCCTGTCTTAAATACCTCCATAACGTGCAACCAGTCTGTAATCCTGGTGGGGTCCCCTTGCAAGGGAGCAAAGGTGTCATGACTAATGCAGGGAGCAGTGGGACAGCAGGATATTGGAGATGGGAAAGGGGCTGAGAGGTTGGGGCTCAAATCTAGTTGAGGCTGGTGTCAGCCTGAGGTGCTCTCAGTTCCTCTGCAGGAGGGTGTTGTCTTGTGAAGGGTATGTCTAACCCAGGCAGTGCCCAGCAGGTCACTGCACAACCAGGCATTAGTCCTTCATGGGGATGCTTGGAACATGGGCTTAACAGTTAGGGGTCTGGCCCCAAATATAGGTATTTGGTGCCCCATCTCTTCCAGGCTAGACTGAGGACAGCCTGGGAGAAACTTTCATTGTGGCCAACCATGAAGCAGGAGCTGCTTTTAAATGCTGCAGAAGGAAGGAAATCGTCCCTCCTGTCCTATTCTAAATTCTCTTTTAATCAGAAGGATTAGGCTGGTTATCAGCATGACAGTGCTGTGACCATGCAGATGATAACTTCAACTTTTTTTGTCTCAAGTGATGAAAGCCAGAAACCCAGGAAAGTTTATTCCCAGGAAATGTATTTGGGGAGGAGGGGAAGGAGGAGGAAATACTGAAATTGTCTTACTTTCTGAAGCTGATGGTCTCGCTCAGCTGACTGGTGTTGGCTGTAGAAAAGCTTAGGCCAAGTGGACCCCACGTGGGACGARTGCCTGCTCTGGTGCTGTAATGCATGAAGACACTGTTCCCTGCTGTTACTGCTGTGGTGTATGTGGCTGTGTCCTTACTGCAGTGGGAGCACTGGATATAAGGCTGCTTGCTCTCCTGATCTTGTGGTGGTCACATCAAGGTTCTGAGCCTTTGGGGCAGCATTCATTGACATTTAATGGCCACCTTGCCTGTCTCAACAAACATCCTGGGACTGTTTTGTGGAGTGTTTCAACACTCCTTTCCACTTAGATTTGCTCTTTCCTCTAATCTGCTTGTGTGCAAGTGCTGTGTGTGTGTGAGGTGTTTTGACTTTGCAGCTGCACTTGAGTTACTCTCTGATGCCTTGAATGCCACAGGTTGAGAAATGCTGGTCTAGGGAATTTCCCACTGCTGCATGGGCCTGGGATGGGGCAGAGCAGCACCTGGAAAACATCTCTAAACGTGGTTTTATTTCTATCTCCTTGTGCCTGTCAGTAATGCCTGTCCGAACTCATCTTGCTTGGGAGAGGCTTATTCCTGACTTTCAAGCTTTGAGTGCTTCTTATGGTTGCCTACACCCCCAGGAAGCAGATATTTCTGTACTTTCTCCAGAGTAGTCACCAGCTTGGAGCATGAATCTCTTCAGGATGGAATGTTCTCATGTATTTCCAGACACTAGCATGAGGGACTTCTTGGGGACAATGATGACTTGGTTGAGTTTGAGGTCAATTAAATATCAAACTGCCTCTTCTGGACACCCTTGGCTCAGTCATGCACTGTTTGAAGCTGAAGCCTTTTTTTTCAGGGTAGGATCCTTTGGCTGGTTACATCTTCCAGACGTATCTGCAGCCACCAACCTCCTGTGRTATGTACTTAACATGAGAGATGAATCTTTTTCTCTGCTTCAGGCTTCTTTGTAATGGGGCAGTGAGGGGACAGCTGTGGAAAGGAGAGAAAGGGCTTTCTGCCCCTCTCTCCCAGCTCAACCCCTCAGTATTGAAGCATCCCAAACTAAGCATGCGGTATCTTTAACACCTTGGATGTGCAAATGTCAAGGGGGTTCTATGCAATGGCACAAAGAGTTGGTGGTTGCCCTCAGCTGCTCCCAGAAACCAGGTTGTGCCAGACTCCAACTTCAGCCTGGGTTTGCAGTTGTCCTCAGAGCCGTGCATCTGGCCAACAGACTCAAAATCTGGTGGCCCATCAGGGTGCAGTGCAGGAGCTTCTCTTGGCACCTGCTCATGCGGCTGCAAGCCATCTGCTGTCTGCCATCTCCCTCTGCTTGGAGGGGACAGGCGTGTTGGGGGTTTGAGCTGTGCCAGCTGTTGGCAATAGCTCATTTTAATTTCTGTAATGGATCTGGTTCCTGCAGGGATGGTCAAGAGATGGATAAATCACAAGGTTTTGAGAAAAGGGGTGGGAGTGCCAAGTGAAGGAAGAGCTCATCTAGTCCCTGTCCAGTTTCTTCCTCTCTCTTGCCTCTGCCAAGGCAGGCCCATTTCCTGCAGTCCTGGATGCTCTCCAGGGTCTTAGTTTACCAGGCAGGGGTACTATAAATCACTTGGAATTTCCAAGTTCACACTTGGAAGATGCTGAACCAGAGAGTTTCCAGCCACTAATGGGATGGACTGAACAGGGGAGGGAGCTTTGGCACAAATAAGTGGGAGATAATATTCTCCCTCACCCAGAATTAAGCAAGCAGTGACCCTGCTCAGCATATGGTGAGGCTGCCTGAGAGGGACTGTGGAGCAGGGAGCTGGTGAGTTGCCACAGCGTGTTGCTGCACTGTTTTTCATTGCTCTTTCCCTACCTGTCCTAAATACTGCTCAGCAGCCGGGGGTGGGCTCAATGTGCCCCCCACTCAGCTCTTGATTCAGGGGCTGGTGAGAGCTGGCTTAGACTGGTGATGGCTCCAGATCTGTGTCCTAAGAGGTAGAAACATTCCCTTCCCACTCCCCTGGGCACAAAGAAAGCTCTGCTCTGGAAGCGCCTTTGGCAAGAGCTGATGTAGGCAGTGAGGAAGAGCAGTGCTGGGGTTACAGGGCTAACTGTAGTGGCTGGACTGTCTCCTACACCCTCTTTAGGACAGTGCTACCCATGTTGTGCATCCCACCCTTGGGGAGAAGAAAACAGCATCACCATCCTAAGGGTCCCATGTGTTGCTACCCCTGTGCCTGCCTGGTTCTGCTGCTGCTTCCTTGACTGGCACTTGCACTGTAAAAAGAAAAGCCTCTTTAGTTCTAGCACCTCAGGTCTGTGAAGCATCTAGCACAGTGGGGCCCTTCCGGAAAAAGGGGCCTGGAATGTGTTACCAGTAAGAAATATTTTCCTTTAAGTCTTTCCTTTTAGCTGTCTTCTGTGGGCCTGCTAATGCCCTCTACTCTACCCAACTTTCAGCAGCACTGAACATAGAGCCTGCTGGCGGTCAGCTAATGAAATGTGGTTTCTGAGCGCCTTTCTGGAGATCCTGTAAGCAAGGGGGAACTTTGAGGTGGCAGTGGGGACCACGCATCTATCCAGTCACTTTCTGGGAGGTTCCCACCAACCATGACAGCAGGGTAGAAGTATCCAGAGCTTATTAGCAGAGAAGAGCTCCCTTGTCCATGTGCAATGGCTAAACATGACCCCAAAGCTTACAAACAAGACTGAGTGGAAAAAAAACTTCTTGCCCTTTCCCATGGAATTTTTTTTTTTTCTCAAAACTTGGAACCAGGTGGACCAACAAGGTGCTGTTATCCAGGCAAGGAGGTGGCCTGAAGGAATGTAGGGCAAAAACCACACAAGTCAGCGAGAGATGGGAGTTGAGCTCTGCCTCTAGTGCTCCAGCACTGCCCAGGTAAATCCAGTCTCCTGCATTAGCTCTAGGAGGCAATGCAGGCTCCACACATGACCCAGGACTTTTGATGTCCTGGTCTAAGTACAAACCCGTGTGGCTGCAGATCCTTCAAGAGGTATTAAGTGGCTCAGTTTGGTTTGTAGTGTTCTCAGCAGCTCTTCTGTCCCTTGTCCCCGCAATGCAGTCTTTCCTGTTTGTTTGAAGCTGGTGGAGACCAGAATGAGCTTCACAGCTCGTAATGAGCATGGATAATACAGATCAGAAGTGCTCTGGGAAATGATGTTTTCCTTCAATTATCTGTGCTTGTTACCTGTGGCAAGGGGAGGAAGTGCCCTTGAAGGTGAAGGGAGGGTAGAGTTCATGCAAACACAAAGCAGCTCTTTCTTGGCTGATGCTTCAGGTCTGCTTCCCTCCCCCATATGTGCACGCTTGGGCACTAATGTCCAAAAGCTGTGCTTGTGCAGTGATGTTTGATCTGAGTTGCTCCAGCCTACATCAGTCCTGCAGAAGTGATTGCAGACTAGTACATCAGGTGGTGGAGAGGAGGGGAAGCTGCAGCMTGATGGACTGCTTTGTGGCTGCAACCAGTTGCCTTCCTCTCTCTGGACCTGTTTTCCCCCACCTGCTGTGTCTGCTTAGGCTGTAAATCTTTCAAGGCAGGGACTCTCCCCATGTGTGTACAGCATCTGAGCTGCAGGCTCAGCTGGAGCCCCGGGGCGTGCTGCAGAGACAAGAGTGCAAATGGATGGTGTGGACAATGTGGCCGCGAGCCTGGGAGGCTGCTGTGGAGGTTGCTGCATTGCAGCTGGGCAGAGATCTGGGAACCAAAGGACTCTTAATCCTGTATTGGTGGTAGCCTCAGCATTTAGCAGGAAGAGGGTGATGGGAGGGCTGTGATGGAGCAATGAAGGCTCTCTGAACCACCTCTCTGCTCTGCCACAGGGCCTGAAAGGGGCCTTTATCTAGACTGCTGTGGAATAAGAAATATCTGAAGCGGGATTCTTGCTGGGATGTAGTCGGCAGCTTTGCATCCTTCAGAATATTTGCTAGAGTTGCATTTTTAGGCCAATGATTTAGTATGCAGAGAAACCGAAGTGGAAAATGGACTAGTAAATGACAGAGGCTTGGGGAGGTGTGAAATGGCTCTGGAAGCTTGCATTAGGGAAAGAATCAGGAAAAAAATTCAGGAGGCAAAATGCAGCAGTGAAGGATTTAAAATGGWCAACAAGAGCAAAAGTGTACTCATGTTTGTGGGGGGACTGGGAAGAGTGGTGAGATTGTTAACTTTTAATGCCTACAAGGATGCTGCTGGGTGCTGGAGARGAGTGTAGAGGGTGGGCTGTGTTTGAAGGGAACTGGATGCGTCTTCAAGTTAGAGTGGGGAGATGTGTGTGAGTAGCATGRTCTGAGCCCTTCCAGCCTGCCCTGGAAGTAGGGACAAAGGGTTTTTTCTTCACAGCACTGCAAGGGAGAAGTAAATGCAAGAGAGAAAATGGGCCTATTAACTAGAATAGATTTCTCACCWATTTCTTCCTTCTCAAGTGGCTGAGATGCTGAACATCTTCTTATACCTGTCTTTAGCAAGACTAACAAAGCCAAAAGGGAGACGGGAGGGAAGATGGTAACAAAAGATGACTGTATACAAAAATAGCTATTGAGGAAAGCTTGAAGGTACTCTGCAAGCATCTCAAGCCTGGCTAACCTCAGTAAACACTCCTCACAGCATTAGGGGAATTAGTGATTGAACTTTAATTTAGTGCTTGAAGCTGTTGCTTCACTTTATTAAAAGGGGGGGGGGAGTGAAGCTGGAGAAATACTAGGGAGCTTGGTGCTGGGAGTATTCCCGGTCCTTTTGTGTACCACTCTCAGAGGGATAAGACATGCTGCCAGCATTGACTGTCCGGTGGGCCATTGCTGGCCCTGTGGGGAGCGGTGTGATGTCTCTGTAGTCCTGTCACATGCAGCTTGACTCCAAGCTGCAGCTTCAGGATGCAGCCCTGCTTTGGGATTACAGCCCCAGTCGGGCAGCTGCTGATCTCTGCCATCTATTACTCATCTCAGGGAGGCATCCTGGGCAATCTTGCTGCAAAGGTGAAGTGACCAGWGTAAYTGGAGGGAGTGAAGTGCAGGTTTCRGTGTTGCAGCTGGATTTTACAGTAGTGTCTACACTTCCCAGGTTAAGATGGTTTAAATATGCAAGCAGGAATGAAGGGATGGTGCAGTTTTAAAGTGCTGAAGAAGCACAGGGGTGCCTGTTCTGGACTCCTTTAGGATTGCTTATCTGTCCTAATTTATCTTCCTCCTGGTCAAGTAAGAACAGCTGACTTACATTTTAAAAACAACATAATCTGTCTTCCTTCTTTCCAAATGACTGTCAGCCTGACTGTTTTTAGTGAGAATGTGGGCAGTCTCCTTTGCAAAAAGTCTYGCATGTTAAATGGAGCTAATGGCAGATGCAGTGACATCTCAGGTGGGCTGGCTGGAAGATGTCCTGTGTGTTGCTGTGTAACCTGGCTTCTACTTCATCTTTGTGGCTGGCCTGAAGAAGGGCACTGGGGTGTCTCCATGGCTCATCTGTTCTCCTCTAAAGTTATGGCCCTGGCTTGGGACTGGAGCAGAGACCTGGGCATAACACTTTCACCCCAGGCTAGATTGTTTGCCCTCTTAAAATTCCCAGGGGATTGAGATCCCACAGCTGGTCCTTGGCTGGAAGGGCAGTAATCCAGGTGCATGTGCCAGCCTGTTCCCTGTGTGAGGGCAGGACAGGYTTGCTGGCTGCAGGAGGAGGTGAACCAGCAGGCTTTGCTGGGGCTGGCRCAGGCAGGGCAGCCTGGGGCCTGGCCAAGCTGTTATTGCAGGCAAGAGATAGCAATTTGGGGTATGTGAGCTAATYCTGGCCCCTTTTAGTGCAGGCGGTGGGGAGAATGAAGGGCATTTAGGAAGGAATGGCTTTTAGCAGGAACCTGTGCGAGTGCAGACCCATGGCCCATTCTACCTTGTTGGCCCTGGAGGGGAGTCCCCTCTGCCATCGGAAACCKCTTCCCTCTGCCGGTACTTTTGCATGGGGTGATTGAGTCCTCTCCTGATCATCTCTTGGCTTAGTTAAACCAACTGAATGCTTGTTTCTCTCACTGCACAGCAGGCTTTCCGGATTGCGACTTGTTCTCCTAATTCCTTTCGGAAACTGTGCTAGTTTCACAACCTCTTTTGCAGGTGTGAACACCAGCACTGAAGGCAGCAGCCAGGAACAGAATCACTGTGCTGTAGCGTGAGCAAATACTGTGTCTGTGCTGTTCAGGATGTTCCCTGATGGATGCAGGATATTTTTTCCCTTTAATTATGATGCTGCCCTTGGGTGTCCTACCTTACCTGTAGGAGTCATAAAGGRTACTGGGAGCCGTGTTCTAGGATATATGATGCTTGTTTAGGCTGGCAAGCGGGTTGCAGTGTTTGGCTCTGCTAGCACACACATTGCTCAGCAGAGATGGTGATTAAACTGGGAGAGGAGCCTTGGTGAAAGAGACTCCTGGGACACAGCGAGGTAGGGAGAGTAGCCAAGTGCCCTTGTGACTGTGGGCTTGCAGCTGATGCAGTGGAGCAAGGTTTTGTTTATGGTGTGGCCTTGGGTCTGAGGGTAGGGATGAAATAGTGATGATTGCTTGGGAGGATCTGCTTTCTGCTGAGTAAGGTGGAAATTCAGGCAACAAAACTAGCAGTCTGGGCTGGAAGAGGCGCTCTTCCCTAGGAGAGATTAAGGCATGCGGTGTCTTATGTAGTGGCTATGGCCCATGTGCTCTCGCTGTGCCTTGGCACTCAGAGCCGACAGTTGTTTGTTGGCTTTGCGCTCTGTCCTCATTGCTCCCAGCTCCTTTCCGGTGACCAGCTGGGGCTTGATATCTTGTGATGCTCTCAGCCCTCTCTGCTAATCCTTTCCCACAGGCAGAAATCTGGGGCTCTGCCCCAAAAACCCTTCCTCCCCAGAGCACTTGAACTCTTTGTGGCTCATCTGGATCCTTATCTGACTTGCAGGGTGTGAACAGTGCTGGGGGACAGGCAGGGCTTTGCAAGTCCTATCCCTTTGCCACTCCTATCCCTTTGCCACTAGCTTGTGCCAAATGAGCTTTTAGCAGCATGAGTTGTACCCGTGAGCATCATATGARACTCCTCACAAATAGCTTTGATTGCTTCAGACAACCTTTCTGAGTTTCTGGGTGCTAATGCCTGCACATTGGGTCCTGACTGCAGAGCAACAGTTGTCTCGGCCTTGTCCCTGGCACCCTGTATCACAGGGAATGGGATGGGTACAGCTGAGCATGGACAAAACAAAACCCTCCACAGGTCCTCAGTTGTTTGGCTCCCAGATATCTGGAAATCCACAGGATGCTGCTGATCCTGGCAGCAGTCTTTGGGGGGGGAGGGGTGTGTGGTGTGTGTGTGTAGGTTTTTTTTGTTTGTTTGTTTTTCCCCTCTTTTTCCTGGCTTGCTAATCACAGCCTCAGTGGGAGGTTACAGCTGACCAGGGCTCTGCAAGCAGACAGGAGCTCCATTTCCCATGCTGGTCTGGTAAACCCACCCAAATTCTGCAAAACAAGACAGAAAGAACTTGTTGCATGTCTTTTGGAAGTGCRTCATGCCTGTTCAGTGTAGCAAGCTCCTTTCTTGGGTGAAACTACTTTTTGCAGAAGACTTGAACTAAAAACTTTCAGCAAAGCAAAAGATCACTTTACTTGCTGGTCCTGTCAAGGATGAGAGCTCTTCTCCGGAAGCCTACATCAACAGGAGGTAGAGAACCACTTGGCAGAGTCCAAATAAAAAGCCCCTAGGTGGGTCTGAATTTGCAGTACATGGTGAAGTAGAAAGGCTTGAAGGTGTCTAATATGGTGTAGAAAAGAATCTTTTTAATTCTGCTTTTAATTAATGTGTCTGTGCTAATGAGCAAGGAGGAGTAGCTGGAGCCTTAAAGATCCAGTTTTAATTTACAAAAGATATGAAACTTGCAGGAGCTGCCAAAAACTAGCAAGGACAAAAAAAAAAAAGTAAGGAAACTGTAAACAAAGGATGAGAAATGAAAACTGTGGGCTACTGCAAGGAGGAATTCAGCCCAAAAGCTTAAGGACTTGGTGGATGTTTCCTGTGATGAAAGCATCAGGCTTTGAGTGTTTTGCAGATGGAATATTGGGGCCAGATTTTCCCTTCTTTCCTTTCCGCAGAGCTCGGCACACCCCATGCTGAGCTCTCTTCGACCGTCTGACTCCGAGCGTGTGGTTATCCCACCTGCGCGGGAGGGAGTGGGATGGGGGCGAGCTCTGCTCGGCCTGTAGCTCTGGGGACACCCTCTGTGCACTGGGACTTCCTGGTGCTACCGCTGCACAAATTAATAGCACAGATCTGTACATGTTAGCAAACAGCAGCTTGGCCAGGTTCTCCAACTGCGTTTTTGAATAAGTAAGGTCACTGACTTTCACTTACAAGCTTACTAGGCTTGTACTAAATGCTGCCAGGCAACATGGGTGTTTTGCAGAATTTCTTATGTGTGGATGTGAATTGTCAGAAAAGCAGTAAGGGAGAAGTAGGGGTGTATGGAAGAAACAGGCCTGGGGTTCTCTGTTCCTGCTGTCCCCTCTGAATTCAACCAGGGAAACATATTTAGGAGCTGCTTGAGGTGGAAGTCACCTGCTGCAGAGGGCGAGGAGCCTGAAGCAGGCACTGGACTCTTGCATCCCAAGTGGAGTAACCCTGTGTGGAGCAGCCAGGATCTCTCCCACGAGTGCTGAGCTTGCCGTGCCTCTCCAAGGCTGTCGGGAGGAGGGTTAATAACTGGGGAACTGAAACCAGCAATTTGGTCTCTTGCTTTTTCAATGCTGCTGTTGGAAAAGGCAGATGTTGAGCTGCCTCTCTTCCCCTCTCGCRCTCATGGGGAGCCCAGCATCCTTGGCTAGTTAACTACCAGCCTAAACCTCTCAGTGGCGTGCTGCAAGGTAAATAAATATTCTCCTTCAGAAACCTCCTTTCCCAGTTAAATTGACCCCCTTGGTACTTTCATGCATTTCAAGAAGTCAGAACAGTTCACAATTGAAAACAAGCAGCGTTTAGCTCCTGCTGTGAAGGGAAATAGGCAGGCACCAGAAAGACTGTCATTTTAGCCATGCTCTTACAAAAGAGGGTGTTACAGTAAACTTGCTTATTTCACCGGAGGAGAATTCAGCAGGCTTGACGGAAACCAGATGAGACAGGCAGGGTAAATGGATTTTGCTGGCCGAATTGAAAGCAAAGAAACATGCATGTGCAGTGGCTGGTCAAGAATCGACTGCATCTTGCAGAAACCAGGAATGAATTAGGGACAGCGAATTAGCGAGCCCTGGAACAACATCTGTCTAGCTGCGCGTGGGGTCCTGTTCACCTGTGGTGTGCCTCCGGAGGCAACTGAACGCAGCGCGCAGGGCTGCTGGGCTTAATTGCCGTGCTTCGTTGCAGCTCCATGTTGGCGCTAGAGGGGTCGGGTGCCCGTCTGGGGTTCACATGAGTGGTACTGCTGCACTCCAGCCAGCCTTGGTGCTGGGCTGGGCGTAAAGCAAGCTGAGGGGTGTCCTCTGGGTGCGGCGTCCTGGGGAGCAGCATCCTGTGTCTTCTCAATGCAATGGTGGCCAGGAGCAGATGGAGAGCGCTGGGGCAGAGCATAAGAGGAAGGACATCTCCTAATGCATGATTGCCAAGGGAGGAGTTGTGCCTGGCCCTGGTTGTGGAGTTTTCAGAGTGCGTCACAGTCTTTGTGTCCCCAGTGAGCAGCTGGTGGGCATCCTGGTGTTGTCTCCTGATGGCTTTCTCCCTCTCTTTGCTACAGCCTTGGCAGGGGACCTCCTGGTGAAGCTGGACCTATCTCCCCGTGCTGACAACTGCGTTGTGTGCAGGGTGCATGGACCACTGTGGAGGTACACCATCTTATCCACAACCTCCTCAGCAACAGCTCATGGCTAGGAGTGCTGGAGCAAGGCTCTTGTCCTGGCCTCCTTCAGGCTTTTACCTCTCTCCACAGTAAAGCTGTTGCATCTTAGAGCCACCCCAAAGGACTGCTGCTCCCTCCCCTCATGGGTTGGGAACCCCCTCCCCTTCCTCCTGGGGCATGAAGGGGACTCTCAGCTTCAGCCCTGCAAGGAAGTGATGGGGGGGGTGCAAAAAGGCTGTAGGCAACCCAGTTGTAGCGGAGAAAAATGTAGACACTGGAATGATATGTCCTCCTTAATCTTACCACTCTAGCAGAGAGCTGGTTATGAGTGATGTTGATCAGGTCAATGCAAAACAGTTTTTTGGGGTTTTTTTTGTAGCAAATCTGACCCAAAGTTAGGAACATGAGTCTAGGTCTTCCATGTCATGGACTGTCCTGCTTCTGCCTTAGGCACTGAGGCAAAAACATGCTCTAAAAAGCATTCTGCCTCTTGGTAGTGGCTTTATTTACCCCTGTAAAGGGAAGCTATGTTCTCAGTGCAAATCGGGGCCACTTGCCAGTGCTGTGTCCCTTGGCAGGCTGCTGAGGTGGTTTAGAGACAAATAGCAGAGAGGCTTGACTGGGGGCTGCAGTAGCCAAGTAAAAACCTAATGAAAGAGGTGGGGGAACCTCAAAGTTCAGGAGGCCACTTGGGTACAGGTGACTTGGGAAGCCTTGCTGGATGAGCAGTGCCTTCTTAGCAGTAGAATAGTATACCCTGCAGTACAACCATGGTGTTAGCATCTGTAGGCTGTTAATCCAGAAGTGGCTCTTAAACAGTTGCTTTGCATTTTCTGTGTGTTTGTGAAGTCAAAACACCTGGAGTCTGTCTGGATCCCAGATACTGTGGGAGGTGCAACCTGCAGGTGAGCTGGGACTCTGCTGAGTCCTGGTTACCTGAACCTTTCTCGCTGTCAGAAATGGCTGGAGCCAGAAGCCTCTTCTTTCTGGGGTCAGATGTTGCTTTCCAGTGGATATTGGTTAGTGATGCCAAGACTGGCTTGGCATCATGGTTGGTGTTCAGGTTAAATAAGTCCCATGCATCAGGATAGGAAAATCTATCTCAACCTGGTCTCAGTGGCAAGGGTTCCTCTTCTGCCAAAAATGAAATCCTTCAGCTTGTGAGGTATATCAGCAGTACTGACAAGCCTCAGTTTTGCAGGGGTATTGGAGTGTATCCCTCCTGTTTCCAGCAAAACTTGGCGTTACACAGTTCTGTATGGTCCTGCCACTGCCTTCCTCTGCTCCCATGTTGACCTCCCCTGGCACTGCAGGCAGTGGGGCAGACCCCTGCCCCTTGCCTGCCTGGCTCTCCCTCCCTGGCAGCAGGGACTGGGCTGCCTCCTGAAGGGAAAGGGAGCTTGCTTGGCTCAGGGCTCCTGAGGGTCCGATGGCAGACGATGCTTTGGGAAGCAGGAGAGCTGCTGCTTTCCGGCTGCTGCCCTGCTGGCACAGGCTCAGCGTGGAGCCATGGCTGCCGTGGCACTGTGGAGGGGCTCTCCGTCTTGCTGGAGGGGTCCAGCTTCTCCCTCCTCAGCCACCTCTGCTGGCCTCAGGTCAAAGCCAGCAACCCAACAAGGGCTGGGGAATCTGGGCTTCTTGCAGAAGGGGCACCGTTAGCATTGGGTTGTGCAGGTGCTATCATTGCAAGGTGACACCTGGCTTGTAACCTGGTGGCAGCTGCCTGGCCCCAGAGCAGTCCAGCTGCATTTATTCAGCTGCTCAAGGGGTTTTTGCAGCATCTATTGAGCTTCATGCCAATGCAGTAGGATGCTGTGCAGGTGGTCAGTGCTACAGGCATGGGATGCCTGGCTGTTGGTCCTCCCTTGGTGTGTCTGCCTCCTGCCTGGTCCCTTCTCCTGTATGAGCTGTGATCCTGCAGCCCCTTCTCTGGGCTGGGGGGACAGGCTGGGCTACCTGCCCCCCATAGCCTTTTTGGAGTGGACTCCACATGCTTTGGGCACACTTCAGTGGCTGAAGAAATGTCCTAATTTCTATGCTAATGAATTCCACATGCTTCCCCAGTCTTCTCTGACATGTCAGAGCCCTGCTGCCCTGCACCTCCTGATTTATCTGCTCTTCAGACATCCTCGCCCCCTCAAAATCCTCCAAGCATCATTGCAGCAAAAAATGCCTATCTGGGAGCTGGAGCGGGGGGGAAAATAGCAAGCAGACAGTGGTATGATCAACAGAGGCATCACCTTGGCCTGTGGTGGCCCAGCTCGATGCCTCCCAGCTCATGCTGGTGCCATGCACAGATGCAAGTTCTCCATGGCTGCATCCCGCTGATGGGTGCAGTCTTTCCTGGGTGAGCAGAGGCAGCATGGGTGCTTAGGGGCCGGTGAGTGCATTTTTGCAGGAGCCCGGTTGCGCTCCTTGAGGCCCTGAGGGACAATGAAGGCGCTGAAGCAGTCGAAGCGTGGCACAGGGGAGGGGGGACAGGCATGGCAGGGGCCATGCCTTGTAAATGGGGACTTTGGTGGCCACGAGGGAGCAGGCTGAGCATTGTTCCTGCGGCATCACATCGGTTTCACATTCCTCATGCAGGAGTGATCAGTGCTTTCAGTGCTAGACAAAAGAGCGGGGAGCCGAACAAAGGCTTGGGGGGGCTTTACCTACTGCAGAATAGAGGCAGAGGATGAATTGCTCTCTTGGCAAGCCATGGAGATGGGCTGGCGGTTGCTGGGCTTTAAAGCACCAGCTTAAAATTTCTTTTTTTATTTAAAAGGGGGGGGGTTGGAAGAGTAGGAGAAAGGGCTTCCTGGGTGCAGAAGAAGGAAAAAACAAAATAGCATGACAAGTATCTATGATCATCTTGCATTCTCCTGCCTGATTTCCCCAAGTGCTGAGGCTCAACTTATTGCAGAGAAGCAATGCCTCCTCCTGGGCTAACCAGCTGGTAAATGGGGACTTGACCCAGGCTGTAAGGTGAGGATGGGAGTCCCTGACTGCATTTAAGGGAACTTGGTGATGTGGGGGGCAGTCATGTAAAGCTGAACCGAATACATGAAACTGCTTTGCATACCTGTGGGAGGGTGTCTGTGTCCACCCCGGTGCTGGGGCTGAATGGTGATGGAGGGAGCCGTGGGCTGTTTAGCTTTTCCAAGGAGTTTGAAGGAAAGACAGGGAAGGAAGAAGGGGAGATGATGAAGCACTTGTAGCCTTTTCTGCTGGCTGTTGGCTTGCCTGCTGCTGCAAGGGAAACTCAGTGGCTTCCCTTCACTGGGGCAGGTTTTTACTGGGGCTGCAGAGCAGTGATGGGGCACGAGCCAGATGTGGTGTGGGCACATATGTCCACATATGTGCCTCCCTGCTGTAGTTGCAAACTGAACCATGTCATTCAGTGCTGTCCTTGCTCACCGGATTTCCCAGCCCTGATCCCACCAGGCTCTCATGCCTGTTGCTGACCCTTTCTTCTCTGTAGTGAGCCTGAAGTCCCTCCTCTGCCTGTTCCTCAGCTCCCTGCTTTCTCCTAGGTGTACCTATCTGCTATCCACTCATCTCTAGGAAAAAGTACTTTCCTGCATTAAACAAACTCTTCCTTGTCTTTTTTTTTTTCCTGCATGTGCTATCTGTAGTTCACTTTTTGCTAATATTAGAGGAGGAGGGGGAAGGCTGCATCCCTCCAGGATGCTCCAACCTCTTCCATCCTTCCTAAGAAACTTCCTTTTTGCACGTGAGCATAGATCTGAGCTTCCTCCCCTCCTCGCAGCCACCTCCTGGCCTTCAGCCCTGGCTCCCCATGCGCAGCTCCAGTGCGCCCCCTCCCCTCCTGCCAGCCGGGGCCTCTCCCCATGAAAGGCTGTCAATCCTGCTGAATTGTCTGGCGGTTTTGTGATGTGCAAAGACTCCCACCGAGGAGTCAAGGGCCAGGCTGAGACCTTTAAACTCAATCCCACTTGCATCTTAAATCAAATGGGAATCCAGGGCCTGGGATGGAAGGGGGGTGGTTATGTGGGTGCAGAGGCTTGAAACCCTCAGCTTGCCCCCCTTGGGGCTCTGCCTGGTTGCCCTTCCCCACCTGCCCTGCATGAAGCATGTGTAGGTGTTTGCATTTAGGGTTTGTTTTTTCCCCTTCTCCCCTCCTCCCTCCCCCCCCCAAAAAAAAAAAAAAAAACGGGGGGGGGAGGTCTCTGGGCTTTCCTGGTGAGAGTGTGAGGCTGGGGAGAGGTGCCCCAGGCTGGGGCGGAGTTGTGGTCCCAGTGGCTCCTGTCTTAGCAGCTTATGGTGGCTGCTGGAGACCAGCCCTGGGCTGGTCCCTTTGGGTGGTGGTGGGGAGTAGCTGGGGCTGAAGCAGAGAGGACAGATTGGTGCCCAACACAGTGTCCTGCAGAAGTTTGCCCCAGACAGCACAAGCCAGCTTGGCCTTTTCAGACCACCATCACCGTGAAGGGGAGAGTGTCCAGTCCCCATCTCTGCAGGGCTCTGTGGGGTGGACCTGCTGCGTCTAGGTGCTTTGCATCATGCAGCACCCGGAGCTGCAGGGCATCCCTGGCCTGCCCTGAGGAGGGGGCTGGGGGTTGCTCTCTAGGGCCTGAGCCCTGGGGAGGACTGGGGCTGGAGGAGAAGCAACTTTGAACTGTCTGCTGTGCTGGGCAGGGTTGGGCTGCCTTTACCTCCAAACTTCTGGAGAGCAACAGGTTGGAAAAACACTAAGGTGATGGATGAGGCATCCTGAATTCCCTGTCCCAGCTGTTGGTCTCTCCCCTGACCCTGAGCAGTGTCTTCAGGAAGAGCCTGGGACTGACTTAAGATGTGCATAATGCAGTGGCTGTGTTTGTTTTTGCATCCTGGGCAAAGCCAGGGCCCCTGCCAGTGCTAAGTGAGCACCGAGCTGTCCTAATGAGTGACCAGTGGCCAGGGCCATGCCTGCTACCTGCACGAAGCTGGCTGAAGCTAGGAGGGGACCTGAGCAGCAGCCTTCTTGCGATTAGTGAAGGCAAAGCCACTGGCATTTGGATTACCAGCTCTCCTACGCTTTTAGCAGAGTGCCAATGTTTGACAAAACCATTAAGTTAAATTAAGCCCTACAMATTTCAAATGGATTCGGAGACTTCTGGCTGACTCGCTATTAGCAGAGCTGTCTCTTCTCCCTTTCGTCTCCTTGCCCCCCCTCTCCCCCCCCCCCATTTAATTCCCTCTGATGTGTGGCTGGTTTTACTGCTGACATTTAAAAGCAACACACTGGGGCTCACGGAGAAGCCTGGCATTTGGGATGGCGCTGCCGCGATCCCCTATGTGCCTGGCGCATGCAAGGAGGTCCTGCTCCAGTGGGCAGGGTGGGAGGCGCTCGCATGGGAGCGAGCCAGGCGCACCGCAGAGCCTGGGCACAGGCTGGCCCAGGATGCTCAGGTCCCTGCTGAACCTGCTGCTGCTCAGCTCTTGCCAGTCACCAGAGCATTTATTATTTATGTCACAGGCTTTTGCGTTTTTTTTCTTTTTTCTTTTTTTTTTTTTTTTTTTTTTTTTTCTGGGTGGTTTCCAGGGAGTGAGGAAGGGCATTCCCTACTCCAAGGGGCTCGTGGTGCAAGGACAGTGGGAAAGCAGAAAGTGTCCGAGTGGGAACAGCAAGAGGCAGTGTCTGTGTTGAGTCACCTTGTCTTGGGCATAAGTGAAGGCCTTTAAAGAGGCACAGGGCGATGACCTTGCAAATGGATGTATGACACAACTGCTGCCCTGTGGAGCTAGTGTCTTTCCTGGTGGATTATACCTACCAGGGAATTGCTGGGGCTTGGGGCGATTGCCATAGTCTCATTTGTACAGCTTTATTGCAAATGTACAACCTGTGCTAGTCACTAGTGAGAAGTGGAGTCAGCACTCCTTCACCTGGTCATCCCCCCCACCCCATCGTACCTGCTTGCTAGCTAGCTTCTCTTGAGGCAAGAGAACCCCCATGTGACCTACCTGTTGCTCCTGGGGTCCCTCTTGACTGTTGCTGCTTCAGAATGTGTTTGGGGATGGATTTTGGAGAGGGTGGGCAGAAAGCCTTGGGGCAGGTGTAGGGCAGGGTGTCAGCAGGTCAGATGGGAAGGGTAGACAGCCTTTGCTTGGGGACTGCAGTGACGCAGCTGCCTTCGGCTGTGCTGCAATGCAGATGGGGTCAGGGAGGAGGGATAGTGGTGGCACCTGGGCATACAAAGGCCAGGACTAAAAGCAGTTGAGATTACAGCAGAGGAATGAAGGCTTTTCACACACAAGTGTGCTGAGGAGGATCTGATGGAGCTTGTGGCTTAGTAAGAAAACAGAGGAGTTACATGTAAGATTAGTTAGGCCAGCAGGCTGAAGCTGGAAACAGGTTGCTGGTGTTCGAAGCTTGTAATGCTCTTATCAGCTGCCCTGTACTCCTGGTTGGTGGCAGCATGATGTGCCAAGTACTGTCTTGGCAGAGACACCATCCCACATAGCGGCACCTGTTGCTCTGCCTGCAAGTTTCAAAATCTTCATCGCAGAAGATGCAGGCACTGCAAGCCTTGGAGAGCTTGGTTATGCTGCTGGAGCAGCCTTTGCGCTGCGCAGTGGAGCACTGCTGCTCCTTGCAYGGAGGTGCCTGTGAGCATCTCTCCATGCCTGTGCACCTTTTGGCCCCTGGTCTCTGCAGGTCACTCTAAGAACTGCTCTCTTGGTGTGTGCAGCTCTCCTGTTGCTCTCCCTGCGTGGAGAGGAGCCAGAAGGTGCTGGAGGGGAGCTTCAGCAGATGGATGCAGCGGTCAGTCTGGGGTGCACATAGCTGGAGTGTTAAACTGGGAAGCACCTTGGGGTGACGACCCAGAGGAAATGCAGGTACGTGGAGCCTGTTCATGCGGAAACCCAGCAAGCAGTGCCAGCAGCAGTGTCTCACTGGTGGGTGCAGCCCCTTATTGCTGTGTTTCTCTGGGCGCTCTTGTTATTTCCATGTTCATTAACGCTGATATGCTCAATTTCATCAGTTCGTTTCCTGAGACCGAGTGCAATCCTGCTTCTTCATTTGCATCCCCGCTGTCTAGCGGTTGCCCAGGCAATGCCAGGTGCTTTGACATCATTACCCAGCCGCCTGGCATCCTCTCTGCCCCATTAACCTTGCAGTAATTGACTTCAAATTGAAGGAATGGGAGAAAACTGCGCTGAAACGGCAGCCGTTTGCCTTGCCGGAGAGCGTGGTTTCTCCTTGTTTTCTGCAGGGAAAACTGTGGTAGTTAGTCATGGCTCTGACTAGAACGGGGAAAGGCTTTCTTGTCCTCTGGGTGGCTGTGCAGTCTTTCTTTGTTTAAGATATTYCTCACCACCATCTCCCAGGGGAATGTGAAGTCAAAACACATAGGTGGTTGTTAGCAGGAAAACTCGGAGGGTTTGTGGAGGGGAGGAATGATGTGCAAGGAGAGGCTGCRCATAGCCATTTGTCTCAGCCTGGGGAAGGGAAGGCAAAGTGAGTGTGTGTTTCTTACTGCTGTCCCCAAATTCCTACTGGGGCAGAGCAGAGAGGCAGGAGCTGGACTCATTTTGGAGGTGCCCAGTGCCGGGACAAGAGGCAACGGTGCAATTCAGAGCAAGGGAGTCACCTGTCGGGCACTRAGAAGTTTCTGTTCCCTGTGAGGGTGGTCAAACACCTCAACAGGGATGAGAGGTGGGAAACCTCTCTCCTTCGAGATGTTCAGCACTTAACTGCACCGGGTCCTGCACAACCTGGGCTACCTGGTCCTGCTCTTGCTCTGAGCATAGATCAGAGATCRGGGTGAACCTAGATTATTCTACAGCTTTGATTTCCAAATCTGTTCTGATTACTTGTAATATTTCCATTTTCCTTTAAGTTAAACTTTTTCGTCACTCTTACTTAAATGCTCAAGTAGCCTAAAACATCTCTGGACTTTTCTTTTTATTCTCAAAAAGTAGAATTGGCTTTTGTCAAGTTTTTGATCTACTCCCTTTGGAGTTGGTCACCCAAACAGATGCTTTGCTGTAGAATATATATATATTTTTTTCACTGAATTGGCATCTTCCAACAAGTTTCACTGCACAGCTTTCTGTAACTTGAGTCAGGTTTATTTATCCACCTTCTGCTTGCACAGCGCCCACTCTCACCAAGTCTTCCGGCACTTGCTTGTGACTTGTGCTCCATGTAATGTGTTGGGTGTAATGGAGCTGCCCTGGGAAAGCAACGGTGCAAGAGTGGGGATGGAGGCCTTGGCACTCGGCTGCTTTGAAGTCTGAATCAATCAGAACCTGTCCAGCTCCTGCYGAGTCCTTGCATGAGGCAGCTCTATGCAGTGCAAGCAAGTGCTGTTTCCTTGTGCAAAGAAGGAGCTTTGCATATGCTTCAAAGCTGCGGGCCAGATGGGGTAAAGGGATGCAATGTTTGTAGCAGAGCTTTTCTCTTCCTTGGGCTTTGAGAGGAGGAAATTCTGCCACTCTTTTTCTGAGTTTTGCCAAGGGCAGAGCTGAGAAGCTTGTATCAGGAGGGAACGCTTCAGCTCTAGGATCGCAGCTGACTCTCTTCTTGTGCCTGAGAGCTGACCTGCTCTTCTGTGCCTGTCTGGCAGGGTCTAATCCTGCCCTTTGCTGTCACCCCTCCTTCTGCAGGGTGCACGAGTCTGCACAGGATGAAGCTGAATCCCAGGGACTTGTTGCAATGCAAGCCTTTAGGGGCTGTGGTACGTGGTATGGGGAAACTGTTCATCTCTCCCAAGCAAGAAGCTCGTTACTGGGGGAGCCCCTGGGAAAGGCTGTCCCCCTCGATTGCTGTGCTGGGGGGAAAAAGGCGGATGGAGGCGACTGCTGCATTTTGCAGCTGCTGACTTCAGGTTTGCGCTTGGGTCTGACTGTCAGCCGAGGGGAGGCTGCTGGAAACCTCCGGTTCTCACAGTGGCTGGTGGCAGGAGAGGGCTGGGAGACGGGAAGTATTCAGCAATCCCAGAGCTGGACTGCACAGCTCGAGCTGGAAGCAGTGTGCCTGCATCCACAGCAGCTTTCCTGGGAAGCTCTGGCYGCTTGTAATGCGATGTCAGGTTAGCTGATACTGCTTGCCGGAGCCTGCTGGGTCTGGCTCGAGGAGGCTTGTGGGGCTGTGCTGCCTGGCTGCTGCTGTCGGGGCTGCCTGTCCTCGGCTCTTCCCTGGGCTCTGCTGGAGAGAAGCAGCCTTGGGCATGACCTGAAGTGCCTGGGTGTCCCGCTGCATCCAGCATCTTATTTCTCTGTTGGTGCCCCAGGTTTGCCTGGCTGCGGTTCCCTTGGCCCCACTCAGCATGACAGGAGGATTTGCTCTATAGCCRCCTCCACAGTCTTGGTGTGTGGGGCAGAGCTTTGCTCTCATTTCTGCTAAAGCTAATAGAGCATATTATCAATTAATGACTTAATTTGTAATTAAGAATTTGCCTTCATTTTTTGGGGGGAAGACTCATGGAAGGAGCCGACACAGGAGGCTCATGGTCTATGATGTGCTGCAATCAACTGGTGATGAGCTGCTGCCAGTCCTGCCTCCCAGATCACAGCCTGGGATCCCTGTGCAGGAGAGGGGTGCCGAGTCCTTCCAGTCCCCATTTCTCTGATATCTACCCTCTGGGGCACTGGGTATGGGACCTGTCCCCCCAGCGCTCCTGGGGAGTGGCACAGATGAGCCTGGCTGCCTCCCCTCTGTTTTGGGAGAGGAGCTCCTACAAAGCACTGTGCTTGCAGAGTGTGTGTGCGCTGTGTCACTCAGCAGTGGCTGATCCTCATGTGCATCCGGCCATGCTGCCTGCAGGATTTGGCCACCAGAAGCAGGTACTGGGAGTCCCTGCATTTGATGGTTCCCATTTCATTGAGTTCCCTGTCTGGACCAGTGCTGTTTACCCTAGTTTCAAGCAGGAACTAATTATTGCAAGGAAGCTCTGGCTATGTGTGCTCAGCTGGTCTGCAGGAGAGGAGGGGGGATTTGTGGCACGTGTCAGGGTGTTGGACAACAGACCCAGGATCTCAGATATGAAGTTGCCATATGGTGGGCAGAGTCTTCAGCTGTGTCTCTGGAAGAGCCCTTACTCCCTGGGAAGCTCAGGGCTGAGTTTTGGTCCCTTAGTCTCCCTGTCAGTGGCCAGCTCCATCCCCTCTACCTTAGCACGCAGCACGCCCAACCCTGCCTGGGGCTGCAGGCTTCCAGTTATGCTGAAGGATGCAGCAATCTTTCATTTTTCTTCCTCTTCAGCTTATGGGCTCAGCCCCTCTGACACTGCTCTTGTGCTAGCTGGGGTCTGGGGGTGTTGCATGATGCCTGGAGAATGCTGAGATTTGGGGAGTGGGTTTGGAGGTTGGCTGGAGCACAGGGAGCCAGCCCTGGCAGGTGATGCAGGCTGTCTCGGAGATGAGCCTGGGGACCTGGATGCCTGGAGTGCTGGCTGATCCCCTGCTATACTCATCCTGGGGCAAATCTTGCTTTAATTTATGGCAGCATGATGCAGGGATCCTTTGCTGGGTGGCTTTGGGCTTTGCCTGGTGTACTGCACGAGGGGCAAGTGGAGCAGTCTAGGCGCTTCTCCTGTCCTCCGCACCTGCAATGCTGCTGTAAGAGCCAGCGCAGCAGTCGCGCTCCCTGCATGTGGAAGGCGTCCGTGGGTGCTGCAAGGGGCTGGCAGGGCCTCTCTTCCCTCTGCGTGTGGGAACTMTTCCAGTGACGCAGGCTGCGCACTGGACGGGGCTGCGTCCTGGAGCAGCGGGGCTGCTTGGCAACTTCTTTCTGCAGCTCCAACTTGCTATCTTCTTTCCACCTCTCAGTGGGTTTCCCTTCCCCTTTCCATATGGCTTATTGCTTTTTTCCAGGCTGCAACATGACAGCACCAGTTCGCAGCAGTGTCTGCAGTCTCCAGCCTGCTGAGTGCTTTTTGCATAGGAGCAACAGTCTCTGTAGTGAAGAAATTGTAGTTGCCCTGCCAAGGATGGCAACGAGTGAGGAGAGGAAGGCAGCCCATGGAGATGTGTCTGGCCCAGGGCCACCCATTAAGGGTGACCTCAGGCTTCCTGGCTTCCCCATGGGTACCTTAACTACTAGCTGTGTTGCCTCTCAAGGTAGCCTTCTGGCTGAAAGAGGTGTATTGTCCTGCAAGGAGGTGTGTGATGTGATTATGATCCCTCTTTCCTACTAACCGTTCTGCTCTGTCCTTTCTCTGTCTGCTCTGTGTGAGCACCCCAGAGGACTCCTGCCCCTGCATATTCCTCCTTTTACCCCCTGCGCGGTCCGTTGCTCTTGTTTTTCTCAGTGCACGTGCTAGCCACTGTAGGATAAAGAAGAGCTTCATGCCTTTTTCTCCAGCCTTTTTGCCTAAACAACCAGTTGCTGCTTCATTTTCTGTGAAAACTGCAAGCAGAGTGAATATAATGTGTTCAGGGAGAAACACATTTCAAGGTTTCACCTTGCAGAGGAGAAAGCATGATACAGAAAATGCTAAATGGATATGTGCAGCATGGAAATGATTGCAGAGTGGGGGAAAGATGACAGCACTGGGGGACYCCATGCATGTCCCAGGCTGCATGGGACACACCAGTGTCTAAGGGATTGCTGGCCTCATATCACTCCAGCGATGTCTTCCTAGTGTGCAAGTGATGCAGCTGGGTTTAAGGGTTYTTTTATTTCTTTCTATTTCAAAAATTCTCAGTGCTCAGCTGTCCAGGCTGAGTGTTCCCTTAACATCTGATGCTCTTTTTGCAAAGGTAAAGGTTTGCATCTGAGTTGCTTGGCATTCATGTGCTTTCCGGTGGGTCTCCTGTCTAGAAAGATCTGTAAGCAGGGGCAGAAGCTGAGTTAATTTCTGCTGGAAGGCAGGCACATTTCATCTGGTGTGCTGGATTCTTGCAGAAATCCCATTTGAGGTATTTGTTCTCTACTATTGCTAAGGGGCATGGCAGCCTCCCTGAGAGGCYGGGGAAAGAGAGAGCTAGTCTTAAAGGTGTGCATTAGACTTGTGCTCCACTATAAACAAGCACAGCTATTGCATGGCTGAAGCGGGCCCTTTTCCAGAGTTTTGTTGCTCTGGGACTGAGGAAGAAATGCTCTCAGAGTTAGCTCTGTGGGGAAGTGAAGCCAGGCTCCAAGGGTCAGTCTGCAGCTAGAKTGGGTGAAACACTTCTAATTTATGGAAAAAAGTGACAGAGGGTCTTTAACTCCTATTTGCATTGGCTCCAGAAATGATCGGATGATTGGATCAAGTGGTCTTTTGATATAGTTTGTCTAGGGAGAAGGATAGCCTGGAAAAGCAGCTTGATCGGGGGTCTTAGCAGTGCAAGTGCTGCAGAGAGGGAGGTGGCAGCATTAGGTGTTTGCAGGCTGCGCAAACGGTGGCTGTTTTTGTCTGGAACTTGATTATGTGAAAACTTTGCCCTTCCTGGCCCAGGTGCCAGACCTGCAGGGAATCTCCTCGGTCCTCCCAGACTCGCCACCTCCCCAGGGTGCCCTAGAGCCCACTGCCAGCTCTCTGTGGTGTGTGGTGCCTCCTGCAGCGGAGCTGGGTTATAGCTCTCCAAGAGCATCCCGGGGAATGGTCATGACAGACATCACATAAAAGCGGGTGCAGCAGCTGTGGCTAGCGGGGAGGCTTCCCATGGGCTGTGGGATGGACCAGGGCAGTRCAAGGATGGAGCAGAAATGTCCCGAAAAGCATCTGAAGAGAAGGCAGCTCCAGCTGCAAATCCAGAGGAGATAAAAACCGCGAGCACTCATAAACCCTGCTTGCTTTTAAGAAGCTGTCTGTGACTCAGTGCTCCTCTGTGCTTTGGAGACGGTGTTTGTGCAGTTCCTAACTCATCCCAGCCCCGTGGCTGGCACCAAGGCCCCAAATGCTCTTTTATCACACCCCGCGGCAACTTCGGCACGGCTCTGACAAGCAGAGGTGATCGCTCTGTACTTGTGTCGGCAGCTGGGCTTTCCCTCGCCTCCCCGGAAGGGCAAGGAGCTGGGGCCGGGCTGCGGCCAGGGCTCCGTCCAGCCCAGCAGGGAGGTCGGGGCGGATGTGCCGTGCYGGCTTCGGCAGCTCCAGTGCCAGGGCTGCGCTAACCGGCAGAGGGGCTGGTGCCCGTGGAGAGCCGGCTGTGGGCTGCACAGAGTTAAGCAGGCATTGACAGAAAACAGGAAGAGGACAAAAGCAAGCCTGCTGTAATTATGTAGCATTTATTATTAATACGCTGGAATTGCTGGAAGCAGCCTCTGTAATGTGAATACTGATACAGAGGTTCAGAAGACAATTTAGCTCTCATCTGTCTGTTTATTAGCTCCCTCAGCTCTGGCAGGCAGTGAACTAAAGCCTCATTTGCTCCTGCCTTGTTGCACCCCCCCCCCTCCTTCTCTCCCCCAATCTCTTTGCTGTTTCCATAAAGGAACCTGCTCTTTGTTCATCCTCCCACCGGGCGCCGCAGAGATGCACGGCGTGATCCAAGATAGCAAAGCCCCGACAGCGGGAGAGTTTAATCCTTGACCTGAGCCTGTCTGTTCATGAGACGGGGCCTGTGGAGTGATGCTGGGCTGTGTGGAGCTGTTGCTTTTCCTAAAACAGAGTAATATCTGTGGCTCCTGCTTGCAAGAGATGTCCCAGCTCCCAGGGTTTAGAGTTGCTTAGTCCTCTGGGCTCAGCTTTAGGAAGGCCACCTTTCATGGACTGATGCTACCTTGGGGTCTCCCGGACTTGCTGGATGATTAAAGAGATGGCAATGAGGGGATAGTGCAAGGGAGCTGTGTTTTGCTTTAGGAAGATGTGCAGAAGCTGGCTGGGAACTAATTAAAGCTGCTTGGGGTGGAGAGAGCAAGGGAAGTCAAATCAGCTGTCAGGAGGTGCAACAGGTTTCCTTTTTCTTCTGTGACACAGTAACATCTGTCATTCTTGCTTCTGCCCAAGTTTGAGCTTCATCCTGGAGGGGGTTTATATATCCCAGGCGTATAGGACATCCATTCCCCTTATGTATTATACAGTAGTTTAAAGAGGATTAAGACAATAGCTAATCTAAATGATGAATGATGTAGATCGCTCAGACTCTAAGCCACCAGGGTTTTCCTTGCACGCAGATTAGCCGGCTCGCTAGCTAAATATTGGGGCAAACAGTATAAATCCATGCAGATAAGTCTTTCTGGATTGAATAGGATAGAAGGATTTTGAAATGGGTTTTGACACCATTCTGTGTTTCTCCACGGTGTCTGTAGCTGCGTTGCTGCCACACCTGATGGTGAAGGGAGCTTGACAGCTGCTAATCCGCAGCACAGATGCCAGGGTGGCCAAGGAAATAAAGCATCCAGAGCCTCCCGGTCGATGCCGTTATCGGATACGGATGGTGCCTGGAGAGCGAGGTGATCAATGCAGCTTGCATCCCTGCTGCCAGGATCCATCTATTTGCTGGTTTAGCTGGGAGGAGTCTGGCCCAGACTTGGAGGCTGCAGTAAGATAACACAGGCTGGGAGGACTGGCCATGCCCTTGGCTAGTAATCCGGGATTTCCCTTGTGTGAACAGACCGGTGTGGCTGGTCTGGGTTTATCGTCCCTCCTGCCCTCAGCCCTGGGGAGCCATCCTGGAAGCCCTGGGCTGGAGTGGGGAGCGTGGTCTGCAGGAGAGGAGGGATGATGGGACTGATGACAGCTTTTTCTTCTGCTCTGAAGCAGAAGGGTTTAAATCTCTTATTCATCTTCTGAGTCTGTCAGAATTGTGTCAAATGTTTTTGACAAGCAAAAATGCCATTTGCTTCAAGTTAATGAAAAATGTTTTTTTCTCCAGAAACTAAGAAGAATTGTAGTTTCAATTGCAAACCCAAAAGCTCCTCAGGAGAAGGAAAAAAACAACTTTAAATAGTTGAGAGTTGGCTGTTACAAGAGACTTTTGGTTGGTGTTTTGGGTCTGTGAAATGAGGGTCTGGAGAGCTTTCAGTCACGTGATATCTCCTTTTATGAAGCTTTCTGGGCACATTATTCTAATGAAGAAATCATTGTTGCTAGACATCATCTTAACTAAGTGCATCTTTTCCAGTCCCACGCTGTTTTAATTCCTTCCTTTTAGGAGAAGCATGGGAGCATATGATGGGCTTGACTCAGTGCAGCTGAAGAGCTGTCCTGCTGGGTGTCTTGTCTCTCATTGTGGCCCTCTCATGTGGGAGATGTCCTGTACRTGTTTCCTCTGTGCAAAGCAAATATGCTGCAAATAAGCAACATATTCTGGTTTGGGGGAGAGGGGTGCCTGCCCCATGGCATCGCTAGCCTACTCTGCAGAACACAAGTACCAGCTCCCTTCAGAGATATGCAGGAGTGTATCTGTGTCTGGATATTAACTGATCTCCCAGTTGAGCAGAACTGGGTTGAAATTCAGCCTGGGTTATGGCTGTCTGTGGAGAAGGTCTGGATGCTACAGCTGGTACTGCAAATTGAAGCCCCCAAGCTGGCTTGGTAGTGTGGAGTCTCTTAGAGTGGAATAGACTGGGCCAAAGCATAAGATGGTGCAAGTTAGTGGAAATGAGCCTCTTTAGG
The DNA here is from genome assembly GCF_003343035.1 of Apteryx rowi. Lineage (NCBI taxonomy): Eukaryota > Metazoa > Chordata > Aves > Apterygiformes > Apterygidae > Apteryx > Apteryx rowi. Next base: position 940,995 of record NW_020449296.1, on the reverse strand, counting down.
GCATGTCTGCTTTACCCTGGGTCTTCCTGTTTGGGGACTGATCTCATAATCTAATTCCTTGCTGAGCATGGGAGACCATGCTCAGTACTTTGCTTACTTCAGTGCAAGCTGGGAGGAAGGTAGAGCAGGCAGCTGACCCTGAGACCCCTCACCACCCTCGTCCCACAGCTGAGGGGTTCATGTGCATCCCAAGTCAGAAGCAGCTTGTTTAGCAGCTCGATCTCCTGCTGCCTTGGTGGACTGAGGCTAATGTCCCCTGGGAGCTGTCAGGAGGCTGGCTGAATCATGTGGTAACACAGGTCTCGGGGATGCAAGCGAGGTCAGATGTCTGCTCAGAAATGAGATTGGCGATGATGCCACCGTTGCTGACAAATGGCCTGTCGTTAATCTCTGACTCATGGGACGAAGAAAGCAGTGATGGAAGAAACCCGTGAGGTCACTCAGAGCCTCTGTCCCTGGGGAGCCTCCCCTGTGCTATGGCTGTGAAGTGTCTGTCACTGCAGACCACGGGTCTCTTCCCACAAGATTGTCCTGCGCCCATCTGTATAGCCTGGGTGCGTGTTCAGCTGGTGGGAGTGCTGGGCCAGGGTGGCCTAAGCTCTTCCACATGCCCAAATTCAGTGTCTCCCTCCTGCCAGGATGGTGTGCCTTTTACAGGTTTGGAGCCAGTGGCGCTTTTGCCTTGCTCAGGACAAGCAGAGATTGTCTTGCGATGAACTGTTCTGTGCTTTCTGCTCCAAAACCTCATCTGTGAGCTGGCCCCATAGTCCAAACTGCTTGAGCCCTGCAGTCCATGTTGCTGTGATGAATCCTCCTTGTTACAAGCATGTAGAGAAATAAAAGGCTGGATTCCTGAGTGTGCCCTAACTCCAGCTTAGCCGTGATATGAGCAGGATGAAGGCTGGAGCAGAAGCTTGTGTGTTTGGTCTGTTGCAATACTGTTGTGATACACGAGGTGCTGTACTGCTGGGAGATGTTGTCGGGAGCTGGGCGAGACCTGCTTCCAAAATCACACCTTTGACACCGTAGTCTCGGCTGAGTGCTCCGCAGCGCCCGAGCGTTGCTTGGAGCCAGCTCGCTCAGCTCTGTCCCAGTGCACATTTCTCCTCTCTTGCTCTGAGTTTCTTTTCACGCTTTTTAAAGAAAGGAGCTCTTTCCTCAGCCACAAAAGGCTCCTCGGAGGTCGCTGTCTCAGCAGCYGGGACCTCCTGCAGTCCCAGGCGCTGGTGGGGACCCTGCATGYTTGCAAGCTGCACGGGGAAAAGCTGTGTTTTGGGGGCTGTCGGTGGCGTGACGAGCACGAGCTTTGCGCCTGTGTGGAGGAGAACAGGTGACTTTCTCCTTTTGGCTGTTCAGGGCTTTTATCCYGATATCCTGAGGAAACGAGACGCAGGGCTGGGGGAGGCAGCGAGCTTTGGGATGGGGTTTCCGCCAGTTGTGCGACGACCCTGGAAAGGCGGCGGAGAGGCCAGTGCCCTGCTGCAGCGAGGGCTGCCCGAGCCAAGTCCTGCAGGATCCTTCCCGCCCTCCCTTGCCTTCGCCACTGAGCTACTATTCATTTTTCACTCTTATTTTCTTTTTCTTTTCCCCTCTCTTAACTGGAAGAAGTCCTAAATAAAGTTGCTGTCACTTTTATTTATGGGCGCGGAGGAAGAGACGGACAAAAAGCCTGTGTGCTCCTGACAGCTACAAAGGAGACGGCAGTTTTTCTTCGCTGGCGATCGATGCAGGCGCAGGCAAGCACCCTCGGGCAGTCTGGGCGAGCGCGCTTGGCACCCCTGCCTGAGCGCCCGGGGGGCTTGGGGAGGCCGGACGGAGCTGGGGGGGCTCTGCTTGCTGGCTCCCGGCCACGGAGGTCTCCATGGAGCAGGTTCTTCCAGAAATGCTGAGCACCTGTCCTCTAAAATCTGGGACCCCCCCCCCAAATTATAGATGCATGAACTGACTGCCTTAAAAATCCATCACAGGCTTCTTGTCTCCATGTTGATCAGTTCCAGTGAGGTCAATTTCTTTTTTTTTAATAACTTCTGGACTTCGGCAGGGAAAACTATTTCCTTCAGGAAATAATATAATTAAGGTCGCCTGACACTTCTGATTATAAGACCCTGTCTTCAGTTGCTTGAAACTATGCCAGCCTTTAACCATTTGGACTGAAACTTTGCATGTCTCTGCCTCCGGCTGAATTTTTTTGGAAAATTTTAGCGAAAAGGGTTTTAAGCCGCTCTCAGAATGTGGTTTGGGGGAGAAAAAGGCATTATTTTCTCTCCGGCTTGAAAAAACCTCTTGTGGTTGTTTTGCTGAAGAAAATCTGGTACCTTTGCGCTGTGAGACCGGGGTCTGATAGTTGTCAGCAACGTTTTCGGCCAGGTGTCGGGGATCTGCTTGCTGCTGACGCCACAAATCCACCTACCCCCGCGCCAAGCTGTGAGCCTCTGAAAAATGCTGCTGCGTGGGTGTATTATATATAGCGTGTGCGTTGAGGTGCCGGTCACAGTTCAAGTCTTCAAGAGCTGAATTGAGTTCTGCTCCCAGAGCAGGAACTGCACTCCTTTAAGCCCCTATGAGGACAAAAACCTCCTCTCCAGCTCTTGCAAGGCTTGGCTTGCCGCTGGGAAAACATGGGCCTTGGCATGTTTTGCTGTTGACACAAGTAAAACTCATCAATCCCTGATTGAAGTATCCCTGATTTACGCTGTCACTGGGGAAAAAGATTTTTGGCAAATGCTCTGTGCTATTTTTTTTTCCTTTTGCAAGAGGTGGCTCAGTAATCCATCAGCCTTTGCTGTAGTGTACAGATGCCCCATGCGGGCTGGAAGCTGCCAAGCCTTGTGGCAAGGGGTGTCCATGTAGGGCCAGGTTAATCTCGGGGATGGGGAATCATGTGCCATCATGGCCCAGCAGCTCTGATATGGGAGCCAGCTTCTTCAGAGCTGCCTGTTGTCTTTTGGGGGCATTTGTGCATGTTCTCACGTGCCTTCAAGGATCAGTGGTGCAGGGACATTTGGGTGCCAGTGGCTGTGCTATAGCAGATTCATACTTTGAACAGTCCCAGCGGGATCCTGGCTAAACGTCTCCTGTTTCCAATAGCTTCGTTTGGGTCCTGGCAGACCATAACCTCACTGCAAAGCAAGCTGCAGCCTGTGGTAGGTGCTGGTCTTCAGGGTTTTGCAGGAATGGGACCTGTTTAAACAACTAGTGCTTTTGCATTATGACAGTTGCCAGTCCCTCATAACTCAGCTTGCTGCTCAGAAAATAGCCAAAACAATAGCCAACAAATAGCTCTGCGGTGAACCTGCACCAGCTATGGTTGGGGTTGTCCCCTGTTTTTGGTGTAGTCCAGCCTACACATCTCCCACCTGTGTGGCTGGGTTGTAGCTCTTGCTCTGAGCCAGGCTCTTCTGTGGGAGACCTGCTTTGGGCATGCTGAACACCTCCAAACCCTGAGCTTGACCCTGACTTGGAGTTTTTGCACAGGCTCTTGAAAGGCAGATCCAACTCCCATGGGAAAAGCTGGCCTCATGGACCCCGTAGCGGGGTGGTTTGTCCTGTTGGGACAGGCTGAAGGGACATGGAGAGGTGGAAGGGGACATCGCTGCTCTTGGYATGAGCAGGTCTCCAGGGATGTGTCTCAGCCGAGACCTGAGGAGTTGGTCTGTTGTCCCCCACATAACGCCTCAGTCCTTCCTTGCCCCTGCGAGAGTTGCATCTTTACACCTTGACCAGAGGATGTCCCTGAAGGGTGCCTGGCGCTAAGGTCCCATCTCCACTGTTTCCCTGCCTGCAGGAGAGGGATCCCAGGCAGGAACAAACCAGCCTCACCGTTTGCTTCCAACCTGGCCTCGTCTGAGTTTCTATCTGCAATTTCCAGCCTTTTTAAGGAAAGTGCTGGCATTGCAGAAGGAGGAGGGGAGGCTGGGTGGGGAGGAGCCCCCTCTCTTCTTCCTTGATGGTTGCTTGTCAGCTCCGGGATGCCTGGTGGAGTGTTTCAAGGCATGGTGCGTTGCATGTGTTCAGCTTGGGGCAGCCGGAGTTAGATTTTTTCAGTGGCTGACACCTGACAAGCGTGATAAATTGCATCACGCCATGCGCTGCCGGTGTGAYAAACGGTCCGTTTCCCTCCTTTTAAGCTCTGGGAAAACTTTTTAATTATTTCCTGGYGCTTTGCAAATGAGGGCTTCTCAATCAGGTGCCCAGTGGAGTTTGCCTTGTTTATATTTTGTAAGTCTTTGGGGGGTGGGCTGGGGGCTTGYGGTTCTGCTTTGTTTAGCTTCTCCCCACGGCCTGGCCTGGGCTTTGGACGCGGTCCCACGGAGGGCACTGGCAGAGCTCGTTGGTTGGGCACTAATTAAAGAGCATTGTGCTCCAGGCTTGGAAGTCGCTGCTGGGAAAGTGTCTCCGCAGCAGCGACGCTGAGACTTTCCTCTAGCCCGTGGAGTTTGGCTCCTTCTCTCTGTTAATAATGCAGAGCCATGAGACTTTTTTCAAAGCGTTTAAAAAGTGCATGCACTTGTGAGGGAGCAACTCAAGCCACAAGAGCTAGATAATGAGCACAGATCTTCTGATATGACCGATAATTTGTTTGTCTAACGCAAAAAGCACATTTGCTGCTCTAGGCGAAGGCACTGATGGTTACAGTAATGCTTTGGGCTCCATTGCGCCTGGCTGCATGTCGGGTGCAGCACAAAGTCTCTCCAGTTTACAGTCCTCGGTGTCTGTGCTGCAAAGCCATACACACGCTCTTTCTTCCTCGTGCTCCTGGGTCCAGCAGGGTTGGCCTCTGTGTRTGATTTAAGAGATGTGTGAGGCTTTGCAGGATTAAAGCTTAATTGGTGCAAGACCTTGTGGGCAAACGCCTTGGTGCTGGGTTGACTTGTTGCTGTTACTACACTGTTTTGGCTAGGGAGTGTTGTTGTCTGCCTTTAAAGAGGTCAGAGATGACCTAAGCTGCTGTTTTCGTTTTGTCTTTTTCCCCTCTCCCCTTTCATGTTTCTAAATCAAAATAATTAAGTGAATAYGTGCTTTGGGGCTGGACTGTGACACTCATGCAAGAGGGCTTTTCATGCAGACTAGCTGCATGTTGACACTAGTTACCCCCAGCTGTCAGGGCTGGAAAACAGAGATGATCCCCCTCCTTCAGTGT
>NW_020449296.1:848236-935815 GCF_003343035.1 Apteryx rowi | reverse complement strand
AATGAAGCAAATGAAGAGCTTCACCTGAAAACCTGACAGGTTGTTTTTTTCTTTTTCCTTTTTTTCTTTTTTGTTAAAGAAAGTTGCAGTTCTGAGCAGCAAGGGTCAATCGCTCACAAGCAGCAAGGAGAATCCCACAGAGTTTGATGAAAAATTGGGGACGCCCCAACGACTCTGGACTGGTGGAGAGGTAAGAGGTGGATTAAAATGCTTATTTGGTTTGTTCTTGGTCCGTGCGCTGTGTGCGTCAGAGCTGAGAGCCCAGGCAGGTGGGATGTGCGTGCTGTGGGGTYCTTGAGCTCGCTGCGGTCAGCCTGGCCTCAGTCCCCAGCGCTGCCTAGCTGCGGTGGTGCTGCAGCAAATGCGTCTTTTGGCTAGGACAGGGTTTATTAATTAAAAATGCAGCACTGCATGCATATGGCAAGACACTGCTCCTTGCTTTGGTGTCTCCATTCCCCCAAGGAGGACACGGACTGCCCGATGTGTGAGCTTATCCCATTGGGAAGCGACTACCATGGTTGGGGGGTTGCCCCACTTCTGGGACTTGCTGCGTCCATGCTTTGTATGGGGCTGAGATGATGCAGCATCGCCTCTGGAGGTGTTTGGGGTCATCTTCTCTAGGACATGGGGACCCCGCTGGAGGTGCCRGTGAGCAGGGCTGCCCTGTCTGGGGATGCTGGCAGCTGCAGCCTTGYTGGGGTCTGGGGCAGCCGGTGCTCTGTGGTGCTGTGCTTGGAAAATGAAAATGATGAATTGAAACTTAACAAGTCCCTAAATGCCAGACGAGGATGTCTGAAATGGAAATTGTCGCTGTTTGCCTAACGTTGCCTCCTACTTAGCTGGAATTGCATGGTTTTAATTGCATTGATCTTAGAAAAAACAACACTGTGAAGAGGGGAAACTGTTCACCAAAATGTCAGAAAGCATCATGAAATCCCAGCCTGTGCTGAGGGGGTCTCCTCCCTCCACAGCTCTGCTGTGCTCTCCCCCACCGCATGTTTCCCAGGGGCGTTTTGCAGCCCCGTTCATCCTGGAACGGCCRGGTCCTCGTCTTCTGAGGCACTGGCAAGGGCAGAAGTGGGCGCTGCAAAAGCTGCTCCGTATTTATTCCTGTGCCGATGCCACAGGAGCTTGGCCCTGCATGTGCCGGCTGCCTTGGAGGCTCCTTGAAGTTTTGAGCTGCTTCCCACTGCCTCGGTTTCCCAGCTGCCTGGCCGGTTCCTCTCCCATCCGTGATGCAGACCGGCCTGCTGGTACGATTCCTCATTCCTCCTCAAATAAAGAGCGGCTCTAGGCGGGTATGTCGCTAATAATACCAATTACCACTACACACTGGCTACAAGGTACACTGGCAGTAATGGGATCCGGGGGGATGAAATGAAAGCGATATAATAAGCTGAGATAAATTAGTGTTGTAAAATTAGCCATGGGTCTAGCCAGGGAGCTGACAAATGTGTCGCAGCTTCGTTACAAGCTCTGAGCTCTGCTGGATTGGATTTAGTGGCCCAGAGCAAAGCAGACGGGAGCAAGGGGAAAAAGAGTTTATTAGGGGTCTCCTTACACACATGCTAACGGTTAACACTGCTTGTTTCTCTCCTTGGTTTTGCTGAATGATACGTCCCCTGGTGCTTGCTTGTACACGGCAGCGGAGGAGTAGAAGCTCAGCTCCACTTGCGTGCTGTCGGAAAAGCCTGAGCCTGGCAGAAGGATGAACAGGGAGACGGGGCAGCAGCTCCACATGCATTTTGGATCCTTGAGAGGGCAGAAAGCTGGTCTCTGCCTCCCACCCTCGGTGCGGCTCAACCCACTTGCCCAAAGGCTGAGCTCCATTTGGGGCAGGAGGGTTGCATGAGCCRGGCTGGCCAAAAGGGGGATTTGCCCCTAATATAGGGCATGCGACCCCTTTTCAGTCCAAAGGCACCTGTTATCCTGCCGAGCTGGGGCAGCAGGCGGAAGCAGGGAGAGGAGATGCTTTCTGTGCCATCGGAAATGGATGTGGCTGGTTCCCGCGGAATCAGCTTCCCAGGGGCTAATTAGACAGCGAGAGAGACGGGTTCAGCTGGAGGGGGGCACACGGTCCCCCCCGGTGAGCGATGAATGGCCAGCAAGAGCCTTTTACAGATTAGTAAATGTAGGCTAATTGCATGCTTAATGGCTGGCACGTTACAGAGGATCTGGGAAGGGGCAGCAGTGATTTAGGTCTGGCTTAATAAGGCATGGCATGTAGCTCATTTAAGGAAGGAAAAAMAGTACGCATGTGGGGGAACTCTGACCATGCTAAGCCGTGCTCTGCGGCAGGACTCGGGGAGGGAGCAAGGCTTGGTGGGCAGGGGGCTGGTGAGGGGTCTGCCACAGAAGCAAGCGGGGCACGAGATGCAGCTGTGACGCTCTCAGGGTGTACCAGCCCTGGGGCAAGCTGCCCTGGCCCAGCTGAAGGGGCCATGAACCGCGGTGGGACGGAGGGAGCCTCTAGTGCTGACTTTGCTTTTGGAAAATTAGTAATGTGGGACCCCAGCAGGGAACAGGAGGAAAATGAGGTAGCGGGCAGAGTGCTAGTAGCAGCATAAATAGAAATGCAACTTCTTGGGTTCTTGTGCAGCAATGATATATCTTGTTTCTATTGACTTTTTTAAACCTCTAAAAAATGTTGTAGATTGATCTACAAATCTGCATAAAGCACCTATTTTTTTTTTAAATCTAAAGCAATTTTCTGCCTGCTCCTTGTGGTTGACTCTGAAGAAATACATGTTCTCTTGTCCTCTTTGAGTCTGGCGTGCTGCCATGGTAGTAGGAAGTTTAGTAATACTCAAGTTGGATCGATTCAAGACCATTATCTGTGCTGCCTGGGACTCAGCAGAGGGGGAAAAATGCTCTCCCCAAATGCATCAAAGCCCTACTATAAGGACACATAGTTGAGCTCTATTTATAGATGGACAGATGTCTTGCCAAAGCTCTGCTGCTGTCACTTGGTTATGCAATTTTTTTGCATGTCTAGCAGTGTTTCCCTGAGTGGGAAGGGGAATCAGCTTTACCTTCTGCCTTAGGTGCGTTCACTCCAGATACAGCCCACAGCAATACTGCTTCTGGGTGTCTCAGTTGCTCATGGGCTTTGCCCTTCCCCCAAAGTAGGGATCTGTGTTAATAGATGGGAAGAATGAGGTGGATGAGGTGTATTGTAGGTGCTCAGGAAATCAGTGACCAAGGTCTGAACACTAATCTCTCATGCTGTTCTTGCATCCTTGTAGACACAGATCTTCACAAGAGTGCTGGTGGGAAGGGACCTTGGAGGTGTCTAGTTCAGAGCAGGAGTATCACCACCACTATATTGGGTTAGTCTGGCTGTTTAGCTGAATATGGACAACTCAAGGATGGATGTCCTCCACCTTTTGGGATACCTGGCCCTGGGCTGTGCCACCCTCCTGGGGAAGAGGTTTTCCTACTGTTCACCCTAAACCTCCCAAGTGGCAACCTGTGGCCATGGTCATATTGCTTCTTGTAAGAGTTGGCTCTTTTAACTCCCCTTCGGATAGCTGTAGGCTGTAATTAGATCCCCCTTAGCCCCATCTTTGCTGAACCAGACATACTCAGCGCCCTCTGCCTCTCCTCGCAGGACACGTGCCTCAGGACCCTGACTATTTTGGTTGTGCTCCCGTGGACCCTGTTCAGCTTGTCCACATCCTTCTTGAACTGAGTGCCTGTAGGTGGACACGGTAGCCTCATTAGCCGGTATTTGTTAGCCACACTTCTCCTAAACAGGATGTGGTCCACTTTATTTGTAGTGGAAGAGCACTGCTGTCTCCTGGTCAATACCCACAGTAACACCCAGGTCCTTTCCAGCAGCACTGCTGCTCTGCAATCGGCTCCCAGCCTAGACCAGTGCCTGGGGTTATTCCATCCCAGTGCTGAATTTGCACTTCTGTTGAGCCTCATGTTGGCCCAGTCCCAAAATTTCCCAAGGTGTTGCTGAATCAAAAGGGCTACAATGGGCCCAGCCCAGAACCTTTGGGCTTCCCTTATGGATTGATATGGGTGGGGGTCTGAGTCTGAGCTGTTGCACCAGACCTGAAGGGAGAAAGTTTTATATTTATGCCTTTGCTGATGTTTTCAGTGTTGTGATAATACCCAGTGCAGTGTGCCCTGTAATTGTGCCTCCCTACCCATCCAGGCATTTGAAGGAGCATCAGCCATGCAAACTGCTGTTTTGGAGCTGTCTGGTGTCCAGGTCAGCACAGGTCTTGCAGTGTATGATCATGCATATCTCCAGTGAGTGTGTGGGTTTTGAGGGGAAGGTGGAGAGGACACAATGAAATGACTTAGCAACAGTCGGCTTAAAGGAACACTCATGATCATTTGGTAAAGTTATCTTGGTGTCCTTCCTTATGTTGCTCTGTCCTGAGAGTCATGAATTTGCAGATGGGAGTAGGACAGAAGGGGAGGAGTTGCTTCATTCTGCCTAGTTTTGAGTGTCATTGCTAAAGAAAAATCTTCCTTGCTTATGATCCGGGGAAGCTCTGTCCTGAAGTGGCATTGCAGATGCAGACCTCTGGAGGTCCTCTAGTCCAGAGCCAACCTCTGAACAGGAGGTTGAGGTCATACATGGTCTCTCAGGGCTCTATCCATCTGGTCCTGAAAGCCTTTAAGGAGAGAGATGGCATGACCTCTCTGGGTCCCTGTTCCAGTGTTTGAGTGCCCTTGTGGGGAAGAAGCTGCTTCTTACGTGCAGTGGGAACCTCTCTTGTTTAAAACTTATTCCTGCTGAGAAGAGCCTGGCTCATTCTGCTCAGTAATTCTCTCCTCGACCATCTTGGTGGCCTCTGCTCAACTTGCTCTAGTTCATGAAATGTCTGTCTTGTATTAGGAACTCCAAAACTGGGAGCAGGGTCTAGATGTGGTCTAATGAGCGCCAAGTAAAGAGGGATGATCGCTTCCCTTAGCAGCTGGGCTGTCGTTCATGCAGCCCAAGATGCCTTTGGGCCCCCTCTGCTGCCAGGGCATGCTGCTGGCTCAGGTCCAGCTTGCTGTCTGCCAGCACCCACATTGGCATGTGGTGGGTGCCCATACGTCCTAGCCTTATCATGCCCTGGCAGTGGGTGGAGTATTTTGGGTTGTGTGGGGGTGTTTTTGTTTTGTTTTTTCTATTTTAAACATGTGTCCTCTTGATCATTTGCACAATAGTTGCATGGCTGCTTCTCCTGGGCTGAGGCTGCCAACCATTCCTGAGCCTACAGGAAGGGGAGACTTCTCCTCCGCGTGGTGCCTATCCTGTGTTCGCCTGCACTGTTTCTGCAGAACGACCCAAGCGTCCTTTGCTCTCCGCCTAGTTTTAGTCCGCCTCCAGGGAGCTGCTCACTGTTGCCAATATACTCCTTTGACGAGTGGGTGAGACAGGAAGCAAATACCTTTGTTACAAAACCACATATGGGCTTTCAACTGGCAATGACACTTTCCCAAGCTATCTGTCTAGTGAATGTGCTTGTTTATATTCATAGGCATGTTACTTAGCTGCTCAGGTGGGCCATGGATGTCAAGAAAGATGTCAATGTCAGGACAGGGCTTTAATGCAAAGCCTTTCTACTATTTGGTATGATGGATAGTGGATGAGACCCTAGCATGCCAAGGAAGCTCTGTGTGTGTGCGTGCAAGGAGCTGCCTGCTGGGGCTGGCACAGGAGCCAGAGCTCCCTGGGGAGAGGCAGCAGGAGTGATGGAGGGAGGTGACTTCTTAGGGCTGGCCCAGGATCAGCAGTGGCTCTGAACAGCTGGCTGTGCCAGCCTAACCAGAGCAGCCTCTGGCATGGCCCTGTCAAATCTGGTGGGCAGTTGTCCCTGCCCCATGGGTGCTGGAGAGGTAACGGGGTGTTATTGGGATAGGTAGCTTAGAAGTGGCTGGGGAGATGTCTGGGCTGAGATCCTTGGGGAGAGCATGAGTGTTTTTCTACTCCAGAGCTGCAGTGTGATCGAGATGATCATTTGGGAAATGAGAGCTCTCTAATGGAGGCAAGCAGTGTTTTCCAATTAAAAGAAATAACTGTTTCAAGAGGGGCAGTGTGGGTCCCCTTGCATGGGCATCCCTCTTGCGATGAGAGCAGTGAGAGGGAAAGTGGGAAGGGCAGCAGCAAGGCTGTTTATCAGGAAGGGAGACTGCAGCGTTGATGGCACATCTTGGCAGCCTCTTTATTTTATTATTTTTTTCCCTCTAGGGTGAGTCTCTTTTTCTAATTGCTGAATGGCTGTAGGAAGCCTCCGCCGAGGCCCCGCTACTCCAATGCAATTTAAGGCACATGCCTGCCACTCGGCATCCGTTACAGCCCCTAACAAGGATGGTTCGATGCTGCTCTTCAGTAAGATCACATATTGCTCGCTCTTCTCTCTTCCCCTTGCCCTAAATTGTTGCACTTGCATTAAAAAAAAGAGGGCCACACATGTGGGGACTGCACAATTTATGGATCAGAGATTTATGTGCTGCTGGGATGCTGTATTTTTTCCCCCACAGTGACACTTTATTGCCACAAATTACCAAACGGGCAAGGTTATGCAAGTGACAGCAGGCAGAGCTGTAAAGGACAGGAACGAACAGCAGCAGGAAAAGTACCCAGAGGAGAGGGGGAGGTCGGGCAGGAGGCAGAAATAAAGCAAGGAGGGGGGGCAGGCTGTGCGTCAGAAACCCGCTTGCGTCGCAGCGAGCTGTGTGGGTGAAGCCTGGGAAATCGGTGGGAGCTGCGCTGATCTCTGCTGCATGTGTGCCCGTGTTTCCAGCGTGGTTGGGGAGCAGCCGCCTAGCAAAGGCAAGGTGGCTGGTGGTCCGGCCTCCATCTGCCCTTAGTGCTGTGAACATTAGGTTTTCCTCCAGACTCGCTTGCATGCCTCTGCAGGTTGAGTTTTTCTGGTGGAATTAAAAACTTTTTTTTTCCATTGCTGAGGACTTTTTCCCCTTGGGGTGTCGTGGCAGCATCAGCAGGGAGAAGCCCTCTGTCAAGGGAAGAAGATGCAGGGGCAAGCGGGCTCCTTCAAGTGAGATTGCATTTTCCTTCTCGGTGCCCTTCATCCCTAGTTACTACTTAAACCGCAGTAAGGGCGCTTCAGGGTCCCTGCGCTTGGCTTGGCGCAAGCAAATAGCAAAGACCTCAAGCGACCCATGTCCTGTAGAGCAAACTGACCCAGCCCCCGCTGAGATGGGAACCAAACCTCAAGCACACAGAGTTGAAGGATGTTTGTTTTGACAAACCTCTCTTCCGCCCGAGGCTGCTTATCGCGGATGAAGCATCAGCAGTGCTGAAGTCGTAGCCCCTCTGGGCAAATCTCAGGAGCACCAGCAATCCCAGGAGAAAGTTTTGCAGCCTGTTTGCTCGGTGGAGGTTTTTAGTGCTCTGCCTGCGTGCTGGAGGGCTGGCCGTGCCATCTCCTGGCTGTGTGCAAACAGCGGGCTTCGGTGTGATTTGGAGGCACAAGGCTAGTAGCATTGATTATTTTTCATTTATTTATTTTTTCCTGTGCAGTTGACAGAGGGAAGGAGGTGCGGTGGGGGGTGGCATTCAAACTGCTAACATGAGATGCTCTGCCTTGCAAATAGTTGCTGTATTTGCACGCGTCATGGCAGGGAGTAGAGGGGGGACATGCCCTGATTTGCCCTTTAGTGGGACAGGGTGGTCACTTATGCCTATCTATATTGATACTTTAATGTRCTGTACGGTGGGGTTGGGGGGAAAGCTGGGGGACAAGCATTGGCCTTTGGCTGGGTGGGCGTCTGTTCTGCRGCTGAGCGTCTGCGGCGGTCTTCCTGCGGCATACGTTGGCTTCGGTTGAGCGGCTCTGTCGGCGCCCACTCGCCCCAGTTGGATCAGCTTAACTTCAAACGAATGCAAAAGCTGAAAGGCTCGAGATGGGTGAGGTATTGGGGATGCCACTCAAAGCTGTCGGAAAGCCGTCACTCCATTGTTCTGGCAACAAAACGCTCCGGGAGGAGCGGAGAAATGCAGAGGCTCCAGAGCTACAGACAAAATTGCATTTAACTAGCAGGAAAACATACTGCAGCCTTGGGGCTTGCTGCACCAGCCTGATGGAGAGCAAGCAGTTGTGTGCCGGCCTTGCRGATGGGGCCAGGGTAGCAGAGAAAGACGAGGCAGGGAAGGGTTCATGGTGTCCTTGCACCTTGGCATAAGGCAGTTTTGCTTGTATATTCCTGTGCTAGTGAAAGATAATTTCCTCTGAATCTCAATGCCGTAAGTCAGGTATTTAATCTTGCTTGAAGGGAGCATCTCTAACATACACAGGCCATCATAAACAATAGTAAGCAATCGATAGGCTAAATCCTGAGGTCTCTTAGCCAGGCTTTGGCAGAATAAAGGTTGACAAAGTGCTGAGTAGTTGCCCGAGACTTCAGCCCCGCTCTGAGGGTGGGAGGAGTGATTGACTGATTTATTGATGATGCATTTCACTATGAATCTGGTCTGTCTGTTACTCAGGAGTAGTCATTTGGGCATAAATCTTGCCTGGGCTGCTGTGAGCAGATAGCCCATCTCTGCTTTATGAGAAACTAAAATTTTCAGATGAATGGCTTATCTGGTCTTAAAAAAAAAAAAAAAAGTTTTGGATCGATGGGAATAACTTGTGTTTTGTGTTGTTTGGCAGATAGCCTCAGCTGAGCAAAGTGAAAATCCACTTGTGAAAAAGATCAAGCACTCGCTTTAGACACAACATTTAGCTCTCATTTGAAGCCGGCGTTAGGTTTTCTTCCCAAATCAAAAAAGCCAGACGAGTTTCAGAACATCCCTCTGCGAGCCCTTCTCCTCGCCCTCTGCRTCTGGCTTCTGCAGTGAAGCGGAGAAACGTGGTGCTTCTTAAGCGCTGACCTGGCTCTGTGTGAACTCTTATTTAATTTATTTTTAGTTCGCCCAGCGGTATGAAGGCTCAGCCGCTCGCCGAGTTTTGTTCGGCACCGTTCAGCTGGGGGCTGGGCTGTGTAACCCTGAGAAGGGGGCAGCTCTCGCGCTGTTGGGTTTGCTTGCTGGCCGGTCAGATGACCGTCTCCAGACGGGGTTCCTGCCTTGCTGGACCCCTGAAACGCTTTGGGGGGAGTGTAGTAGCCAAAGACAACATCTTCCCTGTGTGAGTTTAGGAAGCGTTAGGTGTTTTTGCAACTAAAGAGCAGGGAAGCCTGTTGGATGTGCTCCCCTGAGTGGCCTTAGCCTGAAACCCCAGCAGCTGGGCACAGCTGTGCCCACGTTCTTGAATCACAGTCTCTTCTCCTCCCGTAAACTGAACAGCTTCTTACTAACTCGGAGGGGGGAAAAAACAAACTATCCTCCCTACCACCTCCACAGCTAGGGGTTTTTTTGTTTTGTCGTTGTCCCCCCCCGTTGATGCTGATTCCTCTTCCTTTGCTTTGCTGTCTGGCTGCTGCTCGCTGCCTCTGCCCCAGCTCCCAGAGGCTGTGTTTGCTGTTCCAACGCTTGGATAYGCCAGCGGCAGGTGCCATAGGAAATTGCTCAGACAGATTTGTGCGCATGTATGTGCCTCTCTAAGTATTTCCCATTAATTAATGGGCACTGGAGTCTGTCGTCTGTAACGAGCGCTCACTGGCAGGTGATAAATTGCTTGGATGAAGAGATGGCAGTGAGAGCTGGGCAAGCTGCTACTGTTGGGGCTGGATTTGGTGGGGGGAGATCCGTCAATACGCTGGATGAAAAGAGGTGTGGAGAAAAGCTGAACAGCTGAGTGAAAGATCCCGGCGGTATCCTGCCCGCTCGTGGCGGAGGAGCTGTCACTGCATGCTCCGACAGGCTAAAAGACAGGAATCCTGACATGTACCCAGTGATTACGAAGCAAACGCCAGCCTGCTTCCAAGCAGCCCTTCGCCGTGGGGAGAAGTGGGATCTGGCTTGCGCTGTGGCAATCTTCCCTTCCTGTGGAGATGCTGCCTGGAGCCTGGGCTGTCACACGGAGACCTTGCTGAGGGAAAGCTGTGCTGGCACCAAATCGTGGCCTCCAGGGTAGCAGGAGCAGGCTGAGAGGTGATGCTGGCACTACAGGAAAGGCAAATGTTTCTGAATGTCTCATCCAGTTTGGGGGAGAGCTTCTTCCTCACCCCAAATCTGGTGATAATAGCTCATCTGTCTGTGAGATGAGGGAGCTGAGTCTTTCTAGAATGTGGTTTTCTCTCTTCTGAGTCTTGCTCCATCCCCAGTGGGGATAATCCCTACTGCTTCTTAAGGGAGGAGAAATTTGGAATACATCATGCAAATTGTGCACTGTCAATCAGTCTTAATTTGGGCTGGCACTCTTAAACTGAGGTTTGATCACAAGTTGTATTCAGCAGGACTTCAGCAGAGGTCCTGCTTGGAGCTATTGGGAAGGACAGCACGGGTGCCGGGTGTCCTGCAAGCACCCTGCAGGATCATTCCTGCCCTTGGGACCTGTGGCTGTTATCACGATGCAGGGGGAGTAATCTGTGTTTGCTGGGGAGAACTGAATTATCTGCTTCCCCAAGTGGGGAAAATAATAATAATAATATAAAAGTGCCTTCCACTAGGTCATGAGCCATTACCTCGAGGGGCCCTTCATCAGCTGATGAATTCTACTTAATAAAATAAATACTGAGAGAAAATGTAATTGGATTTCATTTATTACCCAGTTCCGCCTAGCAGCCCCAGATTATACAAAAGCAATTAGAGAAAGCTCTCCATTAATAGCTATCTTCAAGCCGCCCAATGGGCTCATTCCATCAAACCTTCTGGCTCGTGTAATTTCCTTTCTTGGAGCCTGCTCCTGGCTGGGGGAGGGATGCGGGGCACACAGTGCCATTGCCAGCGGCCCGTAAACAAAAGCAGCCCTGTCTCGAAGGCTCGTGGAGGCAGCATCTTCCCGAGAGTGCCGTTCGGCTGAAGGCTCTCCTGATTTGGAGGGAAACGCCAGAGCCACCTGGGCAGCTCTGTGCCAGCCTGCGTCRTGGCAGCGCTTTCTTGGGGCTGGGAGGCTCCCTTGTCCACTCTGACGGAGAGCCGATCTCCCCTTCCGTCCTTGGGCACCGCTTCGGAGATCCCAGTTCAGCCACGGGGCAAATCTGTCCGTCTTGGCTGGCACCAGGTATGCAAAGCCCTGTGGGGGAATGAGGAGTCCTGCTGCCCCTTGGGATGCAGCTGCCCGTCTCTGGGGCTGGTCTCTCCCCTGAAGCCAGTGGTTCGTATGGCAGCGCCCATCTCTGTCAGTCTGCAGAGGAGAACGATTTTTCCCTCCTTGCTTTTCTCTGGGAATGCAACCGGGGAAGTGCTGAGCAGCGACTGGGGGCCGGGGGCAGCTTCCCAGGCTAAGGCAGGGGAGAACGGCTCATATCATCTCCCCAAAGGTCCTCTTGGCAACGCAGGGAAGTATCTGAAGCCTGTCATGCTGCAAGGACAGACGTCTGGCATTTGTGTTGCTGTTGTTGCCGAGGACAATGTGTAGGTTAATCTGTAGTGAAGGCTCATCCCAGTGTCTCAGCTCCTCATCCATGCTTACAAGGATGGGTGAGAAAAGGCAGTTATCATGGAAATGGCTTGCATGGGAGAGATGCTGATGGATCTGGGTGCGCAGTAATTGAGCCTGGTGTACTGCCCGGGGGTGGGAGTGGAAGGGGATGTGGTGGGTGTGTGCACTGACTAGATCAGGTTTGGCAGAGTTGTTTTCTTTGTAAGCTCAGGGCAATGAGGATGGTCCAAGGCCAAAGTCAACAGTRCTGTCTCTCACTTCTGAGAGCGAAGAGGGGTCAAGGGCTTTGCTTGGCCTTGCTTGGGCTGCTGACTTTTCTTTGCGTTCTTCCTGACTTGTGTGGTGTTCGCAAAGCCAGGCTCTGCCCCTTCCTGGGAAAGCGAAGGGCCACCTTTCTTCTCCTTTCCTGTGTCAACACAGTGTGCTTCCAACCTGGAGAGAGGCTGCTCTAGCCATGCTGCCTTGCTTTGGGTCCCTCTCATTTTGGAGGGGTGGGGGGTCTCTTGGCAGGGCTGGGCCCGAACCCTGGGTGGAGAGAAGGGATTTTGAATCCAGCTGCCTGCGGGGCAGAGATGGGAGGAGAGGCCTTGTGGCYGGGGAGCTGCAGGAGGCACTGGGCTCTTGCCTTGGTGGGCAACGTTGCCTTTGCATCCTGCTTGTCGTCACCCCAGGAGAAGCGAGCGCTGTTTTTTCCATTCAGATGATTGAATCTGCACAAGTTGATGTTTTGATCAAATCCGAGCGGCTCGGCAGGGCTGCTGCCAGCTCCCGTCTGCGTGTGGGTACCTGCACTTGGTTCTGGCGTCCTTGATCTTCTTTCTATAGTGGATGCCATCTCTCCCTCATTGCCTGTTACTGCCACCTCTCTTTTGCAATTCCTGACTCATTTTTTTTTTTTTTTTCTTTCCCCCTCCTTGATTTCGCCCTCTCTGTTGGCCCCTGCACCCTGGAGCAGGGCGCAGAGGAGGGAGCATCATGCGGAGCAGAGTGCAGATGCTGCACAGGATGCTCCCGGCTACAGAAGAGCCTACGTTTAGAATCAGACAAGAAACAACATAAGGCGTAATGCAACCAGAAAGGCACAGGCATATGGAGAGGGGTGGCAAGAACACGTGACTATCTTCAGTGTGAGGCTCGCGGCTGTGACCCAGCTCCTTTACTGGCAACAGGGCCAAGGGAGCAGTCACCAAGTGGAGACCGGCCTGAAGTGTTTTGTTTGCCAGAGGCAGATCTGTTCCCGCTGGGTTGCTGAGCAGAGAGACGTGRAAAGGGCTTTCCGAGGGAAAGCAAGCAGGGGAAGGTGATGGGTTGAAGGATCTAGAAGGGATGAAGATGCTCTTATTGATGCACACCTGGGAAGTGCTGTGACAATACAAGCTGTCCGTTCATGCTGGGTACTCAGGAGAAAGTAGTGAAGGGGATGCTTGTGAGAGCACAAGAGGGGATGTGATTGAGGCTGATATAACTAGGGAGGCAGGGGWTTTGTCTTGGCTGCTGAGATGCAAGGTGGTATGGGGCCATCTGGCTCAGAGGAGGGAAAGGTGGAGTGCAAAATGGTGAGATGCAGATGCTGCTGGTCTGAGAAGTGGGCTGAGGTGGAAAATAAGGTGGGGACCTTTTTAGCAGTAAGTAAAGGAGGTAGAAAAGTCAGACATGAGGTGTTGGTCTGGAGACCCATGGGAGGAYATGGCTGGACACATCTTTCGGCTCCCTCTTTACCTTGGTGCCACTTGACTACTTTTCCTCTCCCAGTGAAGTTGTTCCTAAAGTAGCAGTTTGCTTAAATTGTGGCAAGTCTTCTCCATCTGCTCCCAATGCAGCACTACCCAGAGAGCTGSATGTGGACCCCTCCCTGAGGATGCGCTCTCAATCTTTCCAAAAGGAACAGCTTTTCTTTGGCCTGACAGGGTGGAGGGTGTGTGGGGTAATGCCATGGATCAGCTCTGAGACAGCAGGACGATCTGTGAAAGACGTAAAGCCATCCTCCAGGGAAGAAAGAAGACCTTCTCAAAACAGTTTTTTTCAAGCCAGACAAACACAATGACCACGTGAAACCTGCCTTTCTTGTTTCACTCTTTATTTTTCACAGAGGATTTTTATTTATACCCCTTTAACATCTGTGCCATTAAAGCAGCCTTATTAGGATACTGCCCTTCACCAAAGAACTCTGCTCTCGAAAAAGAGCATTAAAGATTCAACAAATAGCTGAGAATTGGGATTGATCCTAACCTCCCATAAATGGGAGTACCTTCCCCCATTAATCAGCCTTGGTTTTCACTTACAGGATGATGGCCTCAGTGCTACACTTCTTCAGGACTAAAAGCATGTTAAATATTTATCACAGCTGAGTATTCACTTCCCCTTCTATTGCCAGCCGAGAGCCACTGCCTAAGCTTGCGTCTGCTTGACAGGTTGCGTAGGGAGGTGGCATGCCATTAGGAAAGCTCTTGTGCCAGCGTGCCCCAGTCATCTGCTGTGCTAAGCATGGAGAGATGGTGGCATCTCTCATCTCGAAGCATGGTCAGCACGGGCCTCTATTATAAAGTCTCTCCAAGTGCATTTGTGCTACTGAATTAAACATKCCCAGGTTTGCTCTCTGGCAGAGGCTGGTGGTGTAGAGCAGTCTGTATCCACGCTCTTCCATGCCTCTTTTAGCCTCCAAAATAGGATAATTGCAGCTAAACTGCCTTTTGGGGGCTGACCCTGATCTGTGCTGTTGGCCTCCGCATGCCTGGGCAGTGCCCCCCACCAGGCACTGCGCTAACAGTTCGAAGTGTRGATATTTGTATTACAGCACCTGGAAACATTCCTTAGTGCAGCTTTGCTCGTGACTGTACGTATGGTGCCGGTGTCATCTTCCTGCTCTGAAAGGCTGCAGGCAGTACTGGTGCGTTTTGCTGGGTTTTGCAGAGGAAGCTTTCATTGCCTTGCAAAGCTTGAAGCGACGGCAGGGTTTTTAGTGGTCTGGTTGTTCTAACCATATGCAAGTATGTCCTTGATAATTGTGCCAGGTGTGCCATAGCGTTTCAGAGAACAGCTATGTGAGGAGCTTCTCTGAAAGCTCTGTTTTCTCTTTGCTCTCTGGGCTTGACTGCRTGCATCCCTCAAATGCAGGTCTGACTCCAGGAGTCACTAAAGCGGCTCTGAGGCTGAAAACCTCCCAACTTGGAAAAGGCATGTGCTGCCTGACACTGGTGCCCTTGAGCACTCTTGTGAGCAAGCCCCAAGGCCTCCCGAGCTGCAGTCATGATGCCGCTGTGCTCAGTCTAGCTGGAAAGGAAGAGCTCCCCACGACGGGAGGGAGTTTGGCTTTTGCGCCAGGCTGTGGCCAGCTCCGAGCAGGCTCAGACTGGCCAAATCCAGCAGCTGAAGTAGAGTTGTTGTTGCTGGATTAGTGTTTTTCCTTAATGCGTTGCCATTGCCATGATGCATCTCCCCTGCCTTCAGCTCCCCCACCCCCAGTGTGAGTTACTGACGCGCAGCCTCGTTACAACCATTTACACATACAGACACGCAGTGTGTTTCATTATCCATGTATCAAACTTGTTTTGTTGCTGTCACACACCAGGAAAGTTAAACACGTCTGATCAAAGGCATGTAAACACAGCTTCAAAACAAATGCCCTCGAGTTCTGCCAAAAGCACAGAGCTGTCTATGAGCAAACCCCGTCCAAAGCCCCATCTTGTCTTCCCGCGTGCGCGGCCCTTGCTCCCTGCTCCAAGCCGGGCCGTGTGATTTCAAAGCGCAGGGAGCACGCGCTGCCTCGTGGGCTTGCAGAGGGGAGCGACTGCCCTTCTCCCGGCGGCACGGATGCAAGAGCCACCGGCTTTCCCCAAAGTGAGTCCAGCCCCGGCCGAGGGCTGGTGCTGTGAGGGTCACTCGGGGAGGAGGAGCGCGGAGCATCCGCGATGGGTTGGGAGAGTAAAACCTGCTGCGCTTCTGCATGTGCTTGAGTGAGATGGCAAAACCCAATAGGGTTTTGGGCGTCTCCAGCTGGTTGAGGGAGAGAAAACATGATGCGAGCTGGCTGGATACTTCAGTGAATAAAGGTGCTGCATTCACATCGCTGTGGAGGAACGCTGGACATGCATTTTCCAGGTCTCCTGCATGGCTTCTGCTGAAAACATGGGGTGGAGGCGGCACATTGGCTTGATCTTCATGTGGCGGGGCCTTTGGCAGTTGTCTGCTCCATCTTACAGCGGCTGCTTGCRATCCCAGGGGATTGCTCTGTGGTTGGGGATCGGCCAAAAGCGGAAGTATCCGGCCGTGCGTGAGCGGGGTGAGAAAGGTTGGGCAGAGGAACTAGGGATGGTCCCAGACCTGAAGCTGCTTCTGCTCTGCCCAATTTCCACTCCCCGAGCTGGCAGAGAAGGGTTAATTTTCAGGTTTGCACTCCTGGCTCAGCATCCCTGGTATCGTAAGATCTCTCTGGAAATTGTGAGGTTGCTAAAAGGTGGGGAAAAGGGGGGTTATGTGATATCAGCTTTTATGGTTGTGGAGATGCCAAGTTTTTTTGCTGTCTGCCTCTGTGAGGGCTAGATATGTGCCTCAAATGGGGGTGGAAATTCTTGCATTTTCACCGCCTCTAAAGGAAGGTGCTTTCAGAAAACATTAGGTCCCCTGAAATTTGCCAAAAAACTCTTCACCGCTTGGCTACAGGCACGAACAGAGAAGAGTTTGGGAATTCATGAGCTTGTGAACTGACCCAGACTCTGAAAACGAGTTGCCCACAGTCTCTGCCAAATGCCTTTGAATAATGGTCACATCAGAACCAGACAGGGTTGCAAATGGTGAGTTATTAGCGACCAGTGTGCGTGCCAAATGGCGCTGCGTCTGCGTGCACGCGGCGGTGAGCAGCGCTGCTGTATGCAACACTTGGTCCCGGGGGAGAGCGTTACTTTTTCCCCCTCTTGTCAAGTAAAACAGCCAGGTGGCCAAGTTGCTGGTATGTAAAATGATCAAATGCATCTCCTTCAAAGCACCTAATTGTGCTAACGGGGAAGATAAAACGCAATCATCTTCCGAGTTGCTGCTGGACAATCCCGGGCCGGCTGCGAAATTCCCTGCAGGCAGTGGGGACATGGTCAGAGGTTAACAGTGGTGTCAGCCTTCATAAATCATCCCTAATGAGACTGGGAAAAACATTGTTTTGGAGCCTCTGCTGCACAGCTACGCTAAATTGTCTTTCCTTTGCTATGGACTTCTTTCCTGTTTGGCTTTCTAGGGTTATTTGGGTGGAACTTTTACGTTGCTGAAGGTGTTGGAAGCTTTCCCTCTGCGCTGGGTGGAGAGGGGCCTGGGGCTCTGCCCCTCTGTGTCCTTGACTGCTGGTGAGCACTGGCTGATCTATGGCAAACTAAATAACTCTTCCCCCATTTTTTGTCCCCGGGGAAGTAGCACGTGCCTCCCTGGGGTGTCAGAAACTGCAGGCTGTAAGGTATTGCCCTGGGCTGGGTGCAGAGCATTGCTTGTCCAGGATGGACCCAAAATGAGAAGATGACCCCCAAAATGGGAAGAGGTGCCCAAGGTGGAAAGAAGGGACTGAAGGGAGGTCAGCGAGCAAAAACCACCCCAAGCCGTGCATCTGCCACTGGCGGTGGTGGGCTATGCCGTGCGGTGTGTGGTCTCCATGGAAAGCCAACAGCGATGACCCGGGACACCGTGGGAGGAGTAAATGCGCGTACAGTGAATATTCCTTACAACATATTATTTATAAAGCAGTGCAACAGCCCTGGAAGTGTTGGGACTCTCAGAAAAGCTAAAGGAATGTACTAATTAAGGAACACAATGGGAATGTAAATTTGGAAAGCTCCCCAGGGTGAAGCAGCCCTGGGGGGGAGCTAATTTGCCAGTCCCCACTCCTCCCCTGCAAGCTGGCTGAGACACTGGAGCAATTAAGGAGGAATTTGAGTGTTAAATATAATCTGGAATTGTGTTTTCGGGTTTTTTTGGTAATTGGTTTATTTTTCTCTGGGGTAACTGCGCTTCCAATTTTGTAATCGGGACTTTAACTCTCTGCTCTGCTAGAACAGAGATGTGTCACTTTTTTTTTTGGAGCTTGCAAACAGATTCAGGTGGCTCCACCACACCCGAGGAGATGCGTTGCCTCCCTGGAAGTGGCAAGGCCAAAGTGCTCCCACCGACAGCGCTTTGGGATCTTTGCAGCCCAAGACCAGCTGGGGAGTCCCAGGAGCTGGGAAGGCCACCGGAGTGCCAGGGCTGGTTTGGGGAATGGTGTCACCAAACCGGAATGCGGAAGCAGATTTGACACCAGGACAGTGTTATCAGGGGCCATTCTGCTAAGATGCAGCCCAGTAAAGAAAAAAATGGTTAGCACAGTCATCTCCCAAAGCTAATCCTAAAAATTATATACATATAAATATATTTTTATACATCCTTTTCTATGTTGGCTGCTCACTGTTTTGTGCTATTGTGACTCATCCTACCCTGTTCAGGACACGTATGGAATTGGTATCATGTGGACTGTGGCTAGCAGGGTTGCCTAGGGTAGTGGCTGCTATGTATTTGTGTTTTTCTATAAACTGTAAACTTTTTTTGGACAACCCTGAGTGAGAAGGCAGACTAGGAGGCTCTGTTATGGATGGGAGTTGAAATAAAGATGCGCTCGGGTTATGGTGGTTGGTGCATGATGACTATCTGTTAACGTGGTGCTTGGCATTGGGGTTGCGGGTGAACCGTGTCCTTGTGGCTGGCTCTGCAAAGAGAGTTTGTGTTCTTGGGTTTCAGGTTTTGGGGGGTTTGTATCATTTTGAGCTGACCTTTTAATGCTTTTTGAATTGGAAGGTGTCTTCAAAGCTTACAAAATGGCTTGGAGAAGTTAGCGGGACTGCTGTTGGGTTTCATATGATAGTTTGATTTCTGGACTTTTCTAAGATGGTCCTCCTAGTGGCAAGCAGCAGATAAGTTTGCAGGGTGCTCCTCTCTCTTTGTGAATAAGCTTACAAATCTGCGGTCTTTTTCAGCATCAGTTGCTGGAAATTTTCAGATGCTGCTAATGCCTGAAAAATGCCTGGGGGAAAAAAAGGGTGCCCAAGCTGAGATATGAAAATATGGTATAGGTACTCATATACGAGTGCACTCAGAGCCTAGTGCTCCCAGCATTTCGTGTTGCTCTGGGCTCACGGGTGCTGTCTTTGCTGACTTGCTGCAGTGTGAGCAAACTCTGAGTTAACCAACAGTTTGCCATACAATGGCATCCTTGGTCCGAGCCCCCAAAAGCCCAAATTCAAACTTCCCAACTGCCTGTTGCACATCAGTGTGCAGCCAGGGCATCCGATCATGATGTTGCCTCTCACCCATGTGCAACCTCCCTGGGGACATCCCTTGGGTGACGCCACCAGTTTCGGTGACGTCCCGGCCCGCTCTCGCTGGCTGAGCATCGAGCCCAGGGCGCTCGGCTCCGCCGCGGCTCCGGCATGTCCTCCTCGCTGCAGCTCCTCTGGGCTAGCTGGACGGCTCTTCATCTCCTCTCCCCATCTGGATCTAATAGCTGTGCTCAACTCAGCTGTGCACAAAGTCGCCGGGGGCACTGGGGAGTAGCCCCCTCCTCTTGCTCCCGGCACTGCCATGCAGCCGAGCTGGGCTCACGGTACAGCAGGGAATAAATGRGCCCAGGATTTTTAGCCATGTTAGGGAATTCCTTGCCAGGAGCTGCAGCTTTCCCAGCAGTTCCCCTTTAAGGGCGCCTGTATTTAGTACCATTTGTTCTGGTTTGTTTTCCCAAAAATAAAGTTGTAGAAGTAGCACAAAAGCTGGGGAGGAAACAATAGGAGGGAGCCAGAGGAAACAAAGCGGATTTGGAGATCTCCCTGCATCCCCTCTCCTCCCCACCCCAGTCTCCCAAAAATACTTGGGATTCTGGGATTAAAAATCCCTCTGTCTTTATTTACTGTAGGGCCTACAGGCTCCACCTATTGCCCATGGTGGGCTGTCTATGGAGGCGAAATGAAAAATGAGAGCAAGCTAGTGTTTTCCCTGTGTTTGGAGGTGGGGAGCTGGGGTAGGGAAGGGCTGCAGTGCTCTCTCCGGAGCCGGGAAGCACCTTCACCCTTCCTCGGCTCGGCACCACTGGAGACCCCGCCGGGAAGCTGCGGCGGAGCTGGGACGAAGCCTGCGCCTTGCAAAGCGCCGGCCGGTGCTTTCTCCTCCTCTCCCATCTGCAGGGCCAGGGAAGGTCTTTTGGGGACCGGCCTGGGACCTGCAAGCGYGTGGGTTCGTTTCCAGGCTCTGACACGGTGTTTTCCTGTGCGACCTCCGGCCAGTCGGCTCCGTCTCCGCGCTCYGGGCCCTCGGATTCCCCCTGGATACAGCGCAGATAATTCTCCCTTCCTCTCTCTCGCCACCTGAAGTTAGTTTCCTCTAGATGACAGGGGTCAGGAGTGCTCGGGTGCTGAAAGATCAGCATGTGCTGGCCTGGATCAGGGCCTCGCGTTCTCCTGCGATTCCCACTGCGTTCGGGATTGCTCCTGGCCTGCTGCGCCGTGTCGCGCGATGTCCAACGGCCTCCCGCCCCGGGAACCGCTGCACCGTGCCGCGCAGGAAACGCTGCCGTGCGCCGGGYGCAGAGCTCCCTGGGGATCGTTTGGGGAGAGCGGGGTTTGGCGGCTTCTCTTCTGCGCCGTCTCTGCCAGGAGGGACGAGTCCGGTCCTGCGGCAGCGCCCCGAGCTCGCTGGCCTGCCCTCGCTGTGGGAGCTTCCCTGTTGGCAGAAAAAGCGCTCGACCGCGTGARCAAACCCGAGAGGTAACACCTAGGAACGCGCGTGTCGGGCTGGGCGACTGTCGCCGCTCGGCCCAGGCCCGAGCCAACTCATTTAATGCGCTTCAGGCGCTCGTCTGTGAGATCGCGGCTTCAGTGGCCACCGTGCCGGGAAACCGCTCTGCTCGCCTTGCCTTGGGCTAGCGCAGGGCCTCTCGGAGGGGCGGGGGGCGCCTGCGCGCTCGGACGGGGGCCCAGGTAAGTCACCTTCTCGCCGCGGTTGTTTGCACAGCTGCGGGTGGTCGTGCCCGCTCCAAGAACTCCGCATTCTTCCTTCTGCCTGAATATCCGCAACCGGCATCTGTCCGCGCTCAGCGCGCTTTGATTTCCGTCGGGGAGCCTGGGAAGCGCGCTGGAATCTAACACCCGGCGGCTCCGACGCGGCCCGGCCGTCTCCGCCCGTGGCTGGCGTGGCGCTCCGCGCCGGCGCGTCCGAGCGCCTTGGCAGCGGCGATAGCCCGCACCCTGCAGCCCCGCCGGGCCGTTTCCCTCCCCGCGGAGACCTGGCGACTGCGCGCCGGCCCGCCAGGGCTCGCCGGCAACGCCACGGAGCAGGGCTTGGGGCGCCTTTGCTGGGYGCTGGAGGCCGGCTGCTCGCCCATAACCCTTCCCCAGGGCAGAGGCGTCCCCGCTGCCCCCCTCCTGCTCGCGAGCCTCGGGCTGGCGGCGGACCCTCGACGCCTCCGGCRCTGGCAGCCTCCCCGCCCAAAGCCTCCGGCGTCGCCCAGCGCTTTCTGCTTTCTTTATCGCCGGCTCTGCCGCCTACCAGCGAGCCCTTCGCTGCGTGCACGTTTTATTGCGGTGCCTCTGAAACATTGACAACCCGCTGACATCCTTCTTTTTCTTTTCTTTTTTTTTTTTTCCTCTCCCTCCACTGCCTCCTTCACCCCCTTCCCCAGCACCGAGTCCAACTCCCTGTTAGTGGTTACTGTGAGAGTTGCATGGCTTCTTGCTATTTCTTGCTGCTCCAAGGGGCTTTGCAGAGAGCTTTAATGCTGTCTCCGTTTGTGCCGAGACTCTGCAAACGTAGGTTAAGTGTCAGCCTTGCACAGACAGCACACCGGGGCAGCTGCCTCTGCTAGCCCCGGGATTTACTACAGGCAGTTTATTTTCCCAAGGAAGTTAGTTTCCGAGATAGCATCTGGTTTTTATGAGGTCTGATCAAATAAGGTGGTATGTGTGTGTGGATGGAGGGGAGATGTTTTTATGTCTTTATGCTTATTTTTAACGTTTTATGAATAGCGGAGTGATGAGTTGCTTGCCTTGTTCCAAAACGCATCTCTTGTGACCATGGTCTTGCTGAAATTATTGCTGAATCCAGAAAGCAAGTTGTATCTCTGAACTGAGTAAGGGGCAGTCTGGATATTCATACCATGAAGCATATTATTATTAGCAGTAAGTACTGGTTTTTTTTCCACTACAAGGCAGAATTATTCCTTCAGTATCTTGAGCGTTGCGTGACAGCCAGCCCGCCATGGAAGGTTATGGGTGAAGACCAGATACTTTTGCAAGCAATTCGCGGGTCCTTTGAAACTATTCAGCAAATAGAGAGAAATAATGTGTTCTAGGGGGCTTGGGCTCAGTTTGCAAATAATTTGTCTAGAATAGAAAAGGTTAGAGGTTTGAATGTGCTTTTGTGGGTAAAGCTATGGAGAGAAGCTGTGTGCAAGTTTCTAAAGGGCTTCCGGGCTTTCATCAGTAAGCAGTGAGTCTTATATGGAAGAAATAGTAAAGAAGGAATAGATGGAAGCTTGCTGTGGAGTTGATTGTGTTTGTTTCTTTTATAGCTTCAGTTTAAAAAAAAAAAAGAAATGAAAGCAGAAGTCACTGGTGTTAGCGTTTGGGGGAATTTTTTGGAAGACAATTGGAGAGGGAAGGAGAAAACACTGAAAAAAATATTGCAGTGGTGGAAGATGGGACTCTGCTATCTGCAACCCTTTCATTAATGGGTGATTAATAAGTGATGTGCTAATGGCGTATGGGCACCTGGTTCCTTGTGGCTTCCCATTTGGGTAGGTTTAAAAGTATCTACGCAGCCATCTCATCTCATTTATATTTTAATGCCATCACCTCGCCTCTTCCTTCTCCCTTTCCTCCCCGCGCTTCTCAAATGCGCCTCTTCTTCGCTTTTCCCAGGCTTGTTGTGACGGSACCAGCCAGGCTATGGGCGCGCTCCCGGCGGGACCCCCCCGAGCTGCTCTCCAGCAGGCTGCTTCCCTTCTCCTCCAGCCTTGCCGGAGGCACCTCCGCTTATCTGGATGCGAGCGGTTAATCCGCTCTCCCACGGCGACCCCCGCGGAGCCCACCCTGCTGACAAGGATAACAAAGCCGCRCGGCCGCCCCTCGGCACATCCCGGGCTCGGGGATTTGTTTTTCATTTCCGCTGGCTCTCTCCTCTCTCCCCCTTTGAAACGCAACTATTTGGCAGTCGGTCCCGTCGCCCCTTTTGCTTTCCTGCAGCGGATTGTTCCTTCGGGGTGTTGCGTTAGCTGAGGTGATCACGGGGCGGGTAGTTGTGTCTAGGCCACTGGATGTCTTCTCTTCAGACAAGACACTGAGAGCAGACCAGTGCCATAAAGTCCAACCTCGGTGCCTGCTTGCCAACCCCTTGGGGACCACAGCCAGGCTTCCCTAGCTSCTTCCTTTTACCATTCCATGCACCTCAGTTTTTACTGCAAAACTTTCAAATATGCAAATATTTTTTGTAACTGGTACAGAAAAAGGTGTTGAAATAACGTAGGTTGGCAAATAACATATAATAACACAGGCTGGCAAAATAGCTGGTATTTCTGCTATCGTAGAAGAAGTCAGTATCAGCTGGAACTAGGATTTCCTTTGCAATGCTCAGAAGAGCAAAGCATAAATGCAAAAGAACACTCCTTCCTGTTGCAATAGGGGATAACAGCTGATTTAGCATCTGCACCCAGATTAGTGGCGGATACATCGTGCAAGTAAGCCGGGATCCCAGTGTCATTGCAGTCGTTTCCAGCTGGGTACCAGCTGTCCCGACCCATTGCCCACGGTATGGCAAGATGATGCTGCATCCAGACTCTGGCTTTTATGAAGATCAGAGCTGCCAGTCAGGAGTGGCTGATCCTTCATGCAGTGAATTCCTCCCCTTTCTGCTCTGGGAATTGCCGAAAGCAGTTCACGTAGGATGCAGGATTTGGGGGATAGGGAGCCCGTGTTTGTGCATGCGTGTGGGTGCGTGTAAGGGAGATGAGCTGTGCAGGCTGAGACAAAACTTTCTGTTAGCTTGATAGAAGACCGAGGAAAATATAGCCCTGAGCTTTGACTGAAAGCCTGGGTGCTTCTTTACCAAGAAAATGCTACTTGTTGTTTGCACTGCTGCAAGTTATTTACACAGTGAATCCTGCCAGCAAATGTTTACATCACTCAGGAGCAATTTGCTGAGCATTTTCAACAGCAGAAACTTGGAGTCGTTGCTCTTGGCTGCCTCACGAGATGCCCGGCCCTGCCTCCCACGGAGGAAAGGTGCTGGGGGCGAAGGCGCTCCAGAGATCAGGCTTTCCAAGCTCTGCTGCCGAGTCTGCGTGGCTTCAGGGAGCCGCTTTGCCAAGGGGAGCTCCGAGACCGGAGGCGGTGGGGACGTGACCCTGCTGATGAGCTGCTTGTCCCTGTTTCAGCTCTTCCCATGGAACCAAGCTCTCCCCAAAACCTTTCCAGCATCTTTCTGGGGTTTAGTTTGCTGTCTGCACTATTTCTCTTCCTCCTCTGGCCTTGCCTCTCTTTCGGCTCGCTCAGTTGTGGTGGCTTCGGGGCAGGGGCTGCAATTCCTGCTACGTGTCCAGGTGGCTCCGGTCCCCACTCTCAGCTGAGGCCTCGAAGGACAGCTCAAGTACTGCTGATAAATAGCGCTGGGGTCAAGGGCAGCTTTCTGCACCAAATCTGCCATGTGCACGTTCGTGTCCGAGTTCAAAGCTGGCTTTCTGCGAGTGTTTTGCAAGCCTTGCTGCTCCCATGCACATTTCTTACCTTTAGCTGAAGTATTTCTGGAAAACAGATGCAAGTTTTTCATGGGAAATTATTTGGAGGTATTTGCTTCGTTCTGGTCACGTGTCATGAAGGAGCAAAGGGTGCCTCGCTGTGACCCAGGAGCCTCTGTTTAATTATTTGCCCATACAGAACTACTCAACAGATAAGAGATAGCTGCCTCATGTTGCACACTTGTTTTTCCCAGTCTCTCATTTGCGATGAGGTGAGCATAAGCAGGGATTAGTTTGTTAAGCTGTGACAGTTCATTAAACTTCTTGGACTTTTTCTCTGCATTTCCTCTCCGGACACTGCTGGTGGCTGAGCCGTGCGCGTGCATGTGTGTGCGTGCAGATACTGTGTGACGAGACAGGCAGTGGAAATTTTGATGATTTCAGTTCCCAAACATCCCTATCTATTTGCAAAGCCAGCACAGAGCTTGCAAAAACTATTGCATTTCAGATGCTTCTATTTGTAAAAGCCTGTGGAAGCAAAGTTCATTTTTCTTGGCTATTTTTTCCCTTGAAGTAAGCCCCTTTTCRGTCAAAACCTCTTGGCTGATGTTTAGATGGGTGAAACTTGGTGAAATTAATGGGAGCAGTGCCCTGAATCTTCTGTGCAGCTTTTAAATTCTCTGACTTGTAAACAAGGGGTCCAGTTTGCTTTCGTGTGTGGCAGAGGAAAATCCCGAGGCTCAAAGGTAAAACAAGACGGATGCTAAGTGGGAATCGTCACAGAGCTCAGCTGCCCCATTCCCGCGCTGACACCCCATTGCACTAATTGCTGAGCACCAGGAGGGGTCAGAACTGCAGGTACCCGTGGGTGTATATCGGAGCAAGCCCGCGGCACGGTGCCAGGACACAGCGAGGCCGTGCTGGTTGGTATCGCAGGCCACAGTCTCGGTGCCACGGCGGCATCTCTGCTGCTTAGACTGGGACTGCTGCAGGGTTTTTCTTCTGTAAAGCCCCTAGGAAACAAGGTGTTTTTTCATATACGTTGCTGTTGCTCTTGCAGGGTGCATTCCCTGGGGGAGCAATGACTGGGTAGCTGTAAGGTGTGTGGCCAAGCTGAGATAAAAGCTGGGCTCCTCTGCAGCTTCCTCGCCATGAAGGGCAGCTCTTGAGTGAAATGCTGTGGTTAAAGCTGTGGCTTGGGGCAGCAAGAGCGAGGGGTGCCGCTGCACGCACGGGCTGCACTGTCACACCGGTCCCTCTGGGCTGCGAAGCCTGTATAACCATGTTTTTGGGGGCTTGCAATGAGGCCACAGCGYGCAGGACTCGGTTGGGCTCTTGGAAGAGGTTGGGTGCCCTGTTGGGTAAAAGTGCATGGGAATGGGCTCCTCGTTAAGTTTTTCCAAACTCATCTTTGAGAGGAAATTGCACGCAAAGCCGTGCCACCCCATGGCGGGTTTCACCCGCGCGGAGCGCGGAAGGGGCAGCTGAAAAGGAGACGTGTGAGCAGCTCTGTGCAGCCACAGAAATCTCATTTTGATCCTCTGTGGTGGGAAAGGAAATGGAGCAATAACCCAGGAYGGTTTAATAGAGTTTGGGTGAAATACGGTTGTTTTTGTAAGCTGGTCTCTGTGCAGCGAGGACTCTTTGGCCCGTTTGTTGTGCTTGGCTCCACTCTGGATGTTGGCACCAGCTGCTCTGCAGGTGCACATGTCTTTGGCAGGAAGGAGCTGGGATTTGGGGATTCGCCTTGGTTGGGGCTTGGGGGGGGGGAGAGGAAAAAAGCAATAAGAGATGGCGTTATTGCCTTGCAAGCGAGGCAGCCGGTCAGGGGAGGGGGAAGCCGGCAGCGCCGGGGGCGGTTTGGGTCTCTCTTGGCAGGGATGAGACAGAGCGGTCCTCTCCCAGCYCGGCTTCTTCTCCCTTCCCCAACTCCAGCAGAAAGTGGGAGCACGTCCTTCAGGCTGGCGGGGGCTCCCGGACCAGTTTTGGAGCACAGGGATGAGTGGGAGCCGACTGGGAGCACCCGCGGGCCGTTCAGTGAGGTCTGTCCAGCTCGGCAGGAGGATGGGGGGAAGAGGCAGTCGTTTGCCCTAGCAAAAGCCTGCGTTTGAGCCAGGCAGACCTCCGAGTGCTGGCACAGACCCAAGGCGCGTTCGCTTCCTGCCACCCTTTCAAATTAAGAAAACGATTCATTTTATTTCTTTAATTTTCCAAATGGAAGTGAATTGGCTTCACTGGCAGGTGCCTGATTGACGTTCCTGAGAAATGGAGCCCTGTGACTTTCCGGAGAGAAAGCGAGGTGAGGGCTCGCCACGGGGATATGCCGTGTCCCGCCGCCCCGCGTGGCAGTGCCCCGATGGGGACCCAGCCCTGATGTTTGGGGTGCTGGGGCTACTTTGTCCTGGGATCCCCGTTAGAAAAAAAATCCCCAAAGTGGCCGAGTTTCKCACAACAGGTAAAACAATTTTAACGCTAAGCTCCCCCAAGGCTCTTCAGGGCAGCAAAGCGAGCTGTGTCACCCCAGATGCCCTCTATTAACTCCTCCCATTCAGTGTTTTATGAGTATGACTTTTCATCTTGCTTTTATTATGCTTTGCCGAGGCTTTATCATGCATCTGCATAGTCCCCTGCCTGCCTCAAGGGGACACTATCAGTAAATTACTCCGGCTTCGCAAGCGCAGGGAGCGAATGTTGCTGAAGCCTCCCTTGCAAGGAGGCGTCGGGGCAGGATGCTCGCCTGCCAGCTCCCCAAGGAGACCCGTGGGGACGGCCACGCTGTGCCTGAGCGGCTCGGCTGGCCGTGCGCTGGGCTGCTCAGCCCCCATCCCACGCACACGCGCTCTCCTCTCCTCCCCCGGGACTTGCACA
The DNA here is from genome assembly GCF_003343035.1 of Apteryx rowi. Lineage (NCBI taxonomy): Eukaryota > Metazoa > Chordata > Aves > Apterygiformes > Apterygidae > Apteryx > Apteryx rowi. The sequence goes on along the minus strand of NW_020449296.1, from coordinate 908,761 downwards.
TCCGCACGGGACGCTGCAAAGCCCAGCGCCGCAGCCCAGCACCCCTGCTCCCGGGCTGCGACCCTGGGCCAACGTGTGTGTCTGCGCGCCTTGGCGGTGCTCGCCAGTGCAGGGCTCTCTCCTGAGCCGGTTGCCGCTCGTCCTGTAGTGGAATAAGTGGCAGGAGATGGAGAAGGGAAGATTATCCCTACTACGTCGCAGCGATTATCAAATCTATACGCTGCATCAGTCAAACAAACCACAGCCGGCCGCTCGCTCCTAGAGCRCTTGGCATGTAATTAGGTCTAGCTCCCCAATCTCTTGTTAAATCTCGAAGATCCCTTCCTAATCTCTTACGCTGTAGTCTCTCTTACGACTTTTTTTTCCCCTGCTGCTATTTTTCTCAGTGCTGCTTTTCCCCTGCTCTGCCCTCTCCCATCTTCTGGGGCCGGCAGTGAGTGGAGCCGGGAGCTGCACGGCCCYGAGGTGCGGCTGGCTGGGCGAAATGCAAAACCTCACGATTTTCAGGCGCCGGTTTGCGCTAGTAACCCAAGTTAGAGCGTTTGCTGCCTGCATGGGATTGAGCCCTCCGAGGCCGGYGGGAGAGCCCAGCCTGCCCACCCCAGCGGAGGTAAAGCCTGGTGTGCTCGGGGGCTCGGAGCCGCRAGATGCGCCTGGCAGAGGCAAACCAGCAGGGCACGTGGGCAGCGGAGCCGTGCTTTGGAGTGGTTTCCTCCCTGGCAACGTTGCAGGCTGGCCTGGAGGAGCAGCCGCCGTGTTTGCTCCAGCAGCGGCTCTCCCCGGGCTCCGGGTCATCTCGCTCAGCGGTGCTGGTTTGCGCGCCCAGGCATTTCTCGCCTTTGCTCCGTCTCCCCTTGGCATCTCAGCAGGTCCCTCCGGGGTCCGGCTGGCGCGGGGCAGGGATGCAAGCGGTGCTCGGTGGGTTTGGGAGCAAGCTTGCAAAGCCTCGAGCTGCTCCACCGGGGCCTCTGCGCGGGGAGCTGGAGAGCGTGTTTGTGTCACTGTGCTGATCCCAGCTTGGCTATTAAAAAAGGGAGCTTAATTGGCCTTTGGAGGGGGAAAAACGGTTCCTACGCTCGCTTTGCTGCTTTCAGAAAAGCAAGCCGTTTCCCCCGGCTTGTGAACACTGCGTGTCCCCCGGGGCCCACCCTGCTGTGTCATCCACACGAGCCCGAGAAACTCCGCGTCTCCTCTCCCTGCTGCCCCGTCCGTGGAGGAAACCGTCCTCCCGACTTCCGCGCAAAAACGCCGAGCCGAGCCCTGACCTCACGGGTAGCGCGTTGTCAAACCGGAGCCATCGCCAGCGGCTGGAGCAGGACGGGTAAAATGCGAGCTGTCTGCGATTTGTTTGGCAGCCAGAGAGATGCAGATAAAAGCTCTGCTGTCTAACAGGGAGATAAATTTGATCTCTTGCTAATTCAGGGGTAAAAGGAAACGCAGCAGCTGGGTTTTGTAATCCTGTGCGGGCGAGGTTTTCTGGGAGATACAGTATATCTGGCTCATTTTTACATGGGTATTAGGGTTGTGACAATTTAATTGCAGCGAGTTCTCCGGCGGGGGAGCGGGAATCAATAGGTGTCGGGCAAGGCGCTCATTTTAAGATAAAGTCTATTTGTAAATTACAGTCATTTGTCTCCTTGCCCCGTCGGAAGGAGTTAATTGCGAGTTGCCTGAAGCGCGGGCCGTGCCGCAGCCCGGAGCTGGGCGCGCGCCGCGGGCGCTCTCGCCGGCAGGCGGGTCCCCCCGGGCTCCCCACCTGGCCGCGCGCCCCGGGGGCATGTTGCAGGCGGGCCGGGGCGGCGAGGGGTCCGGCGGTGCTGCCGGCTAGCGGCGCCGCCGCTGTAGTTCAGGCGGCGGGGACCCGAGCCCGGGGGGGGGTGCTGGGGGCGATGAACCCGAGCCCTTAAGCGTGTCCTGTAATCCCTTTTCTGGCCTGGAGGATCGGCAGCCTCTTCAATTACCGGGGCATCGAGGGTATGCGTTTCCGAAAGGCCAGCCCTAGGCTGCGGGGAGAGCGGCCAAAAATACTCCACTTATTTGCGTGCTCTGGGGACTCGCCTTACAAGGCTGGAGCGTATTTCGTTAAACAAATAAAAAAAGAAAACGGAAAAAACAAMAAAAAAACAGAGGCTGAGATTTGCAGGCTGGGGCGAAGGGGAGGGGAGGCCTTCAAGGGCTCCCCGAGGGCCGGCGCTGCCCCAGGCGCGTGTGCTTGCATGGACCTCCGAGCTTCCCGACTCCTGTCCTGCCTCCGCGGGGACACGGCTCTCCGCGAGCAGACGCTAYGATGTGTGCGTTAAGGGTTTGCTCCCCGGGGCCTTGGGCAGGTACGGTCTTAGCTTACAGGCGCCTCGCAAATAGGAGAAGCTTCGAGGGAGTGCTGTGGTTCCCAAATTTGTCTGGGGAGGGGGGAGATGGGCTCCTGTCCTAGCTTTTGCATTGCACGGGCAGACGGAAAATCTCCCCCTCTCCCCCCGGCCGCTGTGTGCTGCAGACTCACAGCAGCGACCCAGCTGCAATATTGGCCCCTGGATGTTGTGCCTGAGGGGTCATCATTGAAGGCTGCCTCTGGCAGCAGCTGGGCTTTTGGGGCCTGTGCTGGAGACTGCAGGGTCAGGGTGCAAGGGGTGGCTTGGTAATCCCCTTCCCCCTCTTAACACCAGTTCAATGCCAGCAGTGTTTCCAGCAAGAACATTTTGGTGGCCGTTCCCCAGCCTGGGAGCAGCGTCTGACCCTGCCTGGAGCTGCTTGGCTCTGGTGGAGGCACGTGCAGAGGTGGGCGCGGGGACCCCTGGGCGAGCAGCGGCGGGGAGCGCGGGGGCCTGGGGCACGTGCAAGGGTTAGCAGTGCCTGCAGCCGGTCCAGCRAGGGCACCCACCAGCGTCCTTTGCGTGCGGGCTGAATGTGGCCACGTGCACCGGTGTGGTGAACCTGCATGGAGAAGGCCACGCTTCATGTGTGCAAACAGATGTGTGCGTGCACGTGCTCAGCAGCACACGGAGGGATGCAGGCGCCTTGCACGCCCGGGGGAAGGACGAGGCTGCCTCTGCTCGCAGCCTCTGCGGGGGGAGACGGAGGCGCGCACGTGACGGTATCCGTGCCTTGCACGCTGGCCACGTTGCGCTCACGTGCTGCGATTCTCGCAGGCACCCAAAGGAGTCATCGAGCGCGCACTGATCACGGCGCGCTGCCAAAATCCTCTGGAATCTGCTCCCCTGCGTAACCCCTTCCCAGGTCAGCGGCGGGGTTTGCAGCAGCAGGTGCTGAAACCCTTCCCTCCTCGCGACCTGCCCCGCTTGCTTTTCCAGCACATTTTCCGGAGGTCAGTCGTCCCCTCCCCACCGCTGGATTGCTTTCCTGGCCTGCCCACCTGCTCCTTCCACCCAGCAGCTTTTTTGGAGTTGGAGAGCAGAATGGGGGCGGGGGGGCGGGGAACATGTTGGGGGAGCACGAGTTGAAGGAGAACTTGATCCTATCCTCCCTGGGCTGAAATCTTGCAAACCTTGTGCTCTGCCCTGGCAGCTCTCGAAGAACCAGGGCCGAACATGGCACTAGTTATTTCTGGTCACTGGCAGCTATTCCTGGCCCTGACCTGAAGGATGGTGCTTTTCCTCTCCTGCTTGCCCATGCACAAGGGTAATCTTGCTTCGGTGCACGGAGAGGGGCACGCAGTTAGCGATCTATAAATAACCACAGCCGTGGGCGGCCTCCGGGAAAGGCACCAAGCGGAAAGCATCCATGTGCTCTGTGGGCAGCTGCCAGTCAGGATCCCCTGCCCGCTCCGGCTGGGAACAGTTCAGGGGCAATGTTTGCTCTAGAGGAATCGGGGTGCCACCCAGTACAAGTACTTCCCCTTGCGGTTTTGAGCACCCCTAAAGAGCCAGTGGGGCTTTCAGACGGAGGGGTTGAGCGATTGCTCGGGCAGGGGGGTATTTTTTAATTTTCCTCGCAAGCAGCTCATGTTGGGCAGCAGGTCTCTCCCTCTCTGCTTTCCACCTCGCTCAGGGTTGTCTCGTTGGGACGTTACTTGGATCACGCTATCTACGTGTGAGCAGCACGTGGCGCAAGGACATGAGTGCAGAGGGGACTGCTGGAGGAGGGCAGGGGCTGGCTTCACCCCGTGCTGCGGGGAAGGGTCTTTCTGACGGAGACGCGTCCCTGGAGCTGGTTTGATGTGTCCAAGTATCCAGCTCCCTTGCACTTGCAAGGGTCGGTTCTTCATGTCCCTTCTCCTTACGGGGCTGTGTCTTCCCAGCGCCGTGGCTTTGCAGTGGTGGGCCTAGGGTGTGCAGATGGCTCTGCAAGGAGCGTCTCTCTGGCTATCTCCTCTGTGGCTGCTGCATCCTCGGGCTGGGGGCTCCCCGCGTGCCCTCCTCCGGGGACGAGGCCGTTTYGCTTGTGCGGAGTCCCAGGCAGCTGCTCGAGCTGGACTCCATGTGGTGCTGCTGCTGCATCCCACGGTGCGCCGGTCTGTGAGAGGCCRGGCAGTGATGCTGGGGAAGGTCTTTCTTCCCCCATCCTCTCTGGAGAGGGCTGAGCAGCCCCCGTTTCCCTACAGATGCGTCACGCTGTGTTTGGAGAGGCAGCAGACTGCGCAACGGGGTAATGCATGCAGGACTGATCTCTGGGTGGAGGCAGCTTTGCTGGAGGGTGCATGCACCAGGCAGAAGTGGCTTGAAGTTTCCTTAGCACGTTTCCCCGGCTCTCCATCCCTGTCTTTGCTTTTCCACGCCCTCACTTTCTGTCCCACTGTCTTTCCGCCTGGCTTGTGCTCTTGCATTCCCTCTCCACCTCTCTTGCTTCCCCCCTGTGCTTTTCATCCCTCCTTCTCTCGCTCCATCACTCCCCCACGCTCCCACATGCTCCCTGCTCCCACTACTTTCCTCCTCCTCCTCCTCGTCCTCCCCTCAACGCACCCCCCCGGCCCCTCTCGCCGGTCGGGTACCGTTTTACTCTGCAAACACCAGCTGCCTTGTTTTTCTCGCGTTGCAGTAAATGTTTCGGCAGCTCTGTGGAGATCGCTGGAGCCGCCGAACAAAGGCGCCTTTCATTTTAGCAGCGGGATGGAAAGTGCCTGTGCCATTGGGCTGCGAGGTCGGCAGTCAGGTGGCTCTCGTGCTCCCACCCGAGCCTCCTTGCTGAGGGGGAAGCGGTCCCCCCCGCTCCCCGGGCTGAACAGCGGAGCGGGAAGCCCACGGGGAGGATGGCGTTTTCAGAGTTTGTTTGAAAACGCCCGGCTTATTTCGTTGAGTGCCCCTCCCACCTTTCCTGTTGCAGAACCTGCACAACCGTAGCAGGAAATTAAACATTTGAAGCGTTAACGYGATAATCTGGTGGTTTAGACTTTGGGGGTGCAGGGAGCGCAGAGCGGCACGTGTTTCTGCTGCCCTGCTCCGCTCAGAAGAAGGGACTTGGCGCCAGCAGGGTCTCCCCGGCATGTCCCCCCCCATCTTGCCTCCACTGGGGAGAGCACAGGACAGCTGCTCTTCGGCTCTCTATGGCCTTGGCCAGTCTTTAGGTACCCAGTTAGGAAGACTGTGCTTTTCCTTTGGTGCCGATGGCTGTCTCTTGTTGCCCATGCTGGTGGGGGATGAACCAGCCGGGGACCTGAGCAAAGGTGTGTGCGCCACGTCCCTAGGGTCACGGTTTGGGAGGATTTGGACCAGAGGAGAGAAAACTCAAAAAAACTGTAAGCTTTCAGATACGCAAAAAGCTCCCAAGGAAATCCGCCCTCATGTCCTTGGGACGATAAACCCTGGCTGTAAAACACGGCAAGGAAGGTTCAAGTTGCATCCTAGGAGAGCARTTCATGGCAGTAAAGATGGGTGGATGTCCAAATTGATTGCCGGGTGAAGAGGTTGGGGTCTCCATTGCTGGAGGCTTTGAAGAGCAGAGCAGAGCCGCCGTCAGAGCAGCTGTGGTAGAAATGGTCCTGGGGCACAGCTGGGGGTGCGTTGCTCCAAGGAGAATTTAGGTGCTGCACAGGCGACAATGAATGGGTGTCCCACTGCCTTGTCTGAGATCCTCAGCGCTCTATAAAGACRGCTGGCATGAGCATATTATGTTTTTTTAATTTCTTTTTTATGTCAGGCTTGGATTGTCTAATAGACGCTTGCATTGTAATTTTTTACTTTAATAGGAATCATTTGTAGAGAGATCTGCTGAGCTCAGCATCCTGGCTGGAGCTTTTGCATTATCAGGAGTTGCCGTCTTTGCAGATGGATGAGTTTCAAGGATTTCTAAATACATGGGCCTATCTGTCTAAACGAAAGTTCAAAGGATGTGCAGTTCACTGGTTTGGAGCAAATGTCAAATGGACAGGGACTGGGCAGGCGTCTCTGAACAAACCTCTGTCCTGTTTTCTTTTGCTCCATTTGTGCCCACGAGATTTTTCTTCCAGCATTGCGTAGTCATGGTTGGGGTGGCCAAATGTCTTTGAAAGATCTGGTCAGCCGTGGGCAAGGGCTCCCGTCCTGGACCAGAGGAACGGGAAAGGAGCTTTTCTGTTTCTTGGATGTTCTCAGATTAACTCTGGGACCTTCTGGGAGAGACTGGTTGCTGATTGTGCCAGGCTGTCCCAGCGGGAATGCACCCCAGCATGCACCACATCCCCCCTATGTCTCTTCACCATCCTGCAGCCCTGAGCTGGGGGCAGACATGAGCTTTTTCTCTGGCTTGCCTTGCCCACAGGACCCAATTGCTCAAACTCATGTTGTGCTGGGTCTGCCAGGGGAAGTATAATATCTGTCTGACTTTGCCCGTGGCACCTGTGTATCCCCACTGTTGGAGAGAGGATGCCAGATCCTTGGTATGGACTAGCAGGGCTGTTCTAACTGAGCCTGGTGGAAATGGCAACCACCAGGTGTTGCTGTCTTTGGAGGAAGTCAGGAAAACATGCAACTGAGCAACTTCAACTAGATGCAGGTGTGAAAGGCTGGTAGGTGTTAAGCCCCGATTGCTGCAGAGGGACGTAGGTGCAGGAGGAGAGTCCTTGTGGACTCCCCTTGAGGAAAATGGGCAAGGCTGGCTGCTGCCTTTCTGTGTGGTGGCTCAGCCCAGATGGCTCACTGCCTGCCAAATCACGTCCTCGCTGCTGCTCTGCATGGTCCAGGTCACTGGGGAGCATGAGCTGAGCAGGGAGAGGGTCCTCTCCAAGCTCTTCCCTGCTGCACGCAGACTGGTGTCAACCCTGATGTCCATTTGCATGGGAAGGGTTTGCAGGATGGAGATAGAAGTCTGGCGTGGGAGACAGGAGACCTTTTTCCCTGACACCTGCATATAGTGCGAGTTTGGTACGGCCTCTCGCATCCGGTATTTTCTATGTTTTTCCGAGGCGTTTTGTTTTAACTCCTTSGCCGGTGCTGGGAGGACTGGATTGGAAAGGAAAGGGATTTTCATACTTCATCTTTTTCTTGCCGGGCCTGAAACGTGAGCGCCTCCAAGGCGTTGCCGAATGAGGTGGTAATGTGTTCATCAGCTGGGAAATCACCAGACCTCGGATAAAATGGGGAGGGGAGAGATGGAGAGAAGTGCAAGGATTTGCATTGGCCTGTCAGTCGCTGGGCAACCACGTTTTCCAGCTGGTAGATGTCTGGGGCATTGAGAAGCATCCCCATGGCCTGAGTGACGGTGGGGCTTTGCTGCGTCCCCAGCGCAAGCCCACTCCTTGGCTCTGCCAGAGGCGCATTGACTGCACTCAGATCCATAACTGGGGTCCTTGCCTCAGTTTTCCCACCTCACATTGCTACCTTGGAAATGGTGCTTATCACCAAGGGCCGAGGAAGGAGTGGGAACAGAGATAACCCAAGTCATTGAATGCCTCAAACGCCATGCCCTTTGCAAAGGGAACCAGAAAGCCTCCCGTTACAGGTCATGGGCTGCCCTTCACTTCTGCTGCGCCAAGAGCCAACGTCTCAGGGGAACGGGGCGCATTTTCCTTGCTGGATGCAGCATTTGCCTGCAGGACTGGCTGCGGCTGAGCTAAGCTGGACCTTGGGGCTGGCCCCGGCTGCCGGCGAGAGCGCCCTGCCCTAGCACGTGCAGGCAGCCCTTTGCTGACCTACCACCTGCCGAATGTCACGACGCTCGAGCGGCTATTCATATCAATCTTCCAAGCTTTGTGTCTGCGTGCCAAAACTCTCCTTGGATCTGGGTCTTCGTGGCGCTCGGAGGCGGCCCGTCCCAGCAGCTCGCTGTGCCTTTTGCGCCATTTAGGTATAAATAGATCAGATCTAAATGCGTTTCTTTCTCTGCTTTGCAGAGTGCTCTTCTGCCCTTGAGTTATTTGAGGGTAAATATGAGCGTTTGCTGGCTGTCTTTCATTGCTCTGCACACCTCCTTCTTCCTGTTTATCCGCCCCCTTTTTAAATTAAAGTCTCAGACTTTTCAATCCCACACAATATCTCTACATCTAATCGGTTTTATTGCCTGAACGGACTCCCTTTTCCTCTGCTTTATTTGATGCAGGATATCCAGACTTGATCAGAGTATTCCAGGTCAGCGCACACCGTTGATTTACACCATCACATATTTTATTACGCTCCATCTTTATATATAAGCGAGTATTTTGTTTGCCATTTTAGCTGCGGCCGCACGACAAACGCAGCCATCGCTTTGCTGGCCAGATACATCTAATTTAGACCGYGGCAACGCGTATGATTAGTTCCAAATACTCTTTCCAGCGGGCGCTGCCTTGCATTTATCAGTGCGCCGAGCTCCCTGAGTGCCTTGTTTTGCCGCTCTCTTTGAAGGTCCCTGCCATCCGTCATATTCTCGATTAGCCTAAATAATATTGTCATCTGCCAGTTTTTCCTCCTCGTTGCTCAGCCCTCTTCAAAGCATTAATAAACAGATTATCGGGCGCTAATCCTCGTCCAAAACACAGCGGCGCTTCTCGGCGCGGCCGCAGCGGCGCGGGGAGCTGACAAAAGCCTGCCCCGAGCTCGCTTTCTCGCGGGCCGATCAGGCTGACAGCACTTCCTTTCCTGTCTGCGCCCGCTTTGTTCCTCTAATAGGCTGTTGTCAGAGGCTTTGCCGGAGCTTTTTGAAAGTCCAAATAAGCCGTGAACCCTATTCTCTTCTCCTCGCCTTTGCCGAGGCAGCCGAACAATTCCAGTGGATTAAGGATGCACAAGTTTTCTTTGCGGAGGCCGTGTGGGTTCACGCCGAAAGAAGCTGGCCCGTCTGAGCGTTTTATAAGCCCCTCTTTGGCCCCAAAGCGAAATAAGTTTTCCTCGGAAATATTGTTTAAGCTGCTTAGTAAATTCGGATTGTGAGATGTAATTAAGAGAAGAGCAAAAGGGGGCATAGAAAATAGTTATTTTTATTACAGATAAAAACGTTCCTATTTGGCAACAATCCTACAACTCCTACCCATTCATCTTACAAATGGTTAATATTGGCCTGCATAACTAAATATGGCCTTATTGTTAGTGCTTTCAACTACAACCATTGTACATCTAAATGGCAAGAGCCTTTTTAGGAAAATACTTTGAATTTCTGTTTCTTGGGAACAGCATAGTTTAATAGAAAAAGTGTAGAATATTATTGATGTGCAATATGGTAAAATTTTGTATGTGGACATATGCTTACAGTTAGATCAATAGATGTTATTAATGTGTAAAGATATCATTTTTATGTTTCTTTTATCCAAAGGGTTTTGTGGTTAGCTTATATTTTGAGCTTATTGATGAAAGAGTAGTATTTATTTTGAAAAGTCAATGATTCAAATCAAGGCAATTTTTGAACAGGCCGTAACTTTTAAACAGTGTAATAAATTTTCTTTGTCACTTAGAGAAATATTTCCCTTTGCGTTCAAGATAAATGTAGCAGTCTTCAGCTCAATGGCTTTTTTTTTTTTTTTCCCCCCCAGAGGCCAAATGCTAGCGGTGCTGAGCTAGACCCTTTGCAGTGGAAGCTGCTTGCAGCTGAGATATCTTTAAACTTTGTGATATTTGGGGAAGAATGATCACAACTGTGTTCATAATTTTTCCTATATTTTTCCCAAATTAAAATAAATATAATACTTCAGGAGTATAAGAAACACAGCAGAAATAGCATGACTGCCCCCTGGTTTGTTGCCTTCCAGCTTCTTGCAGGCACCTGCTCTGGAGGTTGCACAAGCATCAGGGGAACAGCACTTCATGGAGATATCTATTCCCTTCTGCAGTCTGGGATTTCTTTTTTGCCTTTACTGTTTGCTGTGGCAGTGATTTGTGCTGGGCATTGCAGTGCTGTGTGAAAGCGGGTGAGAGTTGTGTCTTTGTGTTTGCTTTAACCTGCTGGTTGACGGTTGCGCTGGGCAGCCTGTAATTGTGTTGGGGGTAACAGTGACCAGTTGTTCCCTCTTCACTTCCTTTGGGTTTTCTTTTTCATCATTTCATTTTGGCTTGTTTTTCATTTCACTTGATATACCGAGCTCGGAGAGGGGCCTTGAGCTGCATTGCAGCTTGCCTGCTGCTGGAAAGCCCTGAGCAACCTGGTCCACCCACACAGCTGAGCTCCTTGAGTAGGAGATTGGTTTAGAGACCTCCTGAGGTCCCTTCCAACCTGAATTTTCCTGAGATCCTATAAAAAGAGGCTGCCCGATAGCCACTGGGCTTTTTGAGAGTGATCCCTGGCCAACGGTCAGTGCTGTTCCCCATCAGTATGGACGTCGCTGCCCCACAGCTGCCTCTGCTGTTGCCTCTTCTTCTAACGTCCTTATTCCCCACAGCTCAGTGGTATCGAAAGCAAAGGAGATGGGAGAGGTGGTTGCTTAGTTTTACTTGTGTCTTTGCACTGGGGAGATAAAATTCTTATTCTAACACTGAATTCAGCTCCAGTCCCTGCTGTCTAGACTTCCACCTCACCCGGTATCTGTGAGGAATATTTGTTCCTCTGAAACCCGAGGAGATGTTTTTTGCCTGTGCCTCCCTTTGGAGGTCGGTGGTAACTCTCTTTTGCTCTTATTTTGTTCAATAAATAGGATGAAAACAGATGAGGTCATTGGTGTCTATACAGGCAGATTTGGCCTCCGTTTTCTGTTTACTAGGACTGCATTAGTTATGAATAATGGCGCGTCAAACTACTCGCTCCAAGCAATTTATTCATGGGATTTGGCCCTGCTTGCTGTCTGAGAGTTGCCTGCCAACGGGACCTGATTTTTCAAATGCACTTGCAAACACACAGCCATTTGCCCAATCTGTTAGCAAACATATCTGGGCCCTTGGGTGCTGAGGAACTGCATCTTCTTGTTGTCTGAGTGGCGATGTTGAAGCAGGGTAGCTACTCTCCAAAATAATATCCTGTAAATTCAGTTCTCAGATGGGCAGAGGCAGTTTTCTTGTGTTACACCTCTTTGAAACCGGGTGCAATTAAAAGAGATGGAAGACAAGAAGACTTAGGAGATTTTAACTATTCTTCCTTCTCCTTTTTCCCAGGGAATATCATTATGTTAAGCTACATGCATACACAGGATCCCAAATTTTTAAGGCAGGAATTCCCCCCAGACTCAGGAGAGAGGGCAGCAACTTCTACGTCTAATTTTTGCCCTGTCACATTCCTGCAGAATAACCATTGATTTGTATAATGGCCGAGTCGAACACAAGTGCTTTTGCTTGAATATAGATACCTATGTTCTCTCCAATAAAGGTTCCTTCTCCCCAAGCTTTGATAAAAAGAAAAAAAAAAGCCAAAAAAACCCAGTTGCTCTGATGTCTGCAGAGAAGGGAACACAATAGTCCATGCGTGAAGAGAGGCAATCGCAGGTCAGGTTTGCTCACCCGTTGCCGGGTATGATGTGCACCGCTCTCTATTGTTTTGTGGTGTATTTCACTTTTGATGGATTGCTTAATTTGTGCGCTTGTGTGATAGTTATTGTCATGTGATGGCTCTTTTGTCGTGCTGGATTTGAAGTTTTTATTCTTGGGAGACAGTTCAGGCTCCAAGATGCTTCCCAAGAATGCTTGGGCTGATGTTCCCATGGGCCATATTTGGAAATCCCAACAGTTTTTGCTTGGCCAAAAGCACCAGTTGGTTTTAAGGGACATTCTGTTTGCATTACAGTGTGAGTTTCTGGCCCCTTATTTTCTTGATGGATAAAAGAGTCCCTGCTCAAAAGACAGTTGGGCTAATTAAACAGTGGGGAATTTGCTTCGTTTCACCGCTGGTTCCTTTTTAGGCTTCTCTCACTCATTGTACGTGGATTTTCACAAACCTTGCTAACACCGTCGTTGGGTGTCATGCAAAAATGGTTGGATTTTTCCTCTTGAACATGGGACTAGCTTAGCAGGATGCAGATCTAAGATGAGGGAGATATTCCCACCATCCAACTTAGTTACCTGAAGTTCAAGGTCCCTCTATGGTCTCTAGAGAAAGGAGGCTCCTCTGATTTAGCACGGGGTGATTTGTACCAGAAGTCCTTTGCTTTGCCCCCGAGGAGCCTTCCTCCCTTGGCTGTGGAGGGAGCTTTGGGGGAATGGTGTCCCAGCTATGATCAGGTTGTCTCCAAGGGTGCAGGCCCTTCCCTAGGCACCACACTGGGGCAGAACCAGCTTCCTAGTTGCAAAAACTAGAAGACTTTTTAATTTTTACCCTTTTCTAGCCTGCTGGGCATGGAGAACAAGCAAGATTGACCTTTCTTTCCCGCACGTGCCCATGCTGTGGTGTTAGAGCAGTTGCCAGCCCCACCTGGGAAGGCTGTAAATCTAAAGCCCAGTCCATGGCAATCAACTTCTCCTTAAACCCAGCAGCTTGCTGAAGGATGGCTCTGATTTCCAACGCCCATTGCCAGGCACCAAACGTGGACCAAGAGGACAGGGAGAAAGCCTGGTACTGTTCCTGTCCCACCGCCTCTCTGCGTTAGGCGCTGGCTTGTGGTAGGGCTGCATGGGCTCATGGTCACCAGAGAGAAAGTGGGAGGGATATTCAGTGACTCTGGGGAAAAAGAATTTTGCTCAGTTAATCTTCCCAGGTTTCATTTTCTGTTGCAGTGAAACATGAGAGGGGCTCAGGAGGGAGGAGATCAGGACCCTGGATGTTAGTAGATGCCCTCTGTAGTATGGGGGACCAGAGAGCTGCTCTCTCTGGTTTGAAGCAACCCCAAAACTTCCCTCCATCAGCCCACGTGAGGGGCCCTGCTCGGCACCCGGTGCTTATTCTGGGGTGCCTGGGGAAGTCTCTCATTTTGACTGGAGATTTCCATCCTGCAGCCAAGAGATTCATCTTTTGGTTTCACCCTGAAATGCCTTGCTTCTGCAGAAGCTGCAGGATCCTTCCCTCCCCACCACCTCCAAAATCATGTAGTCAACAAAATCTTATCCAGAGCTAATCCTCAGCTATGCAGGAGGATTCATCCAGCCCTGCGGTCGTTGGGGACGGACAGACGTTCAGCAAATAATAAGTGCAGTTGTGCAGTGTCTCCCTGTTCAAAGCGTAGATGCCGGAGTCTCCAAGTAAATCGCAGTGTTTGTGCCTGCATCGCCTTGTGAGGGGTCGGTCTGCCACGAGCTCTCTTTGAAAAATTAGAGCAGACCGGACTTATTGCATTAGGGGACATCTTACTCGAAAGAAAGATCCTCTCCTGTCCCGGTTCCTCGAGCCCTTGTTCTCTCGGCAAGGGAGTGTTATCCATTTAACTCACTGCTGAGCCTTTCTCCCAGGGGTTATTCCCCCAGAAAGGGCTTTTTTTTCTTTCTGGAGGTTTTCCAGAGTTAAGGGTTAATTTTGGGGAAAGGAACAGCTCTTTCCCGATGAGGATAGTAATGTCGAATTTGGAAGGAAGTGAAAAATTTCAGTGCAAGGCAGGGAAACAGGAACGCTTTCTAGGAGTTCTGTTTTCTTTTGAAGCTTCCAAGCAGTTTTAGGAAGCAGTCAGAAAAAGGGTGCAAGACAATTTCCGTTGAAAAACACGGGGAGGGGGAAAAAAAGTCCTCGTGCCTGTTTGACGCAACATGGAGCATCTGGTTACAAATCAGCCGCAGAAATCTGGCTCTGTGCTGAGCAGGTGGCTCCCTTTCACGTTTTTCCACAGTGGTCAGTAGGTCCATCGTCAGCTTAATTATTTCCTAGTAATTGGATAGTGGGGGCGTGATGGCATCTTTGAAAACCTAGGTCATTTCCCGGGCACTGGAGATGCAGCTGGGCAGTGCAACGCAAGCCGCCTGCTCTCGCTTGGATGCTTTGGCTGGCGCGTATAAGCGTAGCTAAAGCAAATATCTAAAGATACTTGTGCAGAGGGGCTGGCAGCGGCACTTGTTGAAGGTATCCAGCCTGTTAGCGAGGTCTGAGCCTCTCGAGGAAGCGCTAAGTGGTTTCTGCAGCTGCTTTCCCCCACGGCAGCTCCTTTCCCTTGCAGCGGCGGAAAAGCCTCGGAGTGACGGGACGAGGAGCGAATGCGGTGCATAATGCTGCTGGTTTCTGCATGTAGCGTGATGCCGAGGACGGGTGCTTTGGTCCTGCTCTGCACTGCCTGGGGTCAAGAGGACCTGCCTGAGCGCCTGTGCTCTCCCCAGTCGCAGCTCCCTCTCGGGCGCCGTTCCTGCTTAGCTCGAGTTTGTGCGTGGCTCATGCTAGCTGGCTTTTCCTTACGGAAACCCTTTCCAAGGAAACGTTAAGGCTGAGTGGGGTGGTTTGCTGGGAAGCTAACGAGAACTGTGATCCCCAACTGTGAGAATAGGCTTTTGGGGTTTTTCTTTGTTTAAAACAAAATTTTTTAACCAAAAAAGAGCAATGTTTGAGGCATATTCTTCTTCCCCTCTTGCGTATGTTCATTTTTGATTCAAACCTTTCTTCCCTTCCAGAGAAAAATCCCCTGAAAAAGAGCAAAGCCTACTKTTACACATTTATTTTCACCAGATGTTGACATAATTTGTGACTTAAAAGGAGGGGGGGAAAAATGTTTTCTGCTTGAGGATGTTGAGTATTACTGTGATAGAAACAAAAACAATAATGTAACAAGCAGCTCTACCCTCAGCTTAATTAACATGTCATTAAGATCAAGTGCACTCCTAGCAAGGTAGCAGTTCTGGGCTGGCCGTCCTCAGGTACTGCTCTTATGGCTGAACCGGGAGGCTTGGCGACCCAAGAGATGCATGGCAGTTTATTTCTTATTTAAGTGTTTGTTCTCTAGCCCTACTGAATAACCTAAGTAATTTCTCCAGGGGAGACCTGAGAAACACTCATAACAATTTTCAGGTATGAGTGGGAAGAAGTGAGCAATCTGAGAAATGGAGGCTTAGGGAGAGAGAAATGTTCCCTCAGAATTACGGCTCGTGCGAGCAGGACTGGGGAATGCGGAGCTGGATCCTCGACTGATGAGAGCAGTCAGGAAAATGGAAGATGACTGCAACCTTTTAGTGYCAGAGCTATTTCTTGACATACGATGCAGATCGCTTTCTGATCTCATCTCCCCGCGCGCCGAGCTTGGAACCAGAAGGAGAGGTAAACGGGTCAAGATTCCCAGGAGGGCTGTGAGAAGGGCCAAAAAGCAGGCGTCCGCAGGGGAAAAACAGTCGATTTGGCAGGTCTGGAGTTCATTGAGAAGTTATTGCTTTGGAAGGCACAGGAATATCTGTTGGGAGTCATAGAAGAGTTATTGGTGTTGGAAGTTATGATGTAGAATTATGGTGGAGGATATAGAGACCCTTATAGAAGCTCAGCGAACCTGTGAATCCATCTATCTAAGCACCCTCAATTCCCACTGAAATTCTCTTGGAACAATAATAATCATTTAACAAAGGAAATGGTTTTTGACCCAGACAACTAAATGCATTTCCGCTTAGTGCTTCCCAGCTCTCGCCTGATACTCAGCCGTGTGTTGAGGTTGCCTGTTATTTTCCCAGACATCAAAGGGTTTAAGGAAAATGCAACTTGGGAAAATTGATTGTTTGCCATGAAAATCTCCCCTGAAAAGAGCAGTCTGAAGAACAATTAGCTAAAGGCATGTGAGCAGATTGCAAAACAAAAATACAAAGTCGGTGCATCAGCGAAGATCCCCCGGGAGCGTTGGTGGAATGCCCTGGCAATACGGGAGCAGTTGAGGAGGATGAGGACATTGCAGAGACGTTAATTGTTTCTTTTCATCAGATTTCATTATGGTGGATATTGGAGGGAGATCTACTCCTGACCAACTGTTATCAAAATGGATTGGATAAAGCCAAGCAGCTTTGTTCTGCCTCTGGCACGCCAGGCCCCGGTATAATATAACAAAAGCCAAAACAGCAAAGTCGGAACAAAATGCTTTGATAACTTCGCGTCAGATTTCCTCCGAATTCCTGCGTTCCTGCAAAACAGTTTGATTTTTGTCAAAAGTGGCACTTTGTGCTGGAGAGCTATTGAATTGGAAACGTCAGCTGGCTTTACTGGGGGAGGGAGAGGGACAGGTGGAAAAGGGGAAAAGCGATAGAAGAGCGTGAGGGGCTGTTCGTAGCGGAGCCGGTGCACGTGAGGGCTGGCTCCCTGCATCCTGCCCTGGTTGTAGGAACTTATTCAGTGCTGTAGTTCCCCCGTCAGCTGGGCAGTTGGGGCTCTGAAACACCACCCTTCCTATAACTAATGGTGCTGCTACCCATCCATCACTGCCACTGGTGGTGTCTGGGCCAGACACCTGCGTGGACCATCTATTGCATTATGAAGCCCTTGCTGGGTGCTGACGATTTAAAGTTAAATGGTAATTTTGAGTCATGAAAACTGGTTTTCCACCTGCAAGGAAGGACGTTGCTTCCTTGGGGAAGGCCAAGGCGGGCGAGCAGGAAGGGAGAAAGAAATCCAGCCTTGCCTGCTGGCTTCTGCAGAAGGCATCGCACCTGGCAGCCAGTTGGCGTCGCCAATGGGCCTGGGCTCCCATGCGCTGCCTGCGCCACAGCGCCTGCCAAAAGGTCATCAGGGCTTTGCCGTTGCTTGCTCATTATTTTATTTTTGTGTATTTTGGACCAAAAGAATGATTGTGCTGAAAGGGATCAATAGCTCAGCCGAGTGTCGAAGTTATTAACTCACAAACAAACAGCATCGGGGCTGGTGGGAAGGAGGAAGAATGTCAATTTTCTGTGCAAATATTATTGCAGGGAGCCTTCAAAGAGTGTTTTATTTAGCAAATCAAGGCTATCAGAGACAGTTATTCCCTTGCAAGGAGAAGGGGGGAGAGTGGGGAATTGATTTATTTATCTGTTAAAGTGTCTCAGGGGGTAAACCTTTCAGTTGAAGGACAGTCTGAAGAGACCAGATKGGGTGGGATGTCACGTACAAGAGGAATCCTTTCCTTCCCCTGTCCATTTGGCCATCTAGCTTTGCTCTCTCCAGTGGGAAAGGCACTCCACTGAGTCCCACCTCCCCTTCCCCTAGGAGTTTTGGGGATGTTTGCATTCACAGGCAAAGAGAGGGAATYGACTCTGAGTTTCCCATAAGCTCCCAAGAGCTGGCCATCCTCCCGAGGAGGTGGGTACCAAAAAAGAGAGAGTCATCCCATCAGCCGTGTTTTGCATCCTTGCGGCTGCAGCCAGCAAGGGAAGCGTGGGAGAGCCGTGGTTGCTGCACCCCGTGCCATAGCGGGCTCTCTCCCTGGGCCACCGCATGGGGACGGGCACGTGTTGAGCACCCCGAGGGAGGCAGGGGCTGTTGGGGCCCTGCATGTGCCGGCACGGGAGGCGTTTCTCATGTTCTCGCTCAGTACCCGTGGAAGAGGCCACCRGTGCTGCAGGAGGAAACTGTGATCAAATGCAGGCGAAATGAAGCAAAGGGGCAGGTTTTTGAATCCTTGTCTTCCTCTTTTTCAATCTTCCGTGCTGGTGCTTTGTGTCGCCTTAGATCTTTTCAAACTCAGCGTCTTTTGCCTTTAATTAAGAGTGGCAGAGGATTGGAGAGCCAGGCTGTCATCTGGGGCTGTCCCAGTTCTTAGAGGATCTGGCCATGCATTAAAATCTTCAAAATCCCAGCCCTTTTCCCCTGTTATTTCCAGAGTCGGCAGTGACTCAATATGTAAAAAATATTACCAAGGTCAAAGCTTATGCTTGAAATCTCAGCTGCCACAGAGGAGGTGGTTTTGCAACACATAAAATGCAGTTGGTGTCTTGCCACATCCCAAACTTGCAATGTACCGTGCAGTGTGTTCCCTTATCCAACATTTAGGAAGTAGATGGAGAATGTCTCTCTCCATTTCATTCCTCTCAGCTCAGCTTTTTTCCTGCTGCTAAATCCTGCAGCAAAACCGTTTTTTTTTCTAGGTTGTGGTATGGTTCTCTTTCTATTTGTGTTTTCGCAGCCTGTCACTATTCAAGCCACAGCGAGTGGGAGCTTTTCTCTCAAGGTCAGTAGAGAATTGGGGACCAAAAATGGTGTGTGAAGGGTTTCTGTTTCAGGGTGTGGGGAAGGTGTGAAAGGGAGCAGAGCTGTGCTGCCGTGGTGTCCCCTCTCCAGCCACATCTGGACTCCAAAGCCCAGGGCAGTTTTGGTCTTAAAGTTTCTGTGCATGTTTGGGTGAAAAACATGGTCCTGCCGCAAATCAGCGCTACTACGTTCTGCTTCAGTAAAGGAAAGGCAGGGACCAAACTGTTGCATGCCACCGTCTGTGAGTTTAATAGCTTCCACATCCCCTCGCAGAGCTGGCTACATTTTGCAGAACGATTGAAAACTCCTGGATGGGAGATCCTGGCTGGGAAACACTAGTGCATTGCCTGGTTTTCCCTTGTGAAAGGTCATCTAAGCCAGAGTGTAACTTCTTCCCCCCTTTTCTGCAAGCTCCGCTTGTCTGAACATCTCAAAGGGCTTCACAGTGGCTGGTGATTGTCATTAGGCCCTTTTTGCAGAAGGGGAAGGTGAGGCACGGACGTATTCAATTCTTGAGGCTGTGCTAACACTTTATCCCTAGAGTCTATTGCCGTGACACTGAAGGGCGCYGCAAGGGGAGCTCTGTGGCACAGGGGCTGTGCTGGCAAGGCGTGTAGTCAGGGTCTTGCTTGGGAGGCTCTCTGCACCTCCTCGCAGTTGAGACACCAGCACCAAAAGCGACTCTTCTGCCTGCTGGAGCTCRCATGGTGCTTTGTGCATGCCCCGAGGCTGCTGCCACTCTCCAGAGGTCTCTTGGCTTCTGAGTTTCGCATGTTCCTGCTGGTGGGATGTCTTTGGGGCACGGTCATGTCACAGCAGTGGCAAACCCCATGTTGACTTCCGGGTTCTCTGCGTGGCTTGAAGCAGCGTTGCCGCTGGTGCTGACCTTGCAAAACCCCACCTCACTGTGTGCGTGTTGGGAGGAACAAGTGCCTGCAACCATCACTACTGCCCCCGTCTGCCTGTTTCTGCACATGAGGTTGGGTGCTGCTTTTTGGGAGTTTGGGGGGTGAAGTGCCATTCTGACCCATCGCTGGTGCCAGGACAGTGAGGGATCATTCCAATGATACCTGCCCAAAATCGAGCTTCGTCTCTGCTTCACAGCTCTTCCCAGGTTGGCACGTCCRAGTGTGCCCTCCTCTCCATTCTGCATGGACAGGGTGCGATAAAATCAGCATGCTGACAGATGGCAGGTCCTCAGGAAATGGAGCCTGACATTTCCTGAGAGTGTACAACCACTTTTCCTTTATAAGCTCATAAAAACACGGTGAAAAAAATGCCCTTCTAGTGCCTTGTAACCATCTGACATTTAAGAAAACTGTGTGCGATTAAGGCAAACATCTGCTGGTGATGTGCTACGTCTACATGGTCCAGCTCTTGATATCCCTCTACTTCCATGATCTTGCAGAGGTCCATGGCTGTTGTTGCGGGAGCCCTTGCGTCGTGACAGGAAGCAGTTGGGTTGCASCAGYGTGCACCAGCTCCGATTTAAAGGAGTTTTGCCATGGGCTGAACCGATGCTGTTGRGGTRGCATAATGCAGGGGGACCCGAYGTTCCTGCACCCAAATATTGCTCCTTTGGCTCCTGAAGCACCCATCCCCCAGACTGGGTTTTTCGGACCTCGTGTCCTAACTGCTAGAAGCAATAGATATCATACCCTTCGTGTGGCTGAGCCTGCTTGGAAGCACTGTTGTTCCTTTGTATACCCCTTGCTCACACATCYGCATGGCCCAGGCTTGCTCCTGAGCCTTGCAGTGTTTACCTGCTGCTGAAAAGCCTTTTAGGTCTCATTTCTCACCCAGAAAGGCTCTAATTTTCAAATGCAAGCTAGCTGCAACTTGCTGCCGCGCACATCTTGCCCTGGCTCATGGCCCAAAAGAGTTCTGGGGTTTTTGCTGGGTAGAATAAGAAACCGTGTCCAACAGACAAAGCAGCGAAAATTTTACCCTTGGATGAAACAACAAAATCTGGCCATAAAGCCCAACATTTTATTCCCCATACAGCAATTTAAAAAAGAAAGAAGAAAAAACCTTCATATTTTTGCAGAGCTCTGGTCCCAATCAAATAGCTGGACTGGGCAAGGCATTAAAAAAATGAGGGAACAGTCTTGTGTTAGTCCATTGGGAAAGTTAATAGAACTTTTCCATCCCCAGTTTCTAGGATTCTGGGATTCCTTGCAAGAGCTGCTCCATTTCAACCACAGCTCCGTGCATCGCCTCGCTCGTTCCCCTGGAGCAGCCCCACTTGTCTCATTAAATCTCCCACCTTTCCGCTGCTAAACTGAAAATCAACAAAGGAAAATTTAGGCTGGATATCAGGAACAATTTCCTCAAGTCGACTGTGAAATTGCCCCCAGGGAGAAACAGTGGAAGCTTCATTGCTCGGCGCATTTAATGGGTTTCCCATCTCTTTGTGGGAGGGAGGCCGGGAGCGAGGACTCCTGGGCTCCCTGCTCGGCTCTGCCTTGCTCCATGCCTACGGTCTCCCGTTGGCAAAAGGGTCTCACCCTTGGAAAACGCTTTGGTAGATGGCAGCAAGGAAAAGGCTGTTGCCTTTCCGGGCTGTGCCCCAGCAGCATGAGCCGTGGAGAAGCCGGCGGTCGCTGCAAGCGGGAGAAGGAACCCTGGAGCCTTGCCCTGCCRCGACTGTGATAGCTCGGGAGTGTGGGGCCGAGCTTTTGCCGGCAATCAGAGCCACCTGGGTGGCGCTGGGRTCTTTGGCTGCGGATGTATTTAGCCTAGGGATGGCCTTGCTCCTTTCTGGTCGTTTTCCTATAAAAGCGCAGACCGAGCGTAGCTGGTTCTCCTCCCTGCTGTTCGCCCCAAGACGTTGCTGAGCTCCCCGGCACGTGTCTGCGAGTGTGTCGGTGCCGTGACTTTTTCTGCTGTTAAACCCTGAGATAACTCCCTACCCAGGACACCAACCCCGGCACATTTGGGTTGACACAGTGTGTGCTCTGTAGCTGTCCAGAAACTAATTTCAGGTGAGAATAACTCCGCATCTGCCCTGCAAAAGCAGATGCCTCTGTTCAATGACTCGTGTCCTTTTGCCYATGTGGTGTTTGCCGGAGGCGGTAATTCAGTCCCCATCCCGGCGGGGAGTTTTGCTCCCCGGCACGGGCAGCGGGCCAGCTTGGCCAGGCTTTTCTCCACGCTGCCCACGGCGTGGCGAGCATGGAGAACGCGGCGTCTGCTGGGTCTTTGCACCCGTTGTTACCCTCTCAGCCGTCCTGGGAGCCTAAAAGGAAAAAACTCGAGATGCTCCGAAAGCATCCCGTCCGTGGGGAGCCTCCCTGCGGCAAAACCCACCTTGCAAGTCTCTGCCAAATGCACAGCTGCCCCTGGAGCCGGGAACAGGGAACGTCTGTCTGAAAAATATTGGCAAAAATGAAATGTTATGACAGGTTGGACCTTTAATTTCAAAACGGGCTTTTAAAGTAATTGTTTCAATTGGAAATGAAATGTCTCGTGTCGATTCCCCTGGTCAAAATAAGGTGGGGGGGGAACGGAGAAGCTGCCACTTGGCTGAGGTCAATTTAAATCGAGCGAACCATGTTTTCCTGTAGGAAATACTTTCCACGAGATTATTGTGAGTGACGCTTCAAAGCAGAGGAGACTAGAARAGAGGAGAGCGTAGGCAGTGGCTCRGTGTTCGTTCCCGGCTAATAAATGCACACAGGAGAGGCTTGCAAGAGAGGCGGATTTTTTTTTWTTATTTATTTTTTTAAAGGTGAAGTGAATGTCCTGCAGAGCCAGGCTGGAGACACCAATCTGCCAACGAGGCAGCATGTGAGACGGGAATGAGGGACGGAGTGGAAGAAACGAAGCCCGCAGGGTAATTAAATCCTCACCCGGGCTACCAGGGGATGCTGAGGGGATCTCCTTGGAGACTAGCGGTTTCTAGGAACAGAGTAGGTAAGCACCTCGCAAGGATATTTGATCTCACCTTGGCGTAGGGCATGGCATCTTCTCCCCGTTTGTGTGCTCTAAGCCAAAAAGCTGGTGCGTAGAAAGGGGAAACGAAAGACCCTGTAGTTTAGCAGCAGGTAAATATACAGTTGGTGTTTCAGGAACTGTGAAACGAGAAAAAAGACGGAGTTTACGGTTGGGAGAGGGAGATGAGTTTTCACGGTCCTGGCTCTTCGGGGCAGCGTGGAAGCATCCCAAGGCTGCGCACGAGCTTTCCCCTTGCAGCGACCTTGCGGAGCCATAAATAGGACGAAGAGCGAGGAAGGGACTCTGCGACGGTGGCGGGGGGTCGGCAGAGGGGAGGAACCGCAGCCCCTGCCCCGCGTCCCGGCAGGACACGGCCTCCGGAGAGGCAAAACGTGGGGTGGCGGTTCGTGCGTCGGGSCTCTGCTCTGGGGCGATGGCGAGCCGGGAGGGGAGCCCGGCCGGGCACCGCGACGGCGCCGGGCGCTCGGGGGCTGCCGTTTCAGGGCGTTGGTATGTACTGTCCCGTGGCGGCTTTTCTGGGTCACACGTCCTTCCCCTCCCGCCCCCCCGCTGTAGTCGGTGCTGAGCAAATGCAGAGCAGGAAATGTAATCCTTTCCTTAAATAATTTCATAACCTGAGGCCAAAGGCTACGGATGAATATAGACTGTGGGGGACAGGGAATAACTGAAGGTCCTGGTCAGCGTGACAGGCGGTGGTTTCAGTGCCGCAGCAGCCGGGCTGTTTTAAAGCAGAGCCCTCTCTAGATAGCTTTTAAAAATGTACGTGCTATCTCACAAAAACACGGTCGGGGCGTGGAGTCCAGCTGTGCACTTCAGAGATTTCCGATCTTTTGTTTCCCGTGCACGAAGCCCCAGCAACGATCTGCGATTTGGGGTCTGACTCTGCTCTTTGCTCCAGCCCTCGTAGCTGCGCAGGGAAGTTGAGAGCCACGTGCGGCCCGCGAGGGCTCAGCGGGGAGCGAGCCAGGAGCCGCGAGGGGGAAGGGGAACAGGTTGGGCCTGACTCGCGTTGCTCGGCCTGCGCAATGCTGTCCTGCAGCACGGCACGCCGTCGGGAGGTGGGAGACGGCCTTGGCTGCTCTTCCAGATGCCGGGGCATCGTTGCAGCAACCAGGAGCCCAGAAAATGCAGTAGAGATGCAACGTCTGGTCCCTCCTCCTCTTGGGCTGCACCCAAGTACCAGCTCTGGTAGGAGGCATCACTTAGAGACTGACCCTCTGCACAAAGACGTAGCCAAATGCCACAGTTTTAGGTAGTCCTTTGCTTCATGGCCTTCCATGAGGTGGTTTGTGCCACCATCGGCAAGGCTTGGCTCTGAGCTGGGTTTGAGGTGGTGCTGAGCCTTTGGGTCCCTTCTGCCCTGCGCATCTCGGAGTGTCTCCAGTTGCTCCGCAGCTGGAGGCCAGCCCCAGGCTAGCAAGCAGGGGCACGTCACCTCTTTTCGGGGCTTTTCATACCCTAGTGTTGTTCCTAGCACCACAGAGACAGGCCTGAGGTGATTTTGTCCTCCTTGGCATGGGTACTGCTGGGGGACTTCCCCATCAGTGACAAAACCTGCTGTAGAAGATGGGTGAACATTGGCAGCCAGCCCCTGGAGGGTGAACGGTGCTGGGCAATGACACCAGCCGATCAGGCTGTTCAAAGCCATCTTGAGTGGGGTTGTATGAGCCRTGCAGGCAGCTGGACGCACAGACTTGAAGGGTTTCTTTGGAAAAGGAAGCCAGGGCTGTGCTGTGCAATCAGGACTGTCCCTGCAGTGTCCTGGGCCTGGGAACAAGCCCCGCTTGGGAGCCTGCTGCCGTCTCCAGACCCAGCCCTGCAGCCTTTCTCCTGTCTTTCCGAATTTCCTTACTGTCTTAAACCAAGCCAGGCTTTCGCTTGGGAACGGCTTAGACCAGCGGCAAAAAGGGACGGAGAAGGAGCCCAAGGCGCAGCTTGAAGGTGCCCAAGGTTGCACGGGAGCTTTGGAGCAGGGCTCCGAGGGGCACAAGCCCAGCCGGCATCCCGGCCCTCGGAGCGCGCCGTCTCTCCTCCTCCTGGAGCTTGCCTCTCTCCTGCTGTCCTCCTGGCCGGGCTGGCGGTGCTCCAGGCTCCCAGTGCTGTAGCTGAGGTCATCGTCTGGCCCCTCTGCTTTAATCAGCGCTGCGCTCGCGGGAACTGGAAGCAGAATGTGGCCCTTGCATTCTTCCAAGCTCAAGAGATATGAAGAGACTGGACGAGGCTCAGGTAAATCATTTGCCGTGTATGTTTTAATAATGACCATAATTATCCGGGCTGGAGAAGCTTCGGCAGGCCGAACTTTCGACCCTTGTAAAACCTGGTGTGCGCGACGGAGCTGCGCGGCGCGGGATGCAATCGCGCCTTTGCGGCAAGCAAAACGTTTTGCAGGAGCGCTTCACGTTTTGGGCTGTTTTCCAGCAGACGTTTTGCATTCGTTGCCGAAACCCTGCCATTTCTGTGCACGCAACCTCCYTCCCACAGCAGCTGAGAAAGGGGAGCAGCAGTCCCGGCCTTTGGAGGCACACTCACATAGCAGCCGCTTGCCGAGGGCTCCGAGGTGTGTTGGGGGCACAGCGGGGCGTTGGGACGCTCTCTGCGTGTCCCCGGCAGGGCAATTTGCTCTTTCCAACCTTTCCATCCACATGAGAGGCAGGATTTCTTGTCCCCGAGTGGAGCCGTTTCCCTTTGGGTCGTATGGGCGGAGGCTTGAGGTTTATTCCCTCCGCGGGGAGTTGCGTTTTGCAAAGGAAGTGACATTTGTTCTCTGCAATGGCGACACTTTGCCCTTCCAGATCCTGCTGAATTCCTGCTAATCCTCCCCTCATTCGTTTCGCACATTTTTCTTCGTTCTGCGCCTAGACCATGGCGCTTTGCTGAGCCGGTCGTAGTCAGCAGCAGGTAATTTAAACACACATCTGCTTGCAATCTGGGAGGAAGGAGAGAGGCAGTTTGTCTTTGTTATAAGCCCGGCAGTCATGACTCTTTGCTTACCTGGTGGCATGAAGGCGCTTTGGTTGCTCCGTGGGGATCAGCTGGAAATTGGAGGTCGGACAGGCTGGGGACAGAGCGCCCTGCTCTGTTCCCTCTCCGAGGGAAGCAGCGGGACTTCCCCGTGGGTTTTGCAGAGCAGTTCGGCCAGGGTTGGCGGGCTGCAAACCCCAACGTGGGCACAGGTAGCACCCAGGCGTGTTCATCCTCATCTCCCCCTCCGTTTTGCTCCAGACGCAGTGGTTTATTGTGCCGTTAGATGAAGCGCTCTGGGGCAGCCCCCGGGCTCGCAGATCTGCTGTGGGGAAGGTGGGCAGCAGGGCTGCAGGGTGGCACGGTCTTATACGAGGGCGGTGAGGCTCCTGCGGTTTGGGAAGGAAGCGGAGAGTGGTGCGGTGGTGGGAGAGAGCCCCTCGGTGCCTTCGGGTGCTGCGAGCCAGCAGGAGCGCCCGCTGGGACGCCGGGGGCAGGTGGAAAGCCAGTGAGGGCAGCGCATCTTTGCCCTGCTCGCAGGCGAGCTGGGAACCCCAGTCTGAGGGGTTTGCAAGAGCAACGTCGGAGGCTTGGCACGTTCGTGGAAGAAAGGTGCAGGGAGAGCTGCTAAGGGCGGTGATCAGCTTAGCCTTGAGATCACCAGGGATGCACCGGGACGCCTCGCAGCAAGCCTGGTCAGGGAGGGGATGTGGGCAGCAGGGGCTCTCTGCCGGCCATCCCCAGCCCTGTGCTGCAAGAGAGGAGCAGAAATCCCGGGAAAGGCAGAGGAGCAGAGCTTGGCTCRTGCAGGGTGTGCTGCCCTGGCTACTGCTCTAACCCATCTCGTTGCTGCAATTTCCTCCTCAGATTAAGCGTCACAGGCACAAGCCTGAAGGGAACTGGGCTTTCCTTGTTCCAGTGCTTCGGGGCCACATTAGTTGAGGGCATCATCCCTACCCGGTCACTATTCCCTCCTGCTGCTTGGTCTCCTCTCAACACCCCCAGCCCAGCTGTCCCTGCCGGCGTCCCGGCATCCCGCGGTCCGCATGCCCTGCCCCGCTCCGCTGCGCCGGCTCGAGTTAGCAGGGATTGCGAGAGGCAGGTTCAGTCCCTTCCTCCTCCGCAGGCTCCTTGCCTGCCCTCGAGCCCCGTGTTGAAGCCCTGCTCTGCAGCTCCCCATCTGTAAAATGGGATAATAGCGCTGCTTCACTGAGGCCRAATAACTACCTTTGAGAGCAGGGAAGCGAGCACAGTGTGTGCTGTCCCTGCCGGTACTGCCACGGTGTGATTATCTCTGTTCCCGGGCTGCGGGAAGAGGAGGGGGAGGAAGCTGCTTGTTTTATTTTCGGATCCATGTGCACGTGGAGCTGCCCATTCTGCGCCGGCAGCGCGGCGGTGCCAGGGGCATCCATGTGTTGGAAAGGCTGAAAGAGGGTAAACCCAGCCATACTGCTGATTTTCCTGGCAGATGAACGGACCTTGAAAGAATGCCTAAAGCGGTGTGTGGGATGGGGTACGCTCCCCAAGAAGCCTGACACGGGCCCAGCACATCCCTGTGGCCCTGAGGTGCAGGCTAGGGCTGGGCATTGGGCGCAGGCTTGCATTAGAGGAAGCCGGGGCTGGGATTCAGAGGGCAGTTCTCCTTCCCTCCCTGTCTGCTCCGCACTGGGACACATCCATGCGTTTTTCCAAGGAGCCCGAGCTGGAGGAGTTCAGCAGCACCGTGATAGTCCCTGTGCTGCAGATGGAGATCCAGGCGGTGGAAGGCTGACGGGATCCAAGACGGACTGCAGAGCTGGGGGGGGAGCTTGGGCAAGCCAAGAGAGAGCTATTTTGGAGAACGTGTTGCCTCATCCTGTGTGCACCTCCTGGGGTTGCCCCCGCGGGGAGGATGGCTGCACGGGGCCATGGGTCACCCCAAACGGCTCGTCGGGTTGTCCCACACCGGTTGCCCACAGAAGAGCGTGAGGAAACTGTCCTGCCCAGGCAAGCGTAAGGGCTTGGTTCCTCTTGTCGCTCAGCTGGCCAAGAGCCGTCGTTGTGGCCACTAGAGAGCCGCAAGCAGGTGCCCCAGGAGCAGGCACTCCTGGCATCCAGGCCAGGCTGATTTTCCTGGAGAGGCTCCCTTTTCCTCCGGGTTTCAGCTACCCTCCTCGTGACTTCCTCAGCTGACGTCCCCAGCAGCTTCGCTGCCTTGCCGCTGGCAGCAGTGGGGCTGTGTGGGGTTTTTGGGCGAGAGGCACGTGAAGGATCTGCAGGAGGTTCCCTGTTCCACCCTGCCGTCGTGGCCTCCCTCTCTTCCAGTCCTGGCTCCTCACATACAGACCAACTTGCTCGCAGGCCCTCTCCTCCCTTCCAGCACCCAGCTCACCCCCAAAAAACCCTATCTCCACCCCTTGGAGACCCCTACTTTTTCCTTCTAAGGCTTGCAACTGGTTTTTGAATGTATTGAATGCCTTCCTCGTGTTTTGCTAAGTTTAGAGTGCCTTCCTTTTCCCTCGGTGTCCTGAAACAGCTGCTGAATGAAAAGCAATCGTTTTCTGATATTCAATACCTTAAGCAGGAGTGATTTGAAAATGTGTTGATTCCTTAGACTGTGGGAAAAAGACCTGTACTGCTGGCAAAACTGGGCTGAAAAGTAATGTGGGGGTTTTCAGTTTTTTTTTTTTTTTTTTGATGGGTTCATGGAAAAGCAACGCATATTTCTTCACTGCTTTGAATTTTCCCTGGAGGTTTCCAAGGGGCTGAAATCTTGCTTTTATATGCACTTGTTTGCAGAGAAGGCAAAAGGCAGTGGATTCATACAAATGCCTTGGATTTTGCAGCTTTGGAAAGTGGGGATCTGCGTAATGCCCCAGAACATTTTTACAGCCCATGAATGCCAGACATCCCTAGAGAAAGCTGATGTCAAAATTAGCTAAACTCACAGCCACATCAGTAGAGAGGGCTGAAGAGGCTGTCATGCTGGAGAAGTCTCTCTGGGTCTTCTGGCAGTGAGCGGGCTCAGGCCCTTTCCTTTCGGGTCCACCCAGCTCGAGCCCCCTGTGTCCCCGCTGGAGGGGTGCTGTGGCCATGGAAGCACAGCTGCAGTTGTCCCACGCCTCCCTTCCCCATCCATGCAATGGGAATCCCATTTCCCGGTGTACGGGGGCAGAGGAGACTGATGCTGCTGGAAGGCTCGACCCATCTTGACAAGCGTGGGGTGAGATCCCAACATCTGGGCTTGGTCCGGATGCTGTGCTGCTGGTTCTTTGGGGGATCTCATCTAGCTTTCCTCTGTCCTTCCGCTCTCCTCTGCTAGCTCAGGTCCTTTAAAGATTACATGTTTGAGATATATGTAATGTTAGTCCATATAAATCACATCAAACCTATGGCTTCCAGCATTGCTGGCTTGGTTTCTTTCAGACTAGCTCACTGTCACTCAGACGTGGGACGTCTAGGTTAGCTTAACGAGGAAGCCAGACTAAGATGAAATAATTAATGCAGCTGTAGAGTGGAGATGGAGGAGTCTTTGGGGGATAAGGGAGCTGGCCCAAACCTTCCTCCCCAACTTAAGCGCTCCAGGCCTCTCCAAAGGTTCGGAAATACTCCATTTCCACTGGGTACCGAAGCTGGTTTTGTGGTCCTTCCAGCCCAGCCAGCATGGGATGCTCTCAGGAGGCCTCTGCATCTGCGTAGGCTTGGGTTCAGGGGAGCAGCTGCGGGGCTCGGACCCGTGAGCCTCTCTCTCAGGGCCGTGGAAGTCATGGGAGGGTAAAACTTTGGAGAGGGGGGTGGCAGCGGCTCTGGCCCCACCGTGGGGCTCGCTCCTCGGCTGCTGCGGCTAGCAGGGACCCCACCACTCACCCTGTGCCCATCTCCTGTCCTGCGGGGCAACGGGACTTGAAGCTCCCTCCGTTTGCCTCTCAGCGCAAGCCAAGGCTAGACTGAATTAAAGCTGATTTATTTAGTAAACATGTTCCAGGATAAAGCTTTTGATTTATAGGCACCCCAATAGCGCTCCAAGGAGAACTCGTACAACTTTAACTGCATTTTCTCAGCATCACACCAGCCCAATAAAAGAGAGTTCATATGCACTGCACAAATTCTCACTTCCAATATAAAAAAGGTTTTATGAGAGTGGGAGTCTCGTTGGCTCTGTGGGGCCGGGTGTATTGGCGGATACTCCGCATGACAGGCCTTCTATTCCTCTTCAAGTTGTCAGACTTCAGTAGCATTTACAGCTATTTAGCTATCAAATTTTATGTGCGGCTCTGAGAGAAATGTGTCTCTTAAATACTGCTCTGTCTCATAAACAGCAGTCTGTTAAACCATGTCAATTGTACAACTGTTTTGCGAAACCCTCCGATGCAATCGGCTAAAACTCTGGTCATTACCTGAGTGGCAAAGTGCTGAACACCACCCTGAGCTTAATTTTCCAAGCCAGTCTTCCTGACTGGGGATCGGCTTCTCGAGTTAAGGCTATTAATAACCGTGCTCCAGCAGTCCCAGTTTTGGTGCCGGTTCACCCCGATGTAAATCTCCTTCCTGCGGACGTGGCGGGGCGAGACGCGGGCTGCGCTCTCTCCATCGGAGATCGTTAAATTGCGCTGTCTCACCCCATAAAGCCCAACTCCGCGCGCGCCCAGGTGACAGAACGGAGCCCGGCCGTGGTGGCGGTGAGGAGCCCCATGGCCGGCAGAAGGTACTGCGGCAGTGATTTATTGTCCGTGCTACAGTTGCATCTAGAGGCCACTAGCAAGATCACATCCCCATTTCCTCAACCCTGGGCTCTCAGGATCGGGGTCCTTTCCTCTCAGGGTGAAATCCCCTTGGAGGAGGAGCTGGCATTGTCCCAGGAAGGGTGGGAAGCAAGACCCTGCCAAGGGGAAGGGACGTACTTAAGGCCATGCAGCGCCTTCGGGCTGGAGTCTGGAGTGGGGTTGAGGTTCCCTGGGTGCTAACCCTGACCTTGGACATAACAAAATCTATTTTTGGCTACTTTAAACCTCTTCCTACAATATTCCTTTTCCTTTTGGTACATTCACCTCCAGGCTGTTTCCCATCAGTGGTGCAGAGGAACAGCAGGTACCAACTTGCGTGTTAGTGAGATTTATTTGGTGACCCGAGCTGGGGCTGGGAGCACGCTGGGCAAGGAACAGAAGTTCAGTTATTTCCCCTGTCCCTTCCTCGGTCTCCCTCTTTGCTGATGGTGCAATCCAGCCAGAGCAGACTGCTCTGTGTATAATTTAGAGACTCTCAGCAGGGTTTCGGAGCTGAGCCAGTCTTGAGTTTCCAGGCTCTTTTATTTTACTGTTTTATTCTTTTTATTATTATTATCTTGGTGCAAAGCAATAACTTTATCTGTGTTTTAAAGCCTGCAGCCGCTGCGTGGCTTGGAAGGTGCAAGTGGTGCAAGCGGTGCGGAGAGCCCCGAGCCGGCCCCAGCGCTGCGGGTGAGTTCACCCAGAGGCCTGGAGTACTTAGTAGTTGGATGTCTAATTACTGCCGTGTGCTGCAAACTGGGAGGTTTGCTCTCCCATCACTGCCGTTTCCACATGCAATGCGCTGGGGGGCCAGGGAGGAAAAAATATATGTGCGTATGCAGGCATGGTTCTTTTCGAATGCGAAGTTGCACCTGCAAAAATAGAGGCCAGGAAGAGACTGGCGAGAAGCTCTGTGCTGGGAGGCGCGATGCGTGCGGAGCAGGGGATGGGGACAGTGTCTCCGGATTTCTTTCCCATACTTGCACTGCCTGATAGTTTTAACGGACATTACGTTTTCTCCCCCTGCATTTCAATTAATCATCTGCTTGTYGGCGGTCTCCCCCCCGCCACCACCCCATCTCCCTTCCCTGGTCGAGGGGAAGGCGTTGCAGCACGGTGGTCCCCATCCTGCTCCCGGTGCGGAGCTCTCCGTGCTCATCTCTTACCCCTTCTCCAGGCTGCACAAGTCCTGGCTCCCTCAGCCTCTCCTTGTGCCCGTGTGCTCCAGCCTCGTGGCCGTCCTGGTGGCCCTTTGCTGGAGGTTATCAATGTCCTGTTTGTACTGGGCGCCCCCGAACTGGATGCAGTGCTCCATGTGTGGTTTGAAGGTTTTTTTTTTTTTTTGTCCTTGAATATTTTTCTTTGCAGGGGAATCTTGCTGAACCTGCATAGGCTTATACCTGGCATCAAGCTTCCTTTCTGGCTGGGAAAGATTTCTGAAAAAAAAACCCAAACCCAAATTAATAAAGTATTGGTGTCCCTGTGTGCGTGCATGTGGTGTACACTGTTACTTGGGAATGATTCCTGTTTTGAAAATTGAGTAGTGTTTTTATCAATACTTTTTGTGTTTGTGTGTGTGTGTAAGAACTGCAGAGTTTTGACCCTTCCGCAAACGTGCTGCTCCTGTTGAATGCTCCAGCTATAACCCCCTTTTGAGCCTTGCCCTGTTCCAGAGCTGCTTTTCCTCTGACTTAGCAGCAGAGGTAGCGAACTCGGATGGTTTCTTTCCGTACCCAGATGAGGCTGGCACCCTGCTGGGGAGTCTCTCCTAATTGGTGCCCAGCCGCAGGGCAAGACTGAGCTTTCGTCTGCCACAAGTCGGGGAGCTTTTGAAGCTTCCAAGGCTGCTGGTCGCCTCTGGATCTGCTTGAGTGAGGGTGATTACCTTGAGTTAGCAGCTCCTCGCAGCGGTGCGCTAGGAGGGAAGAGGAGGACAGTGGGAGACGTGTGTCTCCACCAGGAACGGCACCTGGAAAGGTCGCATGACCCCTGCCCTCCACCAGCAACCTTGCTGGTTTTCCCCCTGTTTTATCATTCCTGCTTTTAGAAATGCTAAAATTTTCATCGCATCTGGAGAAAGCAGTTGAGTGGGGGCAACGGAGATGGGAGGTTGCCTTGTGGGGTGCAGCCAGAGCTGAAGTTGGGTACCGGGAAGGCAGAGCACAAAACTATTTTGGGAAGGTTAAAGGAGCTGGATGCAAATGCGGACAACATGGGAATGCTGTCTGGCACGAAGACGCTTTGCGCGAAGGTGGCTCTTTCCGGAAAAGCTCATTGGCTTCTTGCAGAAAGCCCTCCTCCGGCTGCCTCGCAGCCTGATGCCACCCAACAAGGTGGTGCCGGGGTCTGTCCCCTGCCCTGCGCAGGGAGACCATCCCCACGGCCCGTGTTTTGTCCTGGCCGTCACTGCTCCGAAGCCTTCGGCAGGACGCCTTTGGGGCCGGCCCGGTGCTCTCCCGTGCTCAGCCCCGTCCCGACCCGATGCTGGGCTCYGAGAGCGGCTATTTTACCCCTGTTTTTCCCCACAAGCTGCTTCTCCCGCCTGGCTCGGGAGCCTCTCTTTCAGACGGCAGTTTGGGAAGCGTGGGCATGCCGTCGCCCGCTCCYTCGCCTTCCCCGGCCACGGCCGGCCGAGCAGGGACGGGGCTCGYGCTCGGAGAAACTTCCGCCGGCGCCGGGTTCCCATAACAACCGCGCACAGCTCGGCTCCGGCGCGGAGGCGACGGCAGCGGGGCCGACTACCTGCCTGCCTTTTCCTCTCTCCCCTCCGGCTTTCCCTCTCTCTTCCCCCTCCCCGGCTGGCAGGGGCACCCGACTGCAGTAACCCCTTGTCTGCGGTGGAGCGTTCCCACCCTCCCGGCGTTTCGCAGCAGGGCGTTAGCCAAGGAATATGCCCGGCTTCAATGGATCGCCTGACGAACGCGCTCTGAAAGGGCTGCCGGGCCGYGGGGAATAGGTTTCTAATGGTCCTGTCAAGCTCCGAAGCGAGGCAGGAAGAAAGTCGGGGGGAAGGAGGGGAGAGAGCCGGGGGCGAAACCTTCAGGCGTTGCTAACTCGCTGCAGGCCCGGAGCCCCGCCGGCACGGAGGGACGAAAGGGGAGCGGGTCGGGCCGAAACGCGCCCGCCGCCTCGCGGGCAGGTAGCCGGGGAGCAGGCGCCGGCGGGGACCGGAGGGGCAGAAATCAGGGTTTTTTTGCTTGCCTGCTTCCCGTCTGTCACGTTACCCCGCGAACACAGCACCGATACGCCTAGACCTGGCCCTGGCTTAGCTTTTCCTTTTCGCTGCCGTTGAGGAATATTTGGGGATTAAAAGTGCAATACTGCTCTTTCCTCGTCCAGGAAAAAAAAAAAGAAAGAAAGAAAAAAAGGACGGGAAAGGAAGGAGCCCCTCTCGTACGCTGCACCGATGAACCCTCGTCATCCTGTAACAGGAGGCCAGCGCACATGAATATTCCTGTGTAATATGCGCGAGTGATGAGCCCCATATGCAGGCCTTGGGAGAAATTAAATATTTTCTATGGCGTTTTCCAAAGAGCCTTTCTATCAAAGTGCTCGGTCAGGAGCCAAAACGCCACAGCTTTCACAGCCCCAGCTGGTTGACACTTTTTTATTTCGTTTTATTATATATTTTTTTGAATGTCGATGAATATTTTCTAATTAAAAAATAATCCCGCCCCCAAGCTGAGTCCTGCCCCTGCGGCTTGAGTTGAGCCAGAGTTTCGGAGGGGGCTGGAGTCCGCGAGGGACTCCGCTATCACTCTCGGTAGTTTTTGTTGTTGTTGTTGTTGTTTTTTCCCTTCCGTCGAAGGCTCTGGAGCTTGCAGAAAGGTCCTGAGATAGAGCGCACACATGGTCCACATCTGTCTGGCCAGCAGTGGTGGGGAGCGTTTGGCTCCGGCGTAGAGGAGGCGCTGCTGGAAGCGCGGCGCAGGTAGGAAAGGGCCGGCGCTGCGGTGAACCCGGCTCCGCTCCCGGGAGCCGCGCAGGAGCAGGAGGTGCCAYGCAGGGAAGTGGGAAGTGGCTCCCGCAAAGAGCGGCTAGGTCGGATCCCGGCACCTTGGGGACGGTTTGGGCACCCTACGGGGGAGGGCTGGATTTGTCTGTTCCCTTCTCCCAGGTATGCGCGTGATGAAAGCTTCTCCCGAGTCGTTTAGTTTGCGAGGGACGCGGAGGACTGGCCCCAGGCAAAGATGCCCGAGAGCGCTCTCGTTTAGGACGGACCAGCTCCCGGGGGCCCTGTGGCACGGACGGGGTGTCGAGTAACTTGCTCTCGCTGCAAGTCCGCCCTTCCCAAAGTCTCCTGCGAGCCGGGTTCCTCCTAACTTCTCCCTGCACCGTGCTTTTTTCCAGAGTGCAAACTCTGTGTTACGGAGCCCGCTGGAGCAGGCAACGGAAGCAGTTCTGTCTGCAGAGCGCCTCCGACTCTCCCGCGGTTAGCGAGGTCCAAGAACCTGGGGTGTCGCGTCCTGGCTGCCAGCAAGGCAGAGCGGGGCTTGCGCGCGCAGACGCAGGCGTCGCTCGGAGGTGCGCTGCCTCMGAGAGGCCTTTGCGCTCCTGCGAGCCAGGCAGCGGACACAGCGCGCGGTTCGCTGGTGCCTTTTTGCTGAGGGATTGATTTCCTTGGAAAAGTTGGAAGCGACTGAACATAGGCTCCTTGAGTCTCCTCCCCTGCTGAGCTAGAGGAAAGCGCTGTTATTTTTACAGAAACTGGATGCTGTTTGGTGGAAAGCGCCCTGCTGGGAAGGGGGGAGCGGCAGCRCCGGGGTCGGTGCCTGGCGCCTGACTCCGAAGCAGAGAGGAGGGATGAGCGCAGGCTCCGCGCAGGGTGTCGGAGGAGTATGAGCCACCCAGGGTGGGATCGCTGGTGTGAAAACTGGCCAGGGGACTTCCCAGGAAGGCAGCTGGTGTTGCAAGGGCTACTCTTAATATATTGGGTATCACCCTCAAAGGCCCCTGCCCCAAAACCTTAAGTGCTAGGGGACAGACGATAAAGGTGCGGGGAGATTCGTGCGCCTGCTCCTCTTTCTGTGCTCGCTGTGGTTTATGCGATGGTTCCCATGCGATATCCGTGTGTCTGAGTGCCCCGATGAGGTGCCATGGCTGGATAGTGGGGTGCGAGTCAGCTCCAGGTCTGATCCAAGCTGAAGGGGCTCCAAGCGAGAAGGAGCAAAGGTGATGCATGTTTCTGGAGATGGAAGAGATGGGGCAACTGCTGGAGGGAGAGGCAGCCCGGGGCAGGCAGTTACATGGGATGAAATCCGATAACAGCTTTTGTCGTGAATGCGGTGGCAAAACTCCTTGCGAGCTTTAAGGCATATGAATGTGGCCCAGAGTTGGAGAGGAACTGACCTGTCCAGGGCCATGGGGAAGGGTGCTGGTTGCCATCTACACAAACTGGAAGGAAAGAAAAGTGAGGGGGGTCCAGTACGGGTCCAGCTAACTGGGAAGGGTGATGGGAAGCAGGGCAACGTGCCTCAGAGGTGGTGGAGAGCTTGGGGCTGGTGGCATGAGAAGCATCTGATCCTCCCACTTGGTCCTGTCCAAGTGGGCTGGAGGAGCTCTGGGCTGGCTTGAGGGGCTCTTGATGCACTCTCAGCACTTGGAGCACATCAGATATGTTATATGTTGACTCCACAAATGATGGTCTAGAGAGCTGGTGACCCAGGATGGAAGTGGCCAAATGAGCTCCTGTCACCATGGCAAGTGGTTGTCACTGTTTGCCTATGTGGGGCCCAGTAGTTCAAACTGCACTGTGGAGTTTTCCATCAGCTGATGCATGCTGGCACCTCCCGTCCGGTTGCCTCGAGCCACCTCCGTGCACACCCCACCGTGCTGTGCACCAGCTCTGCCCTGGGAAAAGGATCCTCCAGAGCCAGGACAGCTCTGCCATCCCCCAGCATCAGGAAGAGACTTGCGCTGTGGTTTGGCCTGTCCTGGGAAGTGTCAAGCTACTCTCTCTCAGGATGCGAGCACAGCACTTGTCCCGACAACACGTCCCCTTCAGCAAGGACTGGCAGGGAAGGGGCTGATCGGAGAAGCTTGCTGGGCCCTGTCAGCGAGCCTGCCTGCCTCCTGCGCCTCACCCAGTCATGGGTCCCTCAGAGACATCCTTTCTGCGACGTCCTTTCATTGGCACCGATGCGATGCTTCTCGCTCATCTGACCTGTGATTTGATCACCTCGATCATCCGTGYCGATGCGACGTGAACCCTCGCAGTGCTCTCGTGATAGCGCACCTTGTACTAATACCAGCTAATCTCTTGCCTCGCGAACTCCCATGAAGAGGTTTGCGCCCCAGCTGACACCTCTCCCGTGCTGCCTCCCAGCTCCCCCGACCTTGCTGCCGTCATCTCCTTGCCTTCCATCTGCCACGGCTGCCTCCAGAGGCAGCGAGGTTGAACTCCGCTGATTATCTTACGCTTGTAATTAGGGATGAACAAGGCTCTTTCCACAGCTCYTGCAGCCCCTCTCTTGGCCCT
This sequence comes from Apteryx rowi, assembly GCF_003343035.1. Classification (NCBI taxonomy): domain Eukaryota; kingdom Metazoa; phylum Chordata; class Aves; order Apterygiformes; family Apterygidae; genus Apteryx; species Apteryx rowi. The sequence continues at coordinate 872,320 of NW_020449296.1, read as the reverse complement.
TGCCTCCAGGGCTCAGTCATACTGCAGCACATTCCCCAGGGCTCTGCGAAGCACCTACCATGGCCAGGTTTTTCTACCCTGGTGGCTTCCCTGAGCTCCGTGTCCCCCCAGGTGCTTCTCAGCAGGAGCTGGGGTAGGAGGGCTCCTGTTAAATCCTGTCCCTGCTCGTTGCCGGACCTCCGATACCACTACTGTTGGGTCTGTTCAGCTCCGCCATGTCCAGGGGGGTTGGGTGAAACAGTCCCTGTGAGCAGGCAAACCACCCGAACGGGCTGCAGGGACCCCCCTGCCTTCGTGGCAAGTCACAGAGGCCTCTTGCTTTCATATTTAGCATTTGGCTTTGATAGTCCACCGGGAAAAAACACGCCTTAGAGCAACAGTGCTGGCAGAGCTGTGCAGCAGCCGGCCAGCAGCCGCCCTCGCCTCCAGCCACCTTTCCGGGCTGTCGGCTCGCAGACGCGAAGCAGGGCTGGCCTGGTTTCCGGAGCAAAACTCAGGGGCTGGGGAAAAAGCTGCTGGGGTCTTGCAAAGAGGGAGCCTCTCCTGGCTGAGCTTTTTTTCTCCCAGGTAGTCCGATAGGAACCGGGGCCGTCTGTGGCTGTTACRGACCCAGGAGCCTTTTCATGGGAGCGGTTTGCCTGGATGCTGGCTCTGCCTAAATTCTCCCTGTAAAGCCGCAGCTGGATGCGAATGTCCATCCCCGTTCTCTGCCCTCATGCCCTGAGCGTTTCTGCTGTTGGGTAGCTGCCGTGTTTCATCCCCGAGGCGCAGGCGGTGGCTGTAAAGGAGYGATTCCAGCACGCGGGATGCCAAGCAGCTCTGGGACCTGTGGGGTGAGGGTGGTGCAGCGGTGCACAACGGTCCTTTGCTGGCATCCGTTAGGATGCAAATGTCGGGCGGCTTCAGACAGTTGGTGATGAAGCACTTCTGTTGCAACRAATTTGCTGCAACGAATGTTGCTAGGTAGGAACGCATAAGTATATCCACCTCAGTTGCTGTACCCGGTAAACCGTGAGAAATTAATAAGTTGTCTGCACTGACTGATGTCACTTGGGGAACGAATTGGTTCCCGGGCTTGGTACCAGCATTTGTGTCTTCCCTCCCTTGCTGGGCTGAAAACAAATTTGATTTTAATCACTGAGTATTCATTTAGTTTTTCTGACTTTAAATAGTAAAATCTCTCTTCAAGAGTGCATCTTGTTTGCTCTTTCACTTTCAGCTGGAGACCTGGAAAGAGCCTGAGAGCTGAGGATGTCGCCCAGATATTGGCTAGAGCCAAGGCTCACCTGAGAGCAGCAATACATTATTAACTCGGGGTCTGTCAGAGCTTATTGCCTTTGGTGGGGCAAGGCTCAAAAGGGATCGGTGTTTCCAAAGCAGYGTTTACCTCATGGCAGTCATTCGTTCGGCCACCAGCAGTAGAAAGAGCCGTCTCTGGGTTCGGGGTGGGTTTTGGTCTCAAACGTGCTCTTAACGGGTTTTGTGTGTGGAGGTGCCTGTGGATTGGGGTGGAGCGCGTGGCTCCTAGCTGGGCTTCAGGTGAGACCCTCATATGAGTGGAAAGTCTTTGCARACCTGGAAAGTCTTTGCACTGGTTTGAGGCTCTTTGGGATAGCTCCAGGGTCTTGGGATGCTTTTAAGCCAGGGCTGTGCATGCGGAGACCCTGGAGGACATGGATTTCCAGCCCCGAGGTGCTGCGGCTGCGCAGAGCCAGCGTGCCGGGGCGACCCGCGCGCTGCCCTCAGCACCCGCCCCGGGCCACCACGGCTCAGTGCTGTGTCTCCCTCACCCCCCCGGTGCTGCTTCCCCATGGCAAACAGCTAATACCCCCTAACGAACATGCTAATTTAAGAGCTGTTAAAGCCAGGGGCCAGCGCGAGGTCACAGTCCACACAAACAGATGGTGTTTTGTCCTTGATAATTAAATTTTCCTGTAGTTTTGGGCGAGAGACTTTCTTGCCTTTTATTTCAGCACAGCTGCCTCGAACCGGCTCCGTTTCTTCCTCCCCACCCTCTGCTTGCTCGGAGCAAATGCAGTCTGTGTGTCAGGACCGGGAAGGGGCTGGGGTCTTTCCGGGAGGGGTTTTTGGGGATGCCTGTTGAGCTTGTCAAAGTGCTTTTGGGACAGACTGGTGCTGCTGCTTGCACGGCCCCGGCTTCCCGCCGTGGCCATGGTGGGGCCTTCCCTGCTCGCCGGCTCCACCGAGGTGGGAGCCCCTCCACTCTCAGGGGGCTGCTGGCAGTGGAGACCCCCCGGCCTTGCTGGCCCCAATCTGGGCCACCCCTGCAGGAGGGCAGGATTAGTCCATCCCTGCACTGCCACTATCCTGGTTTGTCCTTGGGGCATCGTGGAGCATCCCTCTGCCTCAGTTTCCCCCAGCTCAGCATTTTGCAGCATGCCAACAAGCCAGAGAAATTGGGTCAAGCCAGGAGAAGCAATGACTGCCAAGCCCCGTCTCACCTTGGGGTGGACAGCGCTTCTCTCCAGCCCTGGCTTTTCCCCGCCATGGCTCTGGGCAGTGTCTCCGCTGTGGGGAGGGAGGCAGGTTGGAGCGCCCACGCCACACTGGTGCTGGGACCAGGCGTTAAAGCAAGCACTGCTGGCCTCAGCAGCAGAGGAGAGCAAAGCTTTGCAATGAGCTGGTGCTGGACAAATGCCCCCGCTGTTGTGTCCACGCCATGTCCCCAGGGTGGTCCTCGGGGCCTGGAGAAGGAGCTGCGGCGGGCTGCAGGTTGGTGGCCCCGGTGCCAACAGCTGCCCGGCTGTGAGCGGAGCAGGACCCGGGGCTGTTTGGCGGTGGAGGCGGTTTTGAGGCGTCGCGGGGAATGCTGTCCAGGAAACTTTCCCATGCTCGCGGCGTTGTTTGTCAACTCATGGCCCAAGTGCTCTGCAGATGTTTGGAGTCAGATGCAGCTTGCGGAGCTCATGGAAACCTGCGAGCACGAGGCGGGCAGGCAGAATCCGCCCGTGCAAGCGCTCCTGCAAGCCCTCCTGGTGAACGTAGATCCCCCAGCAGAGAAGGTCTTTTGGGCAGGAGATGGGAGGCATGCGGGCTCTTTGCTGGGGGATGCATCCCCTGGCACATACCCGGCGGCGTGTGCCAGGGAGGCTGCCGGGGAGCTGCTCTGCCTTTCCTGGCTGTATCCAGCCCCAAGACGAGGAAGGGTGTTTGTGCGGTGGGTAGAGCTGAGCCAGCATCCCGGGTATGCGTTACGGGGCTGGAGGTGGGTGGGGATGGTTGGGAAATGCGGAGGCCGCCGAGAAAAGGATGGGTGGGAAGCGATGGAGCAGCTCGACAAAAACCTGGCAGCCGCAGCGGTGCTGCCATGGGTCCGCGGAGGTGGGGTGAGTGTTGCTCGCGGCTGCTCCCAGGGGGCCGGAGAAGCCTGGGAGCTGGGACGCTGCCGGGTGGCAGCGAGGACCCCGAGACCATGGCGGGTGGCATGGGGAGCCGGGGGGCTCGCAGAGGGTGCTGTAGGGCAGGGCCTGGGGCAGCTGCGGCGCAGCTGGAAGTATTTCGCGATGAGCCGTGTGCAAAACAGCTTGGCGAGCAAGCACTCCGACGGTGGCGCGCCTTTCATCCCGCTCGCTCGCCCACCCACAGCGGCAGTCCCACGTGGCGTCCCATCTGCCCTGGCAGTGAGAGCCTGCAACGACTTGGGGGGCCACTGCACCCCGCGCGGCAGCGGGCAAGAGGGGAGGGCTGGGCGCTCAGCCTTGCCAGTGCCTGGGTCCTTCGATCTTCCCAACGCAAAGCTCTCTCTAAGCTGTTTGCTGCCCCTGTGTCCTGGACCCACATCCTGTGGTGCCAGGGGGGAGACTGATGTGCCAAGAGATGCTGGCTCAGCATAGCCGGCAGCATGGATGGACGGCTTGCAGAGCGGGGAGCCCAGTGTCCCCCATGGGACCTGTACGGGAGAAGAAAGCAAGCAAGGACTGGTGGGGAGCACCCATTCTCCGGTGTCCTGAACCCTCTGCTTCCCTCCTTGGGCCCGGGAAGCCACCCAGCCCCTTCCCTGCCCTGTTCTTCTGCCAATTTGTAGCACTGGCATGTGGGAAGAACGCAAGCAAAGCAAATCATCCCAAGGCATCTCGAGGGAGGTCTTTCCAAGAGTCATTGTAGTGGCTTCCTCTGCACCAGGCACTTCAAAAAAAGCCCAAATAAAAACACGCCAAACAAAACCAGAATTAAAATGCCCAGCAGGCTCTGTGCAGCTGGATGCTCCCTCCCTTGTACTCCCAGCTGTCCTGTTCCCTCACCAGACAAGGTGGGCTGCTAAGGTCCCTTCTGGATTGCTTACTCCGATCCTGTTCATGTCCTCATCCCCCTGCAACACGAGCTTCAGGATCTCATCCTTATCCAGCTCTGTCTCAGGACATTAGAAAAAAGTGACCCTGCCCTGCTTTCTGAGCAGCGATGCCATGGATTCAGGCCTTGGCTGGGTTCATTGCTGTAGCTCTGCCTGGCTTGGGGACATCATCGCTGGGAGTACCCGATTGATACTGGGGCCAAGCCAGCAGAGTCCTGCCTGCCACTGGCCGCATCTAGTGCTGGAGAGAGCGGGTCCCATGCTGCAGGATGTCAGTGCTGGGGTTGGGGCAGGGACCTGACGGCTGCATTCAGCATGTCCCTGCACTTCAGCAGTGCAGTGCCTCTTCGCCTTGAGGGCTGTCTGGGGTGCTGGGGTACCCTAAAAGCAAGCAGCTGTGGGCTTAGATCCATTGCCTACCCCTGTATCTAGCCCCTTGCATCATGAGTGCTGCAGAAATGGACCTTTGGAGCAAGGCTGGGCTGCTAACAGACCCAATATTCATATTGCAAACTAACCCCTCTTGCCTCTGTGCCGCCAGGGGCACGCATTCGGGGGCAGACCTCCTCACCTGAAATTCCCCGTTCTCAGTAACCAGGCTGTGACTCCCAAAGCTTAGAAACCCTGTGCTGCCCTATGCCACGTCTGCTCTGCCACGGGCGTCCAGCTGATGAAGGAAGTCTGGAAAACAAGCTTTGTCTGTCCTCCCAGTAGCTAATCTCCAAAGCTGTGTCTGTGCTGGGATTTTAGCCAGCAGCACCAATGCAAACCCCTATCAGGAATCCAATTCACACTCACCTAGCACTAAACGAGCACAGAGATGAGTGAAGAGCCTTTCCCTGCCGGTAACAAAGCTGCCCTGCGTGTCCTGTTGCTTGGTGACCCCAGCTGCACACTGAGCACAAAGGCTCAAAGACAACCTGATGCACCTTGATTGAAAAAGCAAATGCAGGAGCGATTTGGACTCTTTGGGTCTGATTTTCCAAATGGGTCCATGCCACAGCAAGAGAAAGATTTTTGGAAGCAAAATGTTAGTGCTTCATTTTCAGCTTCATGTCCCCCCCCCCCCCTTCCCTCTCTAATTTTATTTTTCCCTTTCCTCTTTGCTGCACTTAGGACAGCATATGACTGTGACACATTCTGGGTTTTAATGCTGTGATGTTTTTCACTGCCCTCAAGCTTTGTTTTTAAGGGGAATTTGGGAGTTCATAAAACAGCCCAGCCACAGACTTTCCTCAAAGCAAAACCGAGGGTTTTGAACAAAATCATGGGTGTTTCGAAGGGCAATACAGCCCTGAGATCAAAAATAAGAAAAGTTGCAAGCATTTGCCTGGAAATTACGAAGTGAACCCAAATTGAACCAGCAGGGTGTTCCTAAAAAGTTTGGAGTTGTTTGCTTGGGGAGGGGGAGTTGCTTTGCTTTTGTATTTTGTTTTGTTTTTTTCCCCATCATTAATTTTTTATTTTTGTGACTGGAGACCGGAAACTTAAAGTGCTAAAATTCAGTGGGATGAGAGCTCATTCCTGCAATAATCACAGCCTGGACAGGCATGGAGTGTGCCGGGATCTGCCTCAAATGAGCTGTTCTTGTGTGATTTCTCCAGCTTCCAGGAAGGGGCATTAGGAAATGTCTGAACGGTGAGCATCTCCCATCTCTCTCTGAAATGAAGGCTCCTCTATCTTATCTCTTATCATTCTCCTTACTACATTATATGGCAGGCCCATCTGTCACTCAAATCTTGCAAGGATCTCCTAGCATGGATCTGCCAGTGCTAGGGTTTGCTGTCCCGGGAGAGCCTGCAGGCAGCACCAGCCGCCAAACAAAGTTGAGTAAAAAGGAAGAAAAACAGAGCAACAGTCAACATCGTTTCCCTGGGATGCTTCTAAATCCAAACTGTTTTCCATCTCAAAGATTGTCTGAGTGTGAGTATTGGGTGTGAAGGACTGGGGCTCCTCTGCTGTTTCTCGGCTGTGTTTCCTGCCCTGGTTGCACCAGAGCCCGTGAGGAGTAGACTCGGAGGCAGTGTTTCCCAGCAGCCTCCACACATGGGGATTCAGGCCTCCTCCTGCCCTCCCATGCTTCCTCCCAGAGCCAATTTCTAAGAAGTGCGACGCTATTAGTATGCTGCGCTTTGTGTTGGCTTTTATCACCGCTGGAACAGATGGCTGGGTTTGGACCACTGCCCTCTGTTTGCAGATAGACCAGTTAATTTTGTGGCAGTTGCGAGGACAGGTACAAGCTGTGGGAAATGTCCCTCTTCAGGGCTCTGAGAAAGACACAGGGACCAGACGGCGGCAGGCAGCTGCCCACACTGCATGCATGTGTAAGGCAACGTTTCCCTGGTAGCGGCACCCGCGTGGAAGCGGCACCAAAGCGATGGCCGTGGAGCCGACAGCTATATATAGGCAGGTTCGCTGGAGATGTTCCCAGAAGCGTGCCTGTGCTACGTTTTTCTGACATTGCTCAAGAAGGTAGGATGTGCTTGGCAGAGAGCCACCTGACAAGGACGATGCGTTCGTTGGGTGGCCAAGGGTTTGCAAGGCCAATTTCCTTCCCATGCTCAGTGCGTGGGTTAGACACGTTTCAGGCACTCCTGCCTGTGTTTGTCCCTTGACCTCTCCCCAGGGACATGGTGTGGGCTGCAGAGTGTCATGATGTGGTAGACCTTACGTAATTATTTTGAGGGGACTTCTATGTATTTTTGTGAGAGGAAAGAAACCTGCCTTACTCCTGGAGCAGAAATCCCCCAGACCCTACAGCTGCAGGGCAATGACTGAGATTGGCCCTCACTGGGATACACCATGGGAAACCAGGGCAGGGATGCTGTAACCAGCATACCTGAGAGCCATTACAGTCTCTGGTACCCTCTGGACTTTTATGGATGCTATGGTCCCTGCCCCAGAGCGAGCACGTTGCCATGGTCCAAACCACAAGTGAACAAGTTACCTGTTCTTGAAGCCAGCTTCCCAGCCATCCAAAGACTCTCAGTCAGCCCGAAATATTTCATGGGCTGCTTACTCATCCTTGACTTGTCCTGTAGTATCTCCTAGAAAGTTGCTTAGGTTTTAGCTGGACTGATGCTCCCTCTAGGAGAGCCTCTTTCTTCATCTCCACAGGCTAGGCAAGAAGCTTTAAGGCAGCTACGTTTCTTATTCAGGCATTTTGCCTGGGTATGAAAGGTAAGTGACTCCAGGCTTGTGTGCATGTGTGGTGGAGCCAAGAGCACCTCAAACTTACAGTTTGAGATACCCCATTACAGGTGCATGTCTTCAACCAAAACAGTCAGGAAAGTTTTTCAAGGGCTTCCTCAACTCTAGCTTTGTCTTGTCTTGCTCAAGCCATCTTCGTCTATGAGTCAGCTTGCCCAGGCCAAGGGCACCTTGATGATTGGGGTAAGCTGTTGTGCATAATGTGTGAAGCAGCGTGTGTTGCCCAGCTGCTGTTATAAATGGGCGATCTGTCAACATCTGGCCTTGTTTAAATATCCAGAAGAGATGGAGCTTGCCTAGAAGTCAGCCTTATCTTGGGCTGGGCTGTCCTGACCTCCGTGACTGTCATTGCAGCAGGAGCTCAGCTGTATGTGGGGGGAAGGTGGCTTGGGAAGGAGAAATGCTAGTTCTTCTATGGGAGTAGGAATCGGCTCTTCTTGGCTGGGTGTGTGGAAGGAGCAGCTCCGTCTCAGAGAAAGGCCAGTCTGGTTATTCCCTGACTTACAGCTTACACTGGCTGATGGCACCTTCCCCTGTGCAAGAGCCGCTCATCCACAGAGCCATGCACAGTGATGAGCAGGTGGACAGTGGGCAGAGGATGGAAGAACATCCTGTCCCGTGGATCTTGTCCCTTCCTCAATGCCAAATGACCATGGGTTGAAGATAGAATTTGGGGCTCGGTGACCTGGTCCTGTACTTTTCATACTTGCTTTGTGAGTTTGGTCAGATGCCTTCCCCTCTCCATGCCTGTTCAGTCTCTCCTAGACCATGCGTGTGCTGGAGGACAAGAAGAGTCTGTTCATGTACAGCACCTTGTACAGAAATGTGTGGATCCAGCTGCACTCCTAGATGGGACTGTCAGAGGAAGGCTGATTGAGGGGCTCTTCTGTGGGGTGATCCTTCCTCCATGTGTCCTCTCTTTTGGCATTTTTGTTTCATTATAGGAAAGGGAAGAAGTGGAGGGAGGAAAGTAATAGTCCTCAAGAGCAGTGAGCATATTAACTTCGCCTGGCCCCAGTAATCCCCATGGCACTCTCCATCTGGGGGAGCAGTGCTAATCACCCTGTTGACAGCGTGGGCTTAAATTAGATTTAAGAAGCTCTTTCAAGTGGAAGCAGCTCTGACCCTGCAGGTAAGGCTTTCTGAAACGCATATTATGGAGATGATAAAGCCCATCTTTTCTCTCCTCTTTCTAAGCAACAAAGTGAGGTTTAGCTTTGACAGGGACATTGTGAGGCCAGGGGTTTTAGTGCTATTAGTAAGCCTCTTGTGTAAGACATTAACAGACAAGGATTTTGTTCTCTCTTTTCCCTCGCCTTCCTGCGGCAGGAAGTCTGCCTTCGAAAACGAGATGGCACTCGGTGCTTTCAGGAACACAAGAGGCAGAAGTGGCTGAGCACACAGGTATAATCCGTACAGGAACCAGTGCTGGATGAGCGATGAGATGGTGGATGCTTGTGGGGCAGCTGAGGATGTCATGCCCATTAGAGTGCTCCACTGCTCATCTTTCTGGCACATGCAGCTCTCCAGGAGCCCATGGAAGAGCTGGCCTGAGCTAGGAGCTGGAGGGACGCTAGAGAAGCTCCAGCTTCCAGATCCCTGGAACTGGAGGAAAGCTGTGATCTCTGCTAGCGAAGGACTGGGCTGAGCAATAGAAGATGACTTTGCTAGGCCTGTTTCTATTGGGTTGGTGGCTGGGAAGTGTCTGCAGCATGTGTCTCCAGCGCAGACATAGTGTAATGTCTGCAGTACAGGCGTATCATAGCACCTCTGGTGCAGGCAGATCGTGGCATCTCCTGTTGGACAGGCATTTCAGAGTATCTGCAGTCAGCATCTGCAGTACAGGGGTATTATAGCATCTACATTTGTCATATGTAGTACAGGTGTACCGTAACATCTACGGTCAGCATTTGCAGTGCAGGTGTACTGTAGTATCTACAGTTGGTAACTGCACTACAGGTGTACCATAGCATCTACAGTCGATGTCTGCAGTACAGGTGTACCGTAGCATCTACAGTTGACCTGTGCAGTGACAGGCATACTGTAGCATCTGCAGTAGCAGTGCGACAGGGACAAAGCCTTTGGAACGCACTTGGCAAAGCTGGAGCAGAGACGCACAGGGAGGAAATGAGTTAATGGAGCTTTTTTCTTTCCTAGATCACCGCTTCAGAGCCAGGCCTTGGTAATAGCAGAATTGATGGGAAATTTCCCAGCAAAATGCTTTATCATAGCAAACTCTTGGTTTGGGAACTACATCTTCTTTTGCTGGATGAATCTGCTTTCAGAAAAGCGGCCTTATTTCTCTTTGCTGGGAGAAAGCTGTGGTAGGTGAGACTCTTGCAGAGTTTGAGCACTTAGCGTAGGGAGCTTCCACAAGTCAGGGAACAGCCCCAGCTGAAGCTGTTGGGTGTCTGGGGTAGGTCATGGAGGCACTGGCTGAATTGCAGGAAGCTTGAGAAGGTCTCGGGTGTCTGGGCTTGGAGCAGAGAATCGCTGACTCTCGTAGATGTTTTCAGGAGGTCAAACTGTTCCCAGCTAGCTCTAGCTGGTTGATGCCTTGTTACCAATGACTGTCCCAATGGCTTTGAGGGGGCTGTTAAAAGGGAACTGTAAAGGATTTGGCCCTCTGTTCTAAGTGAACTTGGAAGAGGACACTGGGACTGTTCAGCAGATGGTGGCATATTGTTTTCTGTCTGGATCCATGATCCCCTTCTCTCTTCTTACCAGGATCAGGACTGTCCTCATCCCATGATGTCATGCCAATGGCTGTCACATCACTATAGCCCTTCCATCCTGCTTGCAGCGGCCACCTCTGGTGGTCTTGTCTTCAGATAGATTTGTCCATGGATCCACATAGCCTGATCATATTCAGGGAAAAAATACTGGAAATACATTTGGTTTAGACTGCAGTGGTAGTAGCCGGAGGTGAACATGTTTATGTCCATGTTGAATTTTCTTCTCCTGCTAAGACTGGCCATGACTGATCTCATTGCCCCTGTAGCAAAGAAGCCAAGAGCTGAACAGGACCTGGGAGCTTGATCTCATTTTGCTGCTAGCTGAGTGGGAATTTGGGGCTGGGCTGAGAAGCAGCAGTGTGGAGGGAACTGTACTTCTGCCTGGATCCTGTGACTGAACAGAGACCTTCTGTCTAAGAGATGTTCTGTTTCCAGTATTAATTCCCACTGGCCTTGCAGATCTGGTGAAATTGTACATTGTGTCTCCGGAGTGAAGCATCCAGGCTAGAAGTTGCTGAGTACAAGTCTGGGATCTATTGCGACTGTAGTACCTCAGAGCCCTTGAAATGGTACCAAATAGGTACAAGAACCAGAATGGAGTTAATCCATCATTTACCTGCATGTGAATATGTGGGCAATACTAGCTTCATCCCCAAAAGCAGGACTGGCAAAGGCTACGAGGATGACGGAAATTGTAGAACAGCCTCTGTGGGAGGGATGATTGAGGAAGCCAGAACTCTTGAGACATATGCAGAGTCATGGGAAAGGCAGGTGAGGATCAACTGTTCACTGTCTCCTAAAATGAGAAGCAGGGGACAGCAAAGGAAGACTGCAGGAGGTCAATCCAGTGCTAGAGGAGGTGGATGCCACAGTGGAGGGAGATGGGCAGTGGGGCACTGCCATGGGATGTGGGGTGTTGCAGATGCTAAACATTTATGCATGCTGAAGGGAAACAGGACAGGTCCATGGAAGAGAAACCCACCAAATACACAGAAAAATATGTACGGTGGTAGCGTGTGGCTGGAGTCTGGGCAAGCACGTGGGGTATCCGACACTTTTGCTCTCTCCTTACCCCATCCCTAAACATGTGCACGAGTCTGTGGCTGAAAGCAAGTCTGGGTCTGATGCTGTGCCGCAGGTGTGTGTGGAGGAGCACACTGCTGAGCAGCCTCCTCCACACCTTTGTGCAAATGCGGTCATGCTCATGGAGCACTGGTATTGCTGCCCTGGAAGGAGCAGCACCCCAAGCTGAGGCGTGTGGGTCCTGCCTGCCTCCACGTGGGGTGGGTGAGCTCCTCTGGGGATACGTAAAGCCAAACCTCCTCTCAACTTCTGACCAAGGGCTGGTGATTCATTTTGTTTCTTCCAAATTTTTTCACCACTACTGGAAGAATTACATCCGTATATGTGCAGAGGTGGCGGTGGTGGGAAAAGCTGTGGGTGGTTTAGTCCTGATGCTATCATGAAATGGGAGAAACCTTACTGGAAGAACTGCTTGTACAGCATCGTTGTTCAGATCTCTGGTCTGAGGAGATTCAGGGATGGTTTAGTCAAATATCTAAGGTGTCTCAGGCTTGGACTCCCAGCTGTGTGGAGCTCTTCTTTTGTCTCGACAGCCAAGAAATGATTCACTACTGGGACAAAAGCAAATATTGTCCAAACTCTTTTCTGCAGCAGATTGAGCTTTCCACTGCTGGGTTTGCTGTGTAATAAATGCGGTTCCCCACCATCACCTTTCAAATGTTCCCTGCCAGAATGGGGACGCAGCCCTGAGACCTGCATATTCTAACACTGCTGGTGATACGCTGCTCACTGTCCCGTGCATCTGTGTGACAGGATATTGCCTTTTGTTAGCGAAATCATTAAACGAGCAACTACAGTAAATGGAAATTTGCATTAGAAGCACCTGCAGAAATTGTGGAGGTTTCGTTATGTGCTTGAAAAAAAAACATGGCTTTGGGCAAAACAGGCAAACAAAGCAAATACTGCATGGGAAATTGTGATTCGAGTGAGAGAAGAAAACAAAAAGTTGGTTTTCTGTCTAGATTTTTCACACTAAAATAGCTCTGGTTCCTGCCTGGCAGCAGGGCTCATGTCTGAAAAAAAAGTGGAGTTTTGTGGAGAGGAAAGTGGCCGAGAGATGAGGTTTCTGTGCCGGCACCGAGACTGCCTTTGTCGCAGCAGAGCCAGGACTCTCAAGGGAGCTGGGCCATGTCCCTTACCCCTCTCTTTTTCTACCTGTAAGTCAAAAGCATCACCCTCCTCCTCCTTCTCCTCCTCCTCCTCCTCCCAGAGCCTTCTGCAGCTGCTTGGCTTGGATCCTCAATGCTTTGGGGCAGGAATCGTCTCTTGCCATGTAATTTTGCAGCTCTGTGTCAGCACAGTCTGGCCACAGGTGAGGCTGGCAGGCACGCAGACAGAAACAGCAGTGATTATTTTAATGACTGATAAGATGAGGAGCAGCAGGGGACAGAAGGTGGCTTTCCTCTGGGGGAGGAACAGTAGATACGAGACGAGGAGCTTGACGGCTAACGATGTTATTGGTACTGATATGAGCCAACTTAAGGCTACAGCGCGCAGACCTCACGCTTCAAAGAGCAGCCTGATTGCCTGGGGAGTCAGAGGGACTTCATCGCGCTCCCGTCCTTCACGTTGCACAGCTGGATGCCATCTGCAAGGGCATGATGGCTGCTCTCCCCAGCTCTGTGTGGCAGCAGGCTGCCAGAGGTGGAGTGCAGGGTTAGATGGACTGATGGTGGGCGCTCTGGTGGGAGAGCCGTGGCTCCTCTCCCTTGGCTGTCTATCCTTGGTTGCTAGGTGTGTGTAGATCTCCATCAGCTTGGGGAAGTTGGAGCTGCTGCTGGAGACAACTTTGACCCTCCCAGCTTCTTCTTCTGCCCAGCGGCTTCCCCATTGCCATACGAGTGGCACCAGCTGGGGTGCTAGGGGGACCTGTGGCCAGTTTTAACCCCATCCCCTCATTTTTTAGTTAAAGTCCAGACCTGCTGGAGTCAGCTTGGATGTCCCAGCCCTGCTGCTGAAATCCCCAGTGCTGCATGTCTCACCTGCTGTCTCCTTAGGGGTGTTGGGTGCGCAGGGCTGTGGTAGGCAACGGTGTGGGCATCCCTACACCTGGCTTCTGGGGGGAATTGCTCCGTTGAAGACACCATTTGCAGCCATGTGTTGGGCTGTTCTGCCCACCACTCTGTTGCTGCCAGCCTTGTGGGGCCTGTGCTGGCATCTGGATTATCAGAGCTGCCTGCAGAGCCTGCCCTGGCCCTCGAAGGCTGCTGGAAAGGGTTGGGGCAGAGCCTCGGTGAGTAAGGAGCGGGAGGGAAGGTGGGTCCTGGGGTGGCTCCTGCCGCAGGATGGTCAGATCCAGCCTTGCTGCAGGCAGCTCTGGGAGAAGGGGACTGAACCTGGCCCCCAGCAGCTCCCGGGAGAGGTGTGAGGGGTGCAACCCCTGTGGCTTGGTCCCCCATCTCCCCATGCTGAATCCAGAGCAGWGCATGGAGCCTGCTCTTTGAATCCATATGGGAGTTAGTCCCTGTCCTAATCCATCTCTAAGCAGCTCCAATTCCTGATGGGGTAAGCCAATCCCGTGGCTTTTAGGGAATATTTAGTGAGAAGGGAATTTAAGATCAATAGGGAGAGTCAGTGCTAGCAGTTATGCTCTTGCTAGTGCTCCAGGTTTGCAGGCGCATATCTCTGCTGACCCTGCAGCTCCTGCTGCTCTCCGGGCTGCTCAGCAGCACTGTGTTTCAGTATTGCCCAGGGATTTGTAGCTTTGCCGCAGCTCTGCGGGTGTCCTGCACCCAGACGCTGCTGCGGGTGCAACAGGCGTGGCGTGACTTTGAGCAAAAGAGACCCTGCTGGTGACATGCACTGATTTGCCGGCCACCCCTCTCTGAGATAGCTGGGAGAGCCGAGCCCTGGAGCTGGTGCAGCGGGAGGGCAAAGCTGCTTAATTTATTTTCCTGGGTCAGAGCTGAGCAGGGTCTCTCTGCTCGGCAAAGGCTATGCTTAGGCCATGCAGTTCAGGGACCTTCTGGCCATGGTCTGGGTGAGTACAGGAGCGTCTGCCTTAATGTAGCACCTTCTGTCTCTGCCCTGATCTGTCCCTCAGCTCAGAGTCTGAGTCAGGGTATTTGTGGCTATCTAGGTGTGGGAGGGATTTGGGGGCCACTTCTTTAAACCGCGTACATTTATCTGAGAATCAGGTCTGGTGCGTTTTCTATCAGGACTGCCAAGGATTCCTCCTTTTTGTGGAAATACCCTCGAGTTCCTGCTCCCTTACCCCCGTTGCTGGAGGAGGCAGGTGGGGCGGCCCATGGGGGATAGAGGAGGGGCTCAGGGCAGAGGATGCTGCAACGCTCAGAGCAGAGGGCAGGATGCACTGCCGCGTGGTAGCATTTGGCTTCTGCAGGTGGGTCAGTCCGGCCCTGGGAGGGAACAAGCCTAGAAGGCTGCGGGGAAGCATGGAGGAGGTAGAGCATGTGAAAAAGAGGAGTAGGAGAGAAGAAGTGGCATGAATGATAATGACATTATAATTAGCACTTAGTGCTCCTCGCCCAGAGCTTTCAAAGGAAGGTCACCTTTATTATCGCTGTTTTACAGGCAGGGAAACTGAGTCACGGGGAGGCGGGAAGAGCGATTTACTCAAGGTCATCCGGGCGGCATGGGGCTGGGCTGGGAGCACAGTCTGGGTCTCGTGCGTCCGTCCTCTTCTGTCACAGCACGCCAGGGCCGGGCCTTGCTGCCAGCCCTTGCGGCACAAACCAAGAGCCGTAAATTCAGCAGCGAGGCCACTGGGAGGTCCCTGGTCCTTCTCTGCCCATCGCCTTCGCCATGGGCTCCTGTGGCTATTTCAGGTCCCACATCTCTCCTGGCCCTACTGCCCCTGCGGGGAGAGATGTTTGTGGCCAGGCTGGTCCAGCAGCATCCCCAAATCTGTTTGCAACATCCTCCCCAGCCATCCTTGCCTTGCCACTCAGCCCTCGTTGTCCTGCTGCGAACCCAAGGCCATCTGGGCTTCTGCAATGGCCACGTTGGGTAATGGATTATGTTTTGCTCTTTTTTTTTTTCTCTGGCCAGTACAGCTCCCCCTCTATTTAGGTCTAAATGGATGCCATCTGGCTAACGAGCCCATATTCATGTTCTAGATTAAAAGGCAATCCTCCACGCGTTACTGATACGGTGCTGTAGATTAGTGAGGTTTAAATGGTTTTGAAGGTGTAATTTGCTTTTCACGCATGGTGCTATTTGCCTTCTGGCAGGTGGGCTGATGGCCCGGCTCTCATGGTGAGGCAGTGCTCGCTGGGCTCTCCAGCCCTATGCCGGCTACAGGGTGGCCATGCAGCCTGTGACCTGTTGGCCTTCCCCATCATCATCCTCAGCAACATCCCTCGTGCACGAGCAAGACAGCAGCCTGCCTCTGCCACAGCCCTGGCTCCAAGAGATGCAGAGCCTAGGCGTCCCAGAGCATCTTGCCTATTGCATCTCCATCTCCATCTGCCTTTAGCGGGGACGCAGCTGTTGCAACATGGTCCGTGCTAGCCCTTCCCTGTGAGCGCACAGCAGATTGCAAGGCCCCTTGCCTTTTGAGCAGGGCAAGGGGAGGGTGCACTTATACGCCTGACTTGACACCTGTGCCCAGATCTCCCCACCGTGTAGACTGATTCACTTGCAGCTTGTACAACTCCCTGTGCGCAGCTTCGTGTGTTCCTGGGCAGGGGAAAATCTGGGCCAGGCGCCCTGTGCTGCACTGTGCGCGGAGGCGTGAGGGGAGTCAAGCGGCTGGCACGAGCTGGAGAGGGGGGTCCGAGCTCTCCCTGCCCCGGCACACAATCCCGCAGCGCTAGCTGGTGCCTGGCCTTGGCCTCACTTGCCGGCAGTGAGTTCAGCCTGTTGCGACGATCTGGCTAAAATGCTTCCCCCTGCTCCACTCCCCGCGCTCGCCTCCTCTGCTCCGCGCAGTCACACAGGTCCCGCCTGCAGAAGGAGCCTTGCCACTTGTTTCTGCCAGCCGGCTCCTACCTCCACGCCCCGTTTTATTCAGCTGCAGAAATAATAAACTGGAGTGAGGGAGCTGTTTGGAAAGAGAGAGCTCGGCTGCGCTGGGAGCCTGATTCAGAGAAAAGGGCAGGTTCCCCCTCCCTGCTGCAGCTCCTGCCAACCCAGCTGGCTTCCCAGGCCAGCAGCTATTCAGCCACTGCGGAGACGCCAATGAGAGTTACGGTGTCTCTTGCATGCCCATAAATGCTGCTGCTGTTATATCAGGCCAGCGCGGTGCTCAGCGCTGTACAAGTAACACCAGCATCAGGAGAGGCTGGGTCTCCTCAGCGGCGTCCTATCCCTCTCCTCTCCTCTTTGGGGGGAGCTGGGCCTTAAGCATGGCACAGCCACCTGCCTGGGCAGCCGAGGGTGTCTGCAGTCTCTTCGTAGGCAGCATCTGCTCCTGGGGTAATGCTGCAGCTGCCTARGAGAGCCTAGCACCAGGGTTTGACTTTCTCAGGGGAGAAGTTGGAAACGAGGTGAGAGAAATGCAGCGTTTATGCAAGGCGTTATTGTAGCCTCTGGGCGCCTGGCTCTGCTGGCAGCTCCAGTGGAAAGTGCCAGAGGCCACTGAAGGAAGGAGAGCGTGCCGGCAAAATGCCTCTTTTTGCTGACAGTTCCCCTGCGGCCACGCCAGCGTCTTGCTTCGCGGCCAGCTCCTTGCAGCCGCACTGCTCCCTCCGTGTGCCCCTGCTGCGCCCCAAGACCGGCTCTCAGTGAGCCGCTGTGAGCTCTCTCGGGGCCCAACGCTGACTGCTGCTCCTTGTGTTTGCTTCCACAGATGGCTAATCCCGTGCCGTCAGCTTGCTGCGTGGTGCTCGCCRCGGTGGTGGTGGTGTATGCTCAGAGACACAGCCAGCAGGGTGAGTCTCTTCCGACATCTCCGACCTTGCGTTTCCCAAAAAATCCGGGTGTCGTTCCCCTGGCCGCTCTCCAGGGGCAAGCTGTGTGTGCTGCCCGGGGTTGCCTGATGTTACCGTTCTAGTCGTTGGCCTCTCCTCCCCTCCGTGACGCGTGTGCTCCCTCCTGCCCGCCACTGCTGGGCTTTGGGCAGCTTTGCCAGCAAAGCCTGCATCCCGCCAAGTGCCTGCTCAGATGGCCTTGTCCCCCTAGGTGCGCCTTGTCCTACCCAGACCTCTCTGTGTCTGGGATGCCCTTACTGCCAGGRCACCATCTCTAACCCCCTTGTCCCYGCTTTCGTGCATGCTGTGCTGTGCCGTCCACCTGTGAGGGAGTGGGAGTGTGGGAGGAGGCAGCCCAGTGCTTCGTCCTGCTCTCGTCTCCTGGGGTGACTTTATGCTGGGGTGGGTGGTTGCTGGGACTGAGTTTCCACCTCTTGAAGCCCAGCTCGCCTGCTTCATCTGAGCCTGTGGCCAGCACCCGCACTCAGAGTTGGCCCAGCTGCACCCACCGCTAGCTCGCGCCTCTCCAGGTCAGTGGAGCATTGGGGCTTTCCTTAGTGACGGCTTTACAGAGACTAAAGAGGCGTTGAGAAGTTGGAGCTGGAGGACCCAGGAGGGTTTGGGGACAGCTGGTTGGGTCCCACCTGTGGGGCCACCTATGGCAACCCTGCAAAAAAGGGCAAAAAGGGGGAAGCCCAGAAGTCACTTGCTTTGCTGGCAGCTAGCCTGCCTGTAGTTGCTCTCTGTGAATCATAAAGGGGAATTTTGCTGACTGGCTCTGAAAGGGACAACTGTGCGTCCCTGGGCTCTGTGGGATTGATGAACCCAGCCAGAGCATCCCGCTGAGCTGGCAGAGTGAATGAGAGAGCTGGGACTGTGCTGGGGTCGTCCGTGTGTGCCTCCCCCTCCAAGACCTGGATGGGGAGAGCAGTGGGTCATTCGGCTCTTGAGAAGGGAATTGGGCCCCTGCTTAACCGACAGCACAGAGTACACATTCCCATCCAGTTCCCACGTGGAAAATTAGCTCTTAGAGCCTGCAGTTCAAGTGCTGCTACTGTTGGAGAGGCAAGAAGAGTTGCTCTAAATCCGGCTGGGTGGTTTTACATTGCTGGAGGCTCCCAGAGATGGCAGTCAGGCCAGTTTGTAAGCTGACAGCCCTGTTTGCTTGGACACGAAGCAGTTGGGGTCCAGTGGCACATCCCCAACGCATAGTGCCAGTCATGCTCTGGCAACAGGGAGAGCCTGCCAGGTGGTGTTGAGTGAGCAGTCCCAGCACCTTCCTGGGGCGCCTGCTCAACGTGTTTGGGTGCTGAGTGGTGGAAGGAGCTGGGGTAGAGGTGAGCTGTGTGCTGCTCATGGTGGTGGGAYGCTTTCTTCAGAGAACTGAGGCTGCCAGGACCTTGAAAGACCCAGGGTAAGGCTGCCAGAGCATCCCTTGGATGTATTGTGTTGCTTCCGCCTGTGCTGCGGGGATAGCAGCCCAACCCTGTCACACAGATAGATGCGCAAAAGACAGAGGTGCCAGGTATTTCAGGGATATGCACTGTGGAAATGTGTTGTCTAGACAGAGGAATGAATCACTAATTCCTGCCAGCACTGGCCAGGGCTAAACATTTCACTGTTGGCAGGCATGTGCTGGTGCTGGGAGAGTGGGCATGGATAAGGCTGCTGTTCCAGGCCCTTGGCTCCTTGATCCCACAGGATTCAGGGATTTGGCAGCTTAGCSTCCCCCTCCCTCCATCCCTCCTCCTTCCCTCGCCCTGGCTGCATTAGGCAGGGAGGTGTCTTGGGCACCAGCTCTGAACAGGAGCTGCTGAAGGTTGATGGCATCAACGGGCATCTGGACTCYGTGCATGGATAAAACAAGGCTCCCTCCAGCTACAGTAACTAGAGAGGCTGCTCTGCAATGGAAAAGGGCTCTAGGGGAGGTAAAAAGGAGTTTGAGGCCACAGAGCGAGAAAAATAGGGCATAAGAGCTGGAAGAAGGCTGGTGGGGCAGTTCCACATCTGCCTGAAATCTAGTTGTCCCCCTGAGGAACTGTGCCCTGCATCCCTTATGGACACCTCTCCGAAACGCTATTGTGGTACTGGGAGGGAGCCATGGCTCTGGGCATGTGCTTTGGAGCAGAAGGTCTCCTGCCAGGCCCCGTCCCCGCTGTGTCACAGCCCCTGGCACCTGGCTCGCAGAGCTGGGAGAGGCCGTGGTGCTGTGGCCRGCATTGGGAGCGCCTGTCCCATGCTGGAGGACAGACAGGTCTAAGAGCCAAGACAACCTACGTCCCGACTGAGCGGAGTGGGGGAAATGTGCTGGCATGAAGTCCATTTGTAATGCGACTGAGGCATGTTCGACTTTAATAGCTCATGAAGCACTTTAGGAGATGCATTAGCACTGCATACTTGCGTGAGGAGGATGTGACAAGCTGCTAAATGTGCACGAGCACAGCTCTGCGAGGCCAGGCACCTGCTCCTGGCTCTCATGTGCACCCTGGTGATTACTAAAGCATCCTACAAAGTGCCACATGAATTAATAATGGCAGTGCTGGGCTCAGTGGAGGTGAGGTTGCTCATGTGTTAATTCCTCTGCTGCTCATCTTTGGCCCTGCTCCTCAGAGCTGTGAGACTGAAGGGTGAATTTGTCTGAGACGCAGGAGCCGAGGAGCTCCACAGACTCTGAGGTTGGGGTGCTGGAGGAGGTCAGAGCTAAGCAGATGTACAGGAGCTGCTGTTCCTGGGTATCTTTCATCCCTCTGGTCCTCCCTGAGTACATCCCCAGGACAGTCTTGCTCTGGAAGACAGTTTTCTTCTGGTGATGCCCTGTACTCTACGCTCGTTTTTGGCAGTGCACGCAACGTACCCTGAGGCTGGGTACCTGCCATGSCTAAATGCATGGTCCTTGCAGAAGGGAACAGGCTATGCTGCCAGCAAGATCACTCCCTGCAAGCAGGCAGCAGCAGGAGCTGAGATACGGAGCTCCCTTGCTTCACACCTGCGGCAGGCTGCTGAAGATACAACTGTGGCCAGCCCRATGGGCACCGCCGCAAGCTAGAGCTATCAAACTAGGATCACTCTCAGCCTTCCTCTGCCACGGTGCCTTTGGCACCTGGGAGGCGCTGTGCTGCATTCTGCTCCAGTGTCGACGCTGTTTTGGGGCAGCTGGAGTGGACCTTGGGTGTTGCTGAAGCCAACAGCATAGCGGGGAGACAGCAGCTCCTGTTACACAGGAGTTACACAGTGCACTCACTGCTAATCCAATTGCTGCTAAACCAATCACTCCATGCCGCTAATCCCATCACGCTGGGTGGCTCTGGCGGTCTCTGCTGATGYGCTCGGTCTCACTGAAGCTGGGCCAGCGTGGGTGGGATCGCTGCGGCTCGAGCCGACATTGCTTTGAATGCATGTCCTTCGCCCAGCCTGGCCGTGGCAGCAGGCTGATGCTGGGCCCCCCTGTGGGGCTTGCTGAGTGAGTGGTTGGGGCATGTGTTTTGCAGCAGAAGCAGGAAAGGGAGCCAGCTCTGGGCATGGCTGGCTCCGGGGAGACCTGCTCTGCCTCTGGGTGTCCCTGCCAGTATCTTCTTCCTCCCACAAATCTTAAAGCACCCRGCAAAGCAGAGGGGTAGACAAGAGTTGCAAGAAATAAGAGGGGACAGAGGAGGAAGAGCTGGCTAAAGGCCACACATCCCAATATCCTCCGCATTAGCTGGGGTAGCTCAGTTTTCCCTGGCCTTTTCCTTCTTGCATTTCCTTCTCTAGGCAGYAGTCATTGCTGATTTGTTTCAGAATATGGAATGGTGATGGGAAAACCACAGGGGAGAAAAGAAGTGATGCTGCCTGCTGTAACACGCAGCTTTGGTAGACTGGGTCTTCAGTCGTGTCCCCCATCAACACTGAGAACAGCACTGGCAGATACCCTACCCTGCAGAGATCCTCTCCGCAGCAGTGCTTAGGTGCCCTCAAAGGATGGGAAGAGGGCATGGCATGGAGACCTGGGACTTGGCCTAAACTCTTTAGCCTGGGAAATTTTTAGATGTTGGAGATGTATAGCCATGTGTCAGGTCACAAAATATTTGTGCATGGGTGATTTCAGCTCTTCCTAGCCACTGCCAGGACTGCTTGTGGCTGAAAGGARCTGTTATCCAGCTACAGAAATCCTGGCAAGAGGGAGCTCTCTTTCCCAGGCTCCTGCCATGGCCAAAGCTTCTTCCCCATCCATCAGCTCTGCCAGAGTTACATCCGCATCTGTCCCAGCCTGAGATTTCTCTGCTTTTAAAAGAGGAGTAATTCTGCTTTATTGATCCTCACCTTGCTGAATTAACTCACGTTTAAACAATAATTATGTTTTCACCCTGGAGAGAAGACAAAGAGATAAACGTCTCTGGAAATGAATGTGTTTCAGATGCCACATGCCGGGGTTAATTTATTGATGTGCGTAGAAGCTGCTATCTTCTTGCTTTCCCACCAGCAACAAGCAATTAGCCCCCATCATTCCTCAACCAAGGAAGAGAAAGAGAGATTTTGTTTCATTACTTTCCCTCCTCTCTTGCACCGTTCAGCCCTTGTGCTAATCTTTTGCAATCGGTTCTGCTGCAAAGCCTCCCGGGAGTTCCCGTTTGCATGCGCCTCGTTAGAAATGCTGACCACATTTCAGTCAAGGCAAAGTCTAGGCTGGTAAACAGCCTTCGCGATGCACAGCAAAGCGATGCAAATTGACTTCTCGATGAGAAACCAGCAGTATTTACCTCCCTCTCCGCCCTCCCTGCCTTGTCCAGCCTTCTCCATGTTGCGTTTGTGGGCCAGCTGGGATGTTACCAGCTCTTTCAGGGCCCTGCCTCCTCCTGCATTAAATGTCCCATCCAAGTCCCCAGGGCATCAGACTGGTGCAGTTAAACTTGTTGCTTTGGTTTTAAGGACATTCTTTGGGATTTGTGTGCATTTTCTGTGTAGAAGGTGGTTTGTGGATTTTTGCAGAAATATGTGGTTTGTTTGTAGATCTCCAAGTGGCTTTTGGTTGTTGTTTGAATGATGCTAAGTTAAGATACCTGTATCCAAACAGTTTGATGAGCTACCTAGGCCATGAGGCTTTTTCTGGCGTCTATGAGTTGGATGCACAAACAGGATGTTGTCTGAATTTCTCCAAAGGAGAGGAAACGTCAAGCCAAAAGAGATCTTAAGTTGCTCAGATCAGGTCCGTCTGTCTCCTGTAACGCTGCAGGGGGGGGTGGACAGGGATGTCACACATAGGCTTTGTGGCCAGTAAAGCTACAGGAAGTCATGGACTTAGGTTACAGCCTTTCTAGGCTTGGGTGGGATGTTCATGAATACTCCCTAACAGCATAGATGGTGAGACACTAGCATTAGCAATGCTTAAAACCTTCAGAGGGTTCTAAGAAGAGGTTGGATACATATTTGCCAAGGGTAACACACTGGCCGGGAGTGTCAGCTGGCCTGCTGTCAATCCTTCTGATTCTTTTGTGTGGCAATGCTACAAAATAATCTTTCTCTTTGTAATTTCAAAATTTCAGTATAATTGGGGTGGGTGAGAAGAAAGTTTGGGATTTTTTTTCCATCAACCTTTCTCCCTGTTTTTCAGCTGGAGTACTCCTATTTTTGCACAACACAATTTTCAGAAATGTCATTATGATATTCTTCCTTCTTACATCCCCTGCTGCTTTTCTTCAGCCCAATTTTACTATCTATTGCTAATGTCTGCTCAGCAGCTCAAGCAGTCTCAGGGTCCTTTCACACCTGCCCTGTACTAACAGTATGGCTTTGTTCCTGCTGATCACTTTGGAAACAGAGTTTGCAAAACGTGGGTGATCCAATCATTTTTTTCTGCTTAATTTAATCCCATTATTCCTGGTTATAAAGATTTGAAGCTGGCATATTGTTTGGCTGTGTAATCCATGACACATCCCTGTGCCACAGTGCGTAGAGCCAAGCGGGGTGTTTGGGAGAAACAGCTCACATGCTTGTCTTGCTCTTGTGCTCCTCCTGGCCTCCACTCTGGAAGGAGGCAGAAGGTACTATGGTTTTCTCTGTGGATTTTCTCTGGGGCAGCTGGTGCTGGTTGCAACCCAGAGCAGACGTCAGAGCCCTTGGAGCTCTGCTCTGAGTTGAAGCAGCAGGGTCCAGTGCCTGACACCCAGTGATACCTGCTCTGTGTGATTCTTCTTATATATAGCTGTTTTTTAGAACTCTCTCAACAAAGCCAAGCCCTCTCTGGTCCCTGCATTGGCTTGCATCAGCTGCTCCAGGGCAAGGTGCAAGAAGACCCGTAAGAGACAGAGCGTGATTCTCTGCCCCATCCGAGCCCTCAGTTACCAGCAGTTAGGGTTTGTCCTAGAGCTTTTCTAACGTCTTTGTTCTCCCAAAGACCCCCAAATTTAAGGGCAGGAGGAAGTGGTGTGAGTGCCTGGGCCAGAGACCATACTAGAGTGTCTTTCTGCCTTGGTGTGAAGAAGTGAGCAAGTCCTGTGGCACATTATCCACAGTCCTTCTCACCTAAATTTGGGAAGCCTCAGCATCCAGCCATTGGATCTCCTCGTGCCTTCCTCTGATAGATTTCAGAGTACAAAGATTTACCCCTGGCTAGGTACTTACAGACATTGACCAAGTTATGTTTTAATTTCCTTTGGTTGAGCTTACACTGGGCATCCTGCATTTCTCATTCCAAATTGTTTCTTGTTTCCTCCACATTGCTCCAGTCGGTCTTTACTGAACTGTTTCCAGTTTGTATCCATCCTTTCTGAAGTGTGTGCATCTGCTCTGAAGCCAGTACTGCAGTAGTGTCTCCAGATCTACATCCAGAGGATCTCTCCTCTCCTCTCCTCTCCTCTCCTCTCCTCTCCTCTCCTCTCCTCTCCTCTCCTCTCCT
>NW_020449296.1:718195-848181 GCF_003343035.1 Apteryx rowi | reverse complement strand
CTCCTCTCCTCTCCTCTCCTCTCCTCTCCTCTCCTCTCCTCTCCTCACCATGGTATTGCAGTGCCTTTTAGTCATGCATTAAGTGACTTGACTAACATCTGTCATGTGTTGTTTGTTTTTTCTGTCCTTTCCCTAGGGCGAGATGTGTGTGCAACAGAATGTTTTGGAATTTTTATAATTACCCTTACCCAGACACTCACTGCTCTCTGTTTATTCTGGGGAAGGCAAGGTCAAAGGGAACGTGTGCGTGTGCCAAGCGGAAGGCCGGCAGGCTTGAGATGGTGCGTGCTTCCTGGAGAGCCTCATTCCACGCTCAGTCTTGGGCCAGTGCAAGGGAAAGCTCTGCCTCCTGCCTATTGCATACTGTCTTCCCACTCCCCCTTGACATTTCCTTGCATCTCCGGCCAAGTTTCACTCTAGTCACAATATACTGGCACTTCTTCTTTAGGTGGATCCTGCCAAGGCCTTATCGGAGTTGTCCTCCCCAAATCACAGCCCTGCCTCCTGTGAATCTGACCTACATTCCTTCCCTGTAGATGAATGGACTTGCATTTGGCTGCATTAAAACACATGCTCTTGCTGAATTAAGGCTAGTATATTAACTGCTCCAGATCTCTGTGTACGGTGGACT
Source organism: Apteryx rowi (assembly GCF_003343035.1). Lineage (NCBI taxonomy): Eukaryota > Metazoa > Chordata > Aves > Apterygiformes > Apterygidae > Apteryx > Apteryx rowi. The sequence continues at coordinate 847,550 of NW_020449296.1, read as the reverse complement.
TGTCCTTTCCRTTATATATGGCAGCCTTTGTGTCACCAGCAAATTTTGCCAGCAACAGTTTTATGTTTCCTTCAAGATAATTGATAAGGTGAGTGATTAGCAACAGGCCAAGAACAGATCCCTGCGGGGCCACAATAGAAACACCTTCCTGCATTGATGACTCCCCATTAACAATTAATTCCCCATTAGCAATTACAATTTTTAATCCTTCCTGTTATAACTCTGGATGCTCTCATTATCCAGCTGGCTGAAATATGAGCCTCATTCCAAAATCCAGACCTGTTCAGCATGAGAGCTGGTTGCATAGTGTTTCCAAAACCTCTCTCCGGTTAGGAAGCAAGGTTTAGCGCAGCCTCTTCCTGCCCTGTACCTCTTGCTCTCCATGAGCCATCTCACAGTCCAAGCACTGTTCCCACTATCATTACCTCCAAGGAGAGCCTGGAGACCCAGAACTGAGGGATGGTGCTGGATCAAGGAAAAGAAATCTTTTGGTATCAGAAGGATGTTATCAAGGTTAGCTCAGCACAGTCAAAGCCACAGGGCTTAGCTCAGCTGGTTCTCGGGCTAAATGAGCTCTGCGCACAGTGGTATAACACTTATTCTGGTAAAGGAGCCAGCTGTACCTGAAAGCCCTCGGTCCCAGGGTACTGGGATGCTCCTGCTTGGGAGCTGCCTCCTTCCCACTGCAAGAGGCTGCTTGGGGAAAGACACGTGCACGAAGGCATTGCTGGAGGCGTGAGCGCCCCAGGACCCTAGCATCTCTGGCAGAGTTGATTGCAGGCGCTGCCTGCACCTCTGCGCCCCCCCAAGCAATAGCCTCACTTCTGTAAGCAGCTCATCTACACGGCAAGTGAGTCAGCCTGAGTCATCAGGGACACATTACCCCTCATATGAAGGCTCCAGCGCTGGCTGCTTAGGTACCGCGATTAGGATTCAAGCTTCGCCGCAACACAGAGCCTGCTTAAATCATTCTGAAGGCTGCCGTTCAAAGGCGCGCATCTGCTCTTCACGGCTTGGTCTCATTTGCCTTGCTAATTTCTTCCCTGGGCTAGGTTGTCCCAGGTCCATGTCCGTCTGTCTAGGGGCAGGCATCATTCTGGTGCAGTTACTGCATCCTCCAGGAGCCAGTCCACCAACCTGCCCCTTGCTCGCACAGGGTCCAACCTGACTGTACCTCAAGCTGCATGGTAGACACGTCCCTTGGATGCTTTTGCAAGGAAGGTCAGTAGCTTCCCTCCCTGGGCATTTGGCACTGTGCAGCTTCCCATTTCCTTCCCCGTTTCCCTGCCAATCCATGGTACCTTGCCTGGTGGGAGACCCCAGGTGGACAACAACTCACCCCATCTGTGGTGACACTCCAGCTGCCTCCTGTTAAACGCTGAACGTGACATTATGGCATTTAGGAGCCCTTAAATGTCTGTAGTCCCCCTTGCTGCTCCCATCTTTCCCTGCCACCTTCCCAAACCTGACCAGCTCTTACATGGTGAAGGTGAGTCTGGTAAGAAGCAGCCCAGACCCAAACAGGCACGCACTGCCTCTCCTCCTCTCCAGCTGCCCTCCTTTTCCTTTCTCTCCCTCTCTGTTCTCCCTCTCTTTCTGCCCCAAAGCACCTGGCTTTTTTGCAGAGCGAGATGCATCTCCTGAAAGATTCCCTATCTGCAAAATAAAACAAAAAGCAAAAATAGCCCCAGCTCCTGGAACGTGTCTTTCTATTACTGGACGTCTCTCTGAGCTCAAGCAGATTTCCTGCCCAGACATGGAGTGAATTATGGCCGAGCTCTCAGAGGCTGACCTTGTGGTCAGGCGGGGCACAGGCCTGCTAATAAATGTGGTCAGCCCCTACCGCAGACAGCCTATTTTTAGTGCCTGTGTTTCCTTGCCCGCTGCCTCCCGCTCCCCGCGGCCTCGGGGGCCTGCCTTGCCGCCCCGCAGACCCCGGGAGCTGAGCGCCCACGGGAAGCTGGCTGACGCTGGGGGACAGCCCTGCTGGGAGCACGTCTGAGTCTCGCTCTTCTCAGTTTGGACCTAGCCAAGAGGTCTGATTTCCATCAAAAGAGAGTGGGGGGAGGTCTTTGTTAAATTTGCACTGCYGAAAGTCACTGAGACGGCTTGGGAAGGCAGAGGGGCTCCTGCGCGTGCACAAAGCAGGGGTGGCCTCTCCTGCCAGGAGCATGACTCCGCTCCATGATGAACAAGCAAGGAGTGGAGAGCTCGTGACTCCTATCTAGGGTTTACACTTGAAAAACAGTGGCAGGTCCCCATGTGATTGATGTCCCATTGTGTAAAGGACTGTCAGATACACAAGCAGAGATGCTCTTAAACCACAGGTGGGGAAGAGAGGAAAAGGACAGGAGGAAAAACAGAGGGAYTGGCACTTATGCGAGAGGGAGCATCTCTCTCTGACTTGAGCACTGCTTCAGGACTTGGGAAAACTGCTCTTTGGAGCCCCTGTGCTTCTCACAGTGTGAAGACATGCAAAGGGTGTTGCCAAACAGCAAACTGCTTTTACTATACAAATCTAAGGCAAAAGATGTTGCTGGGGATGCTTGCAGTGAGTTCACCCCTTTCTGGTAATAGAAAGAGTTAAAAACTAAGCCAACAGAGATGAGGTTCTGGAGCAGGCCAGTAATCTGCCATCTGAGAGCCTGGAAAGAAATCTAGTAAGGAAGGTCTGTGATGTTAACAAAAACATGAACTCTTCCATCAGCTGCAGGTCTGGTGTGTTGAACCAGATAACAAAGCCGTAGATTTAAAAGAAAAAGAAAAAGAAACTAAAGAGTAAAATTACAGACCTGGAAGTTTTTGGACCAGTAAGTCTGTGATTCTACAAAACTGGTTAAAATAGTTCACATTTGTAATGAGCGTGAGAAGAAGAAACCACCGGGAGGATTGCAATCTGACAGGATTAATTAGTTCTGTCAATGGCAAGGAAAACCATGTCTCAGTAATCTCTTAAACTTCATTAAACATATCGACAAGCAATGAAACAGGAGGAATGGGGTTTGTAGTCCACCCAGGCATCCAAAAGAGCTTTGACAAGCACAAAAGGTTAGCAGAAAATTGACATCCTCCTGGGGTATGGCAGAGTATTGCCTGAAGGAACCAGTGCCAGAGACATGGGGTATCACAGGTTCAGTTTTGTGTTGGGAAGAGGTTTGCAGGAGGACTCCAGGGTCTGTGCTTGGACTTGTGTCACTCACTTTGCACACAAATGATCTGAAAAGCATTGAGAAGTGAGGTAGCAGCCTTGGCTGGTGGTACCAAGCAGCTTGACATAGCCAGGGTCACAGAGGAGACAATGCAAGGAAACCTGGAGTCCTGCCCCACTCGGTGATGTGCTGCGTGCCAGCATGGCTCTTGAAGAAGGGCCATGTCCTATCCTGGCACTGATCTCCTTTTGGTGAGGGAGGAAGAAATCCTTGTCCATGGGTTATGCCCATCATTGTGTCGCCTTTGTGAAGGATTCCAGAAATGGAAGATCCCGGAAAGATTTACAGTTGGTGTGGAAACCTTTAGTGCTTCAGGAGTTTGGTTTGAATTACCCCCTCCCCCCMAAAAAAAAAGCTTGAAAAGGTCTCGCCTTGGAAGTCACATGCAGCTGTCCCAGGGAGCCWGCCATCTCACATTTCTAAAGCAGCCCAGTCCCATCCAGGCAGTTCAGGGACACAAGTTCAGCTGAACTTGGACTGAAGGTGCTGCTTGTTAATTTTCTGCTTTGAAGGGTTTCCAGTAACTGAAGTCCTGGATCACAGGCTGCTCTGTGACTGCAAAATGAATCTCTGGTCAGCCTGAAAGAGCAGAGTGCTGCAGCTCTGGGGACATCGGCTGCAGGAGCCCAAGACCTTACCAGAGGGTGCTACAAATCAGCACTGAAGTGCGTCAGCAGGACTACCTGCGGACGGGCTCCAGGACTGAAAGGGCTGGGCAGGGCTGGGGCTCTGGGACAGAGTCATTCAGGTCCTGCACATCCATCATTAGTGTTGGGCATGGAGTGAGTCACTTGCTGCTAATTGGCTTCAGTCCACCTATGACACATCGGTGACCAAGCAAAGCCCTGGATAAGGGGAGCACAGTCAGAGCAAGGTACTGAGATCAGACATCATCATCTCTGCTTTCTGGGGAGAGGGTTTTGCTAGGGTAGGAAAAGACCAAGAGCAGAGGGATCAGGAAGCATGCTTAACAGAGCAGATGCTGGGACATGACATGCATGAACCTTAACATGTAGAATCTTTTTGGGGTTAATTTATCTGGGCAGAAATGATGCTTATGTGCAAAGGGAAATACTTAATACTTGGATTCCTAATCTGAGTGGGAGATGCTGGAGTGTGAAAAATAAACAGGAGAGGACTTGCAAGATTTGCAGTCCATCCTAGGGATGAAAAGAGCATCCTTCAGGATAAGCAGGCATGGGCAGCACTAAATGGGGTGGATCCATGCGGAGAAGCCAATATAATCATGGCATATTAAAAGAAAAAGAAGAAAAAGAAGACAKATTGAGCGGGGTCTGTGGCAGCCTCATTACAGAGGGGAAAAGCGATGCATGTCACCTTGTAATGAGTGCTTCGGGAAGGCCAGTCAGGCGGAGAAGTGAAGTGAGACCACAAAGTGATCGACAGTGGTGGAGGCAGGAGGGGTTACAGCATTATTAGTCTGGTGTATGGACCATTGATCTCTTGGTGTAGGATTTGCTGCGAAAGGTTGTTCTTTAGGCTCAGCTGCCACCAGGTGCTAATTGAAACTAAGGAGTCTGGAGGCTAACTGCACCCTCTTCCTTTGCTTAAAGGCATCCTGCCAAGGCTGGTGTTAGGAAAGGGGCTTTGTGCGTGTGTCTCAGCGTGGGGATGAAACAGCCATCACCTCCTCTCCAGAGGCAATGGGAAGGGGCTAAGTACTTTTCCTTGCACAGCTGCATATTCATGTCTAGGAGGTTAGTCCCAGYGCACAGCCCTGGGCAGGACACATCTGCCTCCCGGTGCAAATCTCCTCATGGATGGGGCAGGGCCTCACTGTGGTGTATGTGTGGCTGGCCGAACACCACGCATCCCTCTCCATCCTGGGTTCAGCATGCCTCGACAGAGCCTTTCTAGCTTTTCCGGTTTGCAAAGCCTGAAACATTTCCCCCAGTGTGCATCCCTGGTAGCTTATTTGAGCCATCCAGCAATACCCAGGCCCTCCTTAGTTATCTCTTCTGGAGTGCTACCAAACAGCCAGAGGTCTGCAGAGCTCAGGCTGAAAAACATTGACCTGCAGGGCTGAAAGCCTGGAGGAGTTCTGCCAGCAGAGCTGTGTGCTTTGTAGGCAGAAAGGAGACAGCACCATCACACCGAAGGTCTGGCCGGGATGAATGATCTAGAGCAGAGCTGCAGCATGTAGTGCGTCTTGCTTGTTCCCTGCTGAATTTGCTTAGGTATAATGAGATGTGCATGTGTGTGTGCATGTATTTCTGATGTCCASGTGCTGGTCAAGGAGCGTGTACACATTGCTGGATAACACAGCTCTGCTAGCTGAGAGCAGGGTGGAAATTGATGTTTTGTTATGCCTGAGTGCATTTCTGCTCTCTGGAAAAGGTCCCATTTGTACCCTGCCGTACTGTTTCATGTGCAGGAGCAGGGTGGTCAGACCTACTGCTTGAGGATCCAAAACAAGGTAAAGTTGAGGCGGTCATGACTGTTGCTCTGTCTAAGACTCTTGTGGAGGTAACAGAGCTATGGAGCGGGAGCAGGGCCCCATCCTTTTGTGAGCGGCAGGAATGCAGACACTTCCCCAGTTGCATTGGCAGCAGCTGGTGCAAACCTGTGTCATGCGGAGCGCATGTACAGGGGTCTACTGCCTGAGGCTAGTCCCTGTAGCCCCACATCTGTACAGCTATCCAAGCACAGGTCCTCTCCAACCAGCCAGGCAAGCTTTGCTCACCAYCAGCATTGTTTATGCACAAATCCACTCCCGGGTGGACTGTAAGCCAAGCCCAGAGAGCTCCCAAGGGAAATCTCAAGCCCTAGCCATGAACTTGAGACTTCTGAAGCTGAGTCACAGAGAGCCTCTGACTCCAGCCAAACCGCAAGCCCTGGCAGTTAGGACTATATCTGCTGTGTCTGTGGCTTGCCTGCACTGCAGTGCGGTTACTCCAGCTGAGAGCACACTGTGCAAGTAAACTGAGGCACACAGGGCTGAGAGAAACCAGCCCAAGACTTTCAGGTGTGTTGGTGTATTAAATCCAGAAGCTGATGTCTGTCCATCTCCCTATGATTTTCCTTGGAAAGCCATCTGTATCTGGGCATAACTGGGAGCATGAACCTGGAGACCTGCCACAACCCCTGCCAGCTGCTGGGACAACTGGAGAGGCTTGGAGAAAAACATGAAAATCTAATGGTGTTGCTCAGGAGTAGAAACAGGCAACTGAGCCCTGCAGGTTTCCTGCTGTTTGGAGAGGATGGCACATTATCTGGGGCATGCAGCAAAGCACTATGTGCCYGGCTGGCAATCATATCCAAGTTTCTGTGCTCAGCAGAGTTGAAAATTACCTTTACCTTTGTGGTGGAAAGCACAGGGTGATTGACCCATGTGCCCATTTCTTCTTTCCTTGAGGAGTGGGTCCCTGCCCCATGGTGTAGGGGAAGGACAGTGGTGGAAAAGCTCAGGCGTTTGGATCCCCACTGCTGCAGCTCAGTGTCTCCCAGCTCATAGAGCATCATGCTCAAGCCTCTTGGCAGGGTGAAGGAACTGTGGCTGCTGCCAATGGCTGCGGGCTCACTTRCTGCTAGTGAGCTGCCACACCGTTCCCATTGGTGCTCCCACTGGAAATCCATTAACCTCGGCCTTACTGGGACTCTTCTCAGCCTCAGCTATCTCCAAACCTTTGTCCCAGAGGATCCTCCCCAGCCTCACCCGGTAATACCGTAGTCCTTCCCTTCCACTTACCAGGCATCACCCTCCTGAGCAGGGCACAGGTCTTTGGGCAGTAGAAGAAAAGGATATACCCAGCCCATACCCAGCCCCTGTTCTTGGCAGATGCTTGTGCTCTCTTGCTGGACCCATTGCCAGCATCCTCTGCTTGATCTTGGGTGCTGTTATGACTCTGCCAACTCTGTGGTTCCCAGCCAGAGCATGAATATTCAAAGGGTTATTCAAATAGCCACCTCTGGTCATCACAAAGCATTTAACTTGTTGGGCTTTTGAAGAGGTCATGAAACAGCCCCCAGCCTGTGACCTATCCCTCATGTTGAGAAGGTCTCTCACCGCTCATATACGGCTCTTGCCAGAGGAACCTGCCATTCAGACCAAGCACAGACAGCTCTCAGGTTACCAAACTCTGTGCTTGGTGCACAGAGCTCAGACTGTGAAGAGGCCCACGTTTTTGAAGCTGTCTGCCTGCCTGGCTGTCTGTCCAGTGAGGCCTATTATCGTAACACCTTTAGCTGACTTATTGTCTTTTCCGTCACGTCAATAGTGCTTTACTGATTTACAGCTGTGGCCCATCAGATTTGCCTCCATGCAGGCGACTCCTCCTGCTCTCAGCCCTAAGAGCGAAGGGACACGTCCATCCATCTCTCCCAGCTTGCAAAGCAAGTCTCCATCGTTTTCAGCTTCAATCGCTTAAGGCTGAGCTTTGCCTCCTCGCTTTTACAGAGGGCAAGCCGTGAATATTCAAGAAACAGCACTGAACCAGTGTGACCATGGTTGGCAGGTCTGGCCCTTAATTAATGAGCATTGATTGTACTTCACTTCCAACAGTGGAGGAGGGAGCTGTGGCTCAGGGAAGCAATGAAGTGTTGCAATATAATCACTGCAGCCATTTTCATGTAACCGGTAGGTGCTCTTCAAAAGTTAGGTAGCTGCTGCCATGGCAGCATGGGAGGCAGAAAGGAAACTCAGGTGAGAATAATAATGATACGAGACTTCAAAAGATGGTGTTTGAAAAGTAACATTTATTTATACATTTATGCAGTGCTGGTTTTTTTTCTTAATTTTTCTGGTTCGTGGCATTGTCTTAGCTTGACATCCCCAAGGCACATCTGTCATCCTTAGCACAGCAGGGTCAGAGCAGAGTCCATCAGCTAACCAGGAGGTCCAGCCGTTGTAGTGTGTGGTCTTCAAGTGCTCCCTCTGCCCTCAGCTTCTCTGTGTCTGAGTGCAGCAGCAACCTCACCACCCGTGGGGGGGGGCCAAGAAGGGCTTTTAAGAGGTTGGATGTGCCTTGTCTCCCAAGAAATCTGGGGGAGGTTTGGGATGGGATAAGTCACGTAAGTGTCTGAGCAAGATATCCAGCACCTCTAGAGGCAAATAGGTGCTTTTAGGACATGATTCGTCTGGCATAGTTGGAAGGTCCATACTAGGATGCAATGGATTGCACTCTAGAAACAGCTGAAATGGGAGATTAAACAACTAATTCAGCTGGACACATGTACTTGGTCAGGTGAAGCTCTCTCCAGGCCCCTAAAGCGTTAATCATGTATATGTCCCCATGTAGCTGCATGTAGTTCTCCCCTATGGCTGCAATACGGCAGTGCAGGGAGCTAAACTTGTGTCTTATGCTAAAATCCTCACCGCTGCGTTGCTTTGTAGCATATAAATGCATCTCTCTCCACCTCTGCAAACCTCTCGAAGTAAGATGCTATTGGAGCTTAGAGAGGCCTAGAACACTCAGCCATTCTCCATGTTGGTGAACCCCCCAAGTCCTTCAGCTTCCAGACTGTGACTCATGGTCGGAAATGGGTGTCAGGCAGGCTGGGGGTTGCAGTCTTGCCAAAACTGGAACTGGCCTTTAAGGTATCTGACGCTCGGGAACCTTCCCCCCATGTGAAGTTGTCCATCTTGCTGCATAGCCTGGGCATGGCTTTTCCAGGCACATGGCTAGTTTATCATTATTGTRTCATCAGCTCAGTACAAGCTGAGCTCTTTGAGATCATACACTTTTCTATCCGTCATGTGTTTCTTTCTCCAGATTTTTGCAATTACATTCTTGGCAGCTCCAGAGAGATGGCTGTGGGCGTCCTTCTATTGATCCATCAGTACAATTTTTTGGATATAAACCCAGAAGGAAAATTTCAGGATTTAGGTGGCAGATTTAATCCTGTTACAGTCTTCATCCTGTCCTAAATCACAGCTCCAGAGTGAAGAATGAATAGCAAGAACCATCAAGAGTGAAGGCGAGCCCAGCTCATGTTACAGCTGTTTTAATGTGTTGGATATTTTGCGTTGTTGACCCAGGGAGGAACTCCTGGCAGGTGCATATGCTTTGAGGACTAGTCTGGATGGACTTCTTTTGTCCGTCTGAAAACTGGATTACTTAGGCATGTGTAGCTGGACAGGCTGTTGCTCATTCGCTGTGAACGGTGAGAGCTGGAGTCTGGCTGGTGGTACCGAGCAAGGAGGGAGTGTAGCCTTTGCACAGGTCAGGTAGAAGTGGAGTAGCTCAGTAGGAATTCATGCAAACCTGTCTGCCAGACCAGTGACTATTAAGCCCCCTTGTAAACAGCGAACATCTTTAACTCATGCTGTGGCCTAGGCCAGCAGCTTTGCTTTGCGTGACCCATTCCCAGGGGGCTCCCCCACTACCATGGGCAGTACTGGGGCCATGTGATGGGAACCCTGGGGCTCTGACAGACTTTCTCTCCCGCAAAGCACACATGTGCAGTTGGCTTGAAGGGGTGCTGGGGAAAGCAGTTTGCTTGGAAGAGTGGCAGGAGATAGAGGAGATGTTTGTGTCAAGCCTGGTAGACCATAGCACGAGGGATTAGTGGATATGGGCTGTGAGGTGGTTTAATTGTGTTTTCCTTCCTCTTGTGAGTCTGTGCCATTTTTCCTAACTTGCTTAGCCCAAAGGATTTTTTTTAGTATAACCACTATTATGGGAGGCTTTTCATTTTGCTGCTCTGGGGGGGGGATCGCCCTGGGTGCAGTGCAGCAGCTGTCTAATAGCACGTCTGCAGCATCCGAGTGTGGGAGATGTCAGCATCTCAGGGAGCCGTACAGGGCTTTGAGATGGGCAGAACAACACTGGCCCAAATGAATACTGTGCTTTGGCCGTTTGTATTTCAGTATTGGGCCTGGAGAGCCCAACTGAAACGCAGGCCTTGATGTATCAGGTGCCATAGGACCACAGGGGAGACCGAAATTCAGAGCCTGGCTTTGCTGCAAACCACTGTGCGCCCTTGGGCCAGTCACTTAATCTCCGTGCAGATCTCATTTCCCATCTGTAAGAGAGGGAGAACAAAACTCTGCTTCTTTGTCTCCTCTGGTTAAATTGTCAGATTAAGGCAAGCGCTGCCTCTCCCCGGGTGTCGTGTGTCAACGCAGAGCCACGCATGGCCGGGTGTCCATCTCCGTGCAAGGGTGCAGGCAGAAGCATTGCCACCTCCGTGCCCCGCGCCGGGACCTGTGACCTCCCGCAAGGGGCGTCTCTGTTGGGAACCGAAATCTGTCCCTAGCCGGAGTCAGCCAAACAGAGCTGCCGGCAAAAACCTCAGGGGAGCCGTTTGCCGTTGGAAAATGAAGTCCCATCGACACTGAAATGTTTAACAAAATCCAATTTCTTTTGCAGGGGAAGGGGGGAAATTGTGGAAGGGGGGAAGGGCTCCAGTATACTTTTTCGGTATTTTTCAGAAATAGTTTGTCTTCAGTTTGAATCAGCTCCCTCCCCCTCAAAAGAAGATTTGTAAAGCCTCTTGTGCAACGCAGTGGGATGGTTTTGAAAAAAAGTTAAAAGAGAGACAAAACCCTTTGATTTCCTTCTGAAGGAATCCGAGTGTTTTTTMTTTGATGGAGAGGTTTTGGGGGAGTTGGGGCGTTTGCTCCGACGGGGGACAGAGCGGCATTGCTGAATTCCTGGTGCCCTGCCGCCGGCTCCGAGCCTGCCCCGTGCCGGACTGCGGCGGGCTGCCGAAAAACGGCCGTCACTCTCTGCTCCTCCCTGGGTGAAGGCACCRCGTGGGGGGAAAGGGCTGTGAATGCAAAACGCCAGGGGCGGCAAGGCGAGGGCTCCTAGCCCGTGCCTGGGAGGCTCATGTACCCATCCCGGAGGAGCCTGGAGAGCATCCAGCCTGCCCTGTCCTCCGGGGATACGGCCGCGTTCGGCCCCTGTGCAGCCGAACTCCGTCTCTGTCTCCCACGCGTCCCCGACGAGCGAGCGCCGYGGCAGGGTGCCTCGCTGCCTGTGGGTGGGCTGCAGCCGGCCCCGCGCTCCCCTGGGAGCTGCATGGGACAGGGAGCTGCATCGCATTTTTGCTTTGCTTTCAAAAATAAACACGCTTGCCGCTGCGATCGTTCAGAGCGGGGGGCTTTGCTAGCAGAGTGGGAGAGATTGTTTTCTATTCACGGCCTCACGTCTGAGGTAGGAAAAAAAGCATCTTCTCCCTTGTAGCTGCTTTCTGTGCATGCATGCATAGATTTGCATTGATTTAAGGCAAAGTCTCTGCCTTCCTTTGCCCTTTCTCTCCTTTTGGACTTTTTCCTCTTCTCTCCCCCCGGGTAGGTGCTGCTGTGCATGCGTGTGCACTTGCAGACGTGTGCAGGTTCCTGCCTGCATGCAGTTTCCCTTCTCTCTCGGCTCTCTTTTCCTTGTTACTACTACTCGTTACCTCATCTTTTCTCTTATTTTTCCCTCCTGGTAGGAACAACCTCTCACAGCCGACTCATTTCAGAGATGTTTTTTCACTGCTGAGGCCAAGAATTTTCTCTCCCCAGTCATGCTTAGCTTRGAAGTGGGAGGGGGAAGCAGGGTTTTTTTCAGAAATAAATAATTTCGGCATGCTAAAGAGGCAGGAGAGCACAACTGGAGAGCTTGAGTTAGGCTATAATGAAATGTTCCATTTGTTCTGGGAGTCTTTCTTCCCGTGGAAAGCTTCCTCTAGTGTTTAATTTTGAAACATGTCATTATTATTTTTTTGTTTTCCTCCTCTCAAGAAGAGATTCCCGTATTTTTTCAACTTGCCTAGAGATTTCCAAGCACACCAGAACTTTTCCTTTGGCTGTTCTTCTTTTGTTGCTTTCTTTTTGCCAGGGTTAAAAGCCCCAAGTCAGCAAGGTACTTAAACACATGCTGAAAGTTAAGGGCTTGCCTAAGTGCTTTGCTGACTTGGAGCCAAAGATATCTTCTCAAGTCCTTTAAATGCTTCGGAACCTGAATTCTAAATGTTTTACAGAAATTCCAGAATTCAAGTATCTCTTGTGGTAATAATAGTTGTAATTCAGTAGTGCCTTCAGATAACTAAATTTCTCTTCCTTCTAGACGTGACAAGTTTCTGTATAATCTTAACTTCAGCAAATATGATGCCCTAAAATCTCTCAGTGTGTCAAATCCAAGGAGTTCTCCAGAGAGTTGGTCACATTTATTTATATTTCAGTCAATGCACATATTGACTTTTTAGCATTTGTTTTGCAATAAGACACTTCAAACTTCTAAGTGTTGAAATTAAGGAAAAAAATGGGCAATTAGTTCAAATCATACTGAATGAATGTCTGCTGCTGAACTTACATCGCTCATCATCCCAAACACAGGAAAAACAAGTTGAGGGCTCTCAGAAAAATCAACACCAGTGTTAAGAGGCTAGGAAAAGCTCTCAGATGAAGGAAGGCTGAGCTCTCATTTCAGAGTGCCTGAAAGCAGCAGTGCTCTTTTCTTTTAAGAGATTAGTAAAATGGATCGTAATGAAAGCAGTGCAGAATAGCACTGGGGAGACGAGCAGGAAAGGCTCCTGCTCTGCAGAGAACCGTGCAAGAAGGAGGTGTTCTCTGAAACGGAGACACAGCAACATCAAATACAAACTGTGGATGGGCTGTTTCAGGCTCTGCATAATTAACCTGGGGGCCTCTGCCRCCAACCCGCAGTGTGGCCCAGCCAGTGGGAGCACTTGGAAATGATCAGCCACTTAACGGAGAGCAAAAACACCTTTTTCTGAGGTTTTGGAAAGGGYGTTAAGCACTGGTGCTTCGGGGTCCAAACAAGTGAGCAGGGCCAGGCAGGAGCTGTTGAGCTTATTGCGTAACTCTCGATGGGTCCCATGCATCCTCCTCTGAAAGCAGCAGACGCTGCTGCYGGGACTAGGAAACGAAGCTGAAGGWCCCCTACTTACCAGCTGAATCTTAAGAATTTCTTTTGATATATAATATGGTCACTGCATGAACTTCTCCAYTGTGCTTGACAATTATACTACARTACATAATATACCTACCTGCACGGGGCAGCATGCAAAGCCTCTGTCTCTGTGCCCAAAAGCAGCACGTGCTTTAGCTCRTAGTCTCCTGTCTAACATGACAATGTTTGAAGGCTTGCATCTTGCTGCCAGGCTCTGCAGAGTCTTCATCCATGTAGTGCACAAGAGAGCCTATCTCCTCCCTCCCCAGGGACCATTAGCCAAGGTTGTGCCATCCTCAATAGCTCACTGCCTGCAAAGCAAGTTGCAACTACTCAGCCATCCTGTGGATCTGCAGGTGTCTTGAATAGCACTGAGCTCCACCCAGGAACTCAGAAACCATTTAGAGAACATGATCCTGCAGTTGTTATYTATGGCCCAGATGCACCTGCCAACCCAAACCAGAGATTCAGCTTGGTTCAGCCCTGGCTGCAGCCTGCTTCCAAGCTCTTCTCCAGATGCAAGAGCTCAGCTCTGTCCTGGACAGAGGAAGAAACTCCCCTTTCCTGGAAGCAAGGGTTTCAGTAATATGAAATAAAAGAGACAGACCATTTGTGCACAGAAAAATCAAAAGACTTTACCTGTGCGAAATGTCCACATTGGGTGGGGTTGGGAAAGGACTTGCCAAGGCAAGAGGGTCTGAGGACGTCCAGTTCCTGTGATGTGATGCTGCTGGGGTTTGAACACACTGAGCTGGGGTGGGCCAGGTGRTATGTTAGGAAAGACACCTCAAAGCAATGTGGGCAACTGGAGCACCGTGGAAAACTGCAGCTCCAGCTGTTTTCCTGAGACTGGCCCTTAGCAAGTGGTCTTAGATGAGCATGGAAAGGGTTGTTGGGCCCTGGAAGCTGAACCTGAATGAGACATGAACCGGTGGAGGAGAACAAGCCATTGCAATGACATCTCCATGCTTAGACATCCTCCAATCCAGACTGGGGTCATGGTTTTGGTTTTAACCAAACACAGGTTGGAGAACTTCGTGCAGCCACAATGTTTGGTGATACAAAGCATGTCAGATTAGGCTATCTAGTGGTCTCTTGAAAGTGTAAGCAGCCTGAATTTCTGCAACRTGACTAGACCATCAGAAGCCTGCACAGTTCTACATATACATCTCAGAGGAGGATTTAAAATCTGGGGTCCTGTCCTGATCTACAAGGTTCTTTAATTATAATCAAGGACTTGATGTCTCTGTCGGGAGTAGCACCCTTCCTGTGTGCCATGGGTCCAACACATCGCTGACTTTCATCTTGGGGGCGGTTGCCCCCAGCAGATGCTTGGTGCAGTTGTCAGGCTGTGACTCCACAGCTGTGTCATGGTTCAGTGCTTGCTGGCGATCACTTCCAGGCTTGGCTTTGCTTGAGGATTCTTTGGAGTGAAAGGCATGAAATGCAAATGCAATATATTGTTACTACCGAGGCAGATCCTGAGGCCTTGGCTTAATTGTTAATGCATCCCCTGTTGGGCAGAGTAGATTGTTGCCTCACTTATTAATATTGCTTTGAAATCGTCACTAGGCGACTGAGTGCAAGCGTTGCTCAGAGAAGCGAGCGATGGTGACTGAGTCAAAAAAATGACTTGGGAAAATGCTTCCCCTTTTATCAACATCTGTTCTTCCCACCTATCTGTACACCAYGCATGCCTGATGATACACTGGCAACATCTCAAATCCTGTGTTATCCYATGGTCAAGTGCACAAAGAAAAGTCGTGATTTTGGGGCAGGGGAAGAAATTGCTCTATTGGGAAGAATTAAGTCCTAGTGTCTAACCTGTATTTCCCCTGTATATGGATGGAGGAAAGAGTATTGGTGCTTCTCTTGGGAGTCCCCAGCTATGGGATGTCAGTGGAAATATTTCCTTTTAATGATGGTTCCCATTTCTCTGCCTGCATCACTGATTGCTGACATGGGCCGCTGAGCTCGGATGTGCTGGCAGGGTTGTACTGACGGCAAGATGACAAGCAGGAGGGACAGCCAAGGCCTTCCTGGGGTGCAAGATGCATCGAGGTACCGTGGTGCCCTTCAGAGCTGCCTCTTTCCCCCAGCTAGACAGCCACATTTCAGTGCTGGAAATCATACCCCCTTTAATTTCTAAATCTAACCTGGGAGATGCCTTTGCAAGTCCTGGCCCCATGTGCAGGATGTGCCCAGTGTCTCCTCCTTGCTGGGGCCAGGTTGTAAGGAGGCACATGAGCCTCCTACACCTGTGGTTAAGAAAGTGGAGGAGTTTTTTCCAGCTCCGGCTGCAGAAGTTCATGTGTTAAGTTCCAGCGGTGCCGGGTTCAAGCCCAGCTGCTGACGATCCACCCAGGGGTGTGAGCGTTACATCAGTAAGTGACAAGCCACTGGCCTACAGCAGGCAAAACCCAAGCCAGCAGACAGACAGAGAGAGCCTGAGGGGCTGAATTTTAGAGCTATTAAATGATTAAATGCAAAAAAAATAAGTTAATTTAACATCACGGTTGTGATTTTACACACCCAAGAGTCTGGAAATTGAGAGCTCTGCTTCTCACACAGGGATCGTAACTTGGCACGGCACAGATTGTACAGTATGTAAAATTAGACCGGAGAAATAGTAAATATGCTGCAGGGACCAATACTGTCTTGGCAGAAGGAGGATGGACTGAGTAGGACCCAACAGGTCTTTTACGCCTCTGACTTCCATAATTCTGTGCTAATAAAAAACATTGCACAATGCCTGATGGTAATCTGCAGCCCGGAGGGGGGCGAATTGGGAGCCACGTTGTTATGTGAACAAATTGCAGTCGCCCCCGGTGCATGTGCTGGAAGGAAGGTTGTTATTTCAGGGCGTGTGCGTGGGCATCTGCGAGCAGCGATGGGGAAACGCACGTTGCGTGCAAGGCTTAAATGGCAGGCTGCGGTCACGGGGACGCAGGGCGCCCCGACGTCTCTATCCGGCCGAGCGGTGGGAGCTCTGCCCCCCTTCCCTGAAGCTCTGGAAATACAGGCGCCTCTTCGTGCAGCTGCTGAACCACAGCGGGCTTTGCTTGTTTATGGCTGTGATTTGGGCACCTAATTCCAAATCTTATTGATTTCCCCTTAAACTACATCGAAAATCCTGATCTAAGCACTCTTTTGCGGCCAAAGTTATTTGTCCTGCCTGCATGAAAAAGCAGAACCAGAAAACAAACCTTTAATTCACCCGAGGTGCTAACTCCAGTCACCTGGCAGGGAAGGGCGAAGGCTCGAGTGAGCCCGGCGTGGCGGATATTGGTGGGATTTTTCCGCCGTGCGCTGGTTCGCCTTAGCTTCCTTCAGCTGCCTCTGATCCTCCAGTACCTTCCCCTCCCTGCGTCGCCCCCGTGTGCCAGGGCCATCGCAGGATAGACAGGATTAGAGGGGTTGCTGTTTCACTGGGCAGCTGCTCTTCCACAGGATGAGTCAACTCAAGAGACATGGCTTTGCAAAGAAGCTGAGCCTGCAAAGCCCAATCCACCCTTCCCTTTGCCTGAGGATGAAAATGGTGTTACAGCTCAGCTAGGAGAGCCCGTGGAGCTCCAGGGCATGGGCTTTTTAGGACCAAACATCTAGAAAATCTCAGGGAAGGTCTTTCTGAGGTCTTAGGAGCTCAATGATCAACACGAGCTCAGGTCACATCCTGAGATGGAAGAGCAAAGTCTTCAGGGAGGGCAAGCCAAGGTCACCAGCCCAGCAGCATTCAGGCTTCCCAGTCCCTGCTCCAGAGCAGCCAAGCTTTGGTGTGCTGGAGAGGAGGGAATAGCAGCAGAGGTGCGTTTCTTCCTAGTCCCGAATAAAGATGATYGGCGCTAGAGGACTGCAACCACTGCAGATGGGTATACTGGTGTTAGCAGCTCCGCTCCTAGTCTCGGTCCTGCTCCACAGATCCCCCTGCTCGTCCCATCCCACACTCCCTTCCGGCCTTGGGCCGAGCTCAGTCCTAATGGGGCAGCTTCTCTGGGGCCTCCTGTGTGTGCATGGCTGGAGAGACCAGAGGGCTTCCAGCAAGCTGCTTTTCACAAGGAGAACTGTGCTGTTACTGAAGCAGGATGGACTTTCTTGCAGGTCCCAGGTTTGTCACCCACTCCCTGAGGCCAGGGACGATCTGGTGTTGGGGGCTGCACAGGGCTTTACAACAGTGCAGGCCAGTCTYGTGTCTGATGAAGCAGAAAATGTTACTTAAATTACTTGTCTGCTAAGCCAGCATCCCACATCCTGCTAACATGTCTCCTAGCCAGGGCGCAGAGTCGGTTTGGAGACCACAAGGCGTAGGGAGCCTCCTGCATTGCTTGGGGTTGAGCCAGTGTTGTGATAAGAAGTTGTCCTTTGATTTTGCAGTGAGTTTGTTTTGCTTTTGTTTCCAGCAGTGGGTCTCTATTTTGCTGTTTGCCACTGGGTTTAACACTGGATTTTCTCTCCAGGAGGTGCTTAATGCCTGTCACTGTGCAGCCTCATAAGCACCCATGCACAAGGTGCRCCAGTGCCACCATCCCAGCTGTGCCACTGGGAAGCTAGGTCCCTGGAAGAGCACACTTGTGAGCCACCATCACACCTCACCGCAGCTGCTTTTCAGGATGAAGACAGAAACTCTAGGAGGGAAGCTGTGTGGCAGTGGAGAGCACGTGCAGGAGCGGTCGGGGGCTAAGCTCTCCTCTGCACCTTGCTCAGCTCCTGCTGGCAGGAGAGAGGTCAGYGCAGGGAGGCTTGCAGCTGGCAGTGCCCAAGGATTCGTTGCTCATTCCCTTTGCAGAGCAGAACCGCTGCTGGGACACGCCAGGGAGCCTTCGTTCGTATTCACAAGGAAGGCTCCACGCTCAGCCTTCCTCTCAGTCTCTCTTTTTCCCTCTGCCAGACTGAAGTGCTGAGAGCAGCTATTAAGCCTAAGAGTTATATAGGAGCCATCGGGAAGAGGAGGGAGTGTGTGGAGTGGGCTGTCATTTGTGACAATGGTGTATTTGATTGCGAAAGTGTCCCTTCATCTCCAGAAAACCCCAATAGATACTGCGTTAAGTTTCATGGAAGAAGCATCAACCTCTTCCAGACAAGCAGCTAAAAGAGCCACCGAGGTGCCTGTCACAGCTGGGTCTCCGACGTGGCTTTGCTTCCTCCACTGCGAAAATACAGTGTAAGGCACAGATGCACCCCAGTGTCTGTTAAATCAGATCAGGGAAGGGTCTGCCTCTGCACAGGAGGCAGGGAGCCGAGAGACGAGCCCTGCAGGAAGAGCGGCTGAAGGATGCTCTGCAAAGACACCCCCGGGACGTGCAGACCCTCCCTCTGCAACCCAGCTCCATGGCCCCTGCGGACAGGCTGACCTGAACGTCCATCTGCACTTGCATGAGAAATATACAGGGCGCTCCATGTTGGGAGCACTGGCTGCCCAGCCTCAGTCACTCGGCCTCCGAGCACGGACAGTGGGATAAACGCAGGCAGCCACACTGAGGCAGAGTTGACACAGTCTGGGGCAGCGTGCCAAGGTGCCACCAAGACGCAAGACTCCTGCCAAGCTCTGCTACACGATACCTGCCTGCACCCCCTGGAGATGCAGCAGTGTCATCTAAACCCTGATGTGCCAGAAAAGCATGAACGGTTCATGCTAGAAAGGTGCTTCACAAGCAGAAGCAGGCAATGGTTTCCCAGCTCAGCCCCTGGCTCTGTCCCACCAGACCAGAGGGGACATAAGTTCACCCCGTTGCTGTCTGCCACCAGGGGCTCTCCTTGCTTTCATTCCAGGTGTACCAGGGACATCCCTGGCTGGGTTTCACAGGCACACAGTCTCCTGCAGCTGCAGACGGAGTTGTGTTCAGCATTGCCCTTGGGCTGCTGAGAGGTGCTGTGAGTTCGTGCTAGCTGAAAGCCTGAAGAGAGCTTCCTCAGTGGTCAGCGTGGCTTGGCCACGCCTCTTCAGAGAGCGCTTCGTAGCCATGTGCAGGTCGAGAGAAGAGGGTCACCTGCCCTGAGTCTGCCGTGAGCCTCTGAGTGCATGCCCTGCCACGTCAGAGAGGGAAAGTGCATCCTCCGCAGCTCCGCTGAAGTAAACTGAGATCTGGTTCCAGGCTATCGTGGAGTGATTAAGTACAAGTCCTGTAGCACCCATCTGTTATCTCTTAATTAAAGTTTCTTGCTAATTATTTTTTCTTGTCAAGAGAGCAAAGCTGCTGACTCCAGGGATTTACCAAAGTAGAGCAAACAAATGCAGGCTTCACTTGCTGCAATTCTTCATTAATGGACAAAATTAACTTGGAACGGTCCATATCTTTGGCTACATCAATGACACTTAATTACGCCTGTTTCCTTACAAAGATATATTTAGTTTTAAATCACTTGTGGAAGAACTGCCTCTTTTAGCATGAAATTCCTTCTCCTTGAAGAGAAGGTTTCTGCCAGCAATGGACGCTGTGCAGAGACCAAACAATGCAGGAGGGAATAGATGCAATGAAATCAAGAACAACGTGTGCTTTGGGAAGCCAGTGTCGGGAAACCCCCTCCAACGCTGGAGGCTGGTTCATCTCAAGAAGGGAAGACCCCAGAGACGTGAACATGCAGATGGCAAGCAGGAGGAGCAAGGAGAGACAGCCAGGGCATCTCTGTGTGCACCGACACACCGAGCAAGGAATCACTGCAAGGATGCGGCAGCCCRGTGACAGACCCAAGCAGAGTAGCTTGCAGCTCTTGCAACGCCAGCTGGCTGAGGTGGGGATCCCCTCCTCTCTCCCAAGGGCTGTCTTTCCCTCCCAGCACTGGCTGGGCTCTCTTCTCCTCCCTCTTTTCCCCTCTGCCTATCCTCCAGGGCTCTTTTTTTGTTATTGATCTCATTTAGAACGCAAAGTTGCAGAGTTTGAGACCTTGCCGGTTTATCTGCTTGGAAAGCTCACGGCATACCCCTGGCACAGTGTAAATATTAAATGTTTTATTTATGAATGCATACACGGAGATCTAATTAGCCACTGAGATTATTCCTTGTGGCTAGTCGTTTAGCTCCAGGAGGGAGGTGCGCAGGGTAATGGGGGTGATATACAGGCCTGTGTCAGACGGTATGTGTGCACTTCTCCATCCTGCTACAGAACTGCTCCACATCCTGTCGGATGAGGCAGGAGAGAAAAGGGGCAATATGTCCTTTATCAGTGCCTCAGTTTCCCCATCTGTAAAAGAGAGGCAGAGCCACGGGGCTGCGCACCCTGTGGAGGAGAAGAGTGCAGTTGGTGCTGCTGGCACTGCTGCCAAGTGCTTGTCTCCCTCCCCAGAACTTGCTTCGGTGCCTTCCCCTTGCCCACGCTCTCCCCTAGCCATAAACCCACAGCGTATTTGGGCAGAGGTGTGCAGGCTCTGCAGAAAACACTTGTAAACCGCGGTGATGCCTGGAGCGGTTTTGGCCCCGTGAGTGCCTGCTGGAAGCTGCCTTGCAAAGGGCTGTTGGGCAAAGAGCCCCACTGAGGGGCCTTGGCAGGTGCCCACACAAGGAACGCCGACCATCCTCTCCAGCTTCCTCCACTCGCTGCTCAGAGGAGCCCCTTGGGCAGACCCTGGGGCTGCATGCGTGGCTGTGCAGGCTCTGAGGAGGGCTGTGCCGCGGGACACAGCCGAGCACAGAGGGCTGGGCGCATCGGCTGCCATGGAGGCAGAGCGGTGAGTGGAGATGCTGGGGACATGGTTTGCATCGTCCATRCTCGTCTGCAGCAGTGGTACCTGCCTGGTGGAGAGCAAGGTCCACTCCAGGCCAGGGGAGAAGGAACACACTCAGTTTTATGTATTTGTGCTGAACTCCCCATCCTTCTGGCTGCTGAGTTGTTACCTTTACCCACTGATGAAGTGAAGCTCCTGCACATTGTTGTGGCCACGTGCGCATTTGCACCTCACATGCAATAGGCCAGCCTCAAAAAGCCCACACCTGGGTCCTGATACCCTGCAGCTGGGCCTAGAGCCTGGGCATTTGGCTGAGCAGTGCTGCACTGGCTGCTCTGTAGCATCTGATATCCAACAGCAGTGATGGGAGAGAGGCAGCTGCGTTCGGTGCAGCCAGTGGGGGTAACCCCGACAGATCCTGCTTGGAGGTGCCCTGTTCAACACCCTCATCCCACTGCAATGTAAAACCAAGAACTGCTTTGCAGAACGTGGCGTACTGTTTTATGCCTGGKAAATGAATACCTTGAAGGGGCTTTGCAACACCCATCTCTTCCTGGCATTCACTGCTGAGCACCCCAGGCGTGCCATGCCTCCACAATGTCTGCACTGTGTCCTGACAGACAGGGAGACAATTTTGCTGGTCTGAAGAGACTCCTTCCCATGGCTTTATGTGCTAGGGCATCCCATGGATTTGTAGGCTTTCCCTGTGGTGCCTTTGCAGTCTCCAAGTAGGTCAAGTATCATTAAGAAGGGAAAATGAGGATGATTTGGTTGAGGAGCTCCAGCTGMGCAGAGTGAATTTGGGAAGTGTCGAATGCATTCCCACAGGCCCTGCATCRCAACCGTCTTGTCTCATCTTCTCAGTGTCTCTGAACAGCAGTGCTGCTGACTGCCCCAGTGTTGGCTTTGCTTTCCCTTTGGTCCCCATTGCTTTGCTGTTATATAGATCATGCTGTCAGGTTGTCACYCGACTTTGCTAGGACTGGAGCAAAGCAGCTCATGACTTGTGGTTGCAGTGTCAGTGTCCCATTGTGGCTCCTTCTACCCCTTTCACCAAGCTCCCAAGTTGGGAGCTGCATGTGGCTGTTCCACTGTCACCTCCCCCTCTTTCCTCAGCTGTGGGTTTGCAGGGCTGTGGGYAAAGCTGTGATTTCTGCCCTCACTATGCATCACTGTGGCTCCTCTCCAGCTTTAGGATTTTATGTTATAATCTGTGCTGTGCCTGGCAGGGGTGCTGCATTGCCGCAGAGGATGTGGTCMGTGGTGGGGCTGGATGCTCAGAGGCATGTTACTGGTTGAGGCGCAGCATTGCAACCTCTCCAACATGTGTGCTCTACCTTCACGCTGTGACCCGACCCAAAGAACGTCATGCACTGGAAAAGCAGGGGTAATGTAAAGGTTGGGCACCGTGTCTAAGGATCTCCTCAAGGAGATGATCACAGGAGTGGGAAGGGATCTTTGGATGTCTCTATTCCAACCTCCCACTAGAGAAAAGTAGATCAGATCGGCTGTGACTTTGTCTAACAGATCCTTGACAATCTGCAGGGATGAAGATCCCCCAACTCTCTGAATACCAGTCCCAGGGCTGCACCAACTTCCTGGAGAATTTTTCCTTAATGTCCAGCTTGAACCTCCYGAGCTGCAGCTTATGACTGTTGGCCCTCGTCCTGCCACGTGCCCCRGCTCGATGCCCATCCAGCGTGGTGGGCTCTGCAGCACAGGCACCGTCTCTGCCATCAGTCCCACATGGCAGCAGTGACAAGCAGCACCAGGGAGGGGGGACAAACTGCCCTGCCCTCCCTGCTCGAGGGAACTGCGTGGCTCAGGGTGGGCCAGGGTGCAGGTCCTAGCCGCATAGTACCCAGCCTGCAGGGAAATGGAGGGTTCTGGTAAAGGCTCTGGTGTCCCTTGGTCGTCCCCAGCCCAAAGCGGAGCTGGAGCATCGGCAGACCTGGACTCAGTGCGTGCAGGCTGCTCCAGTGTGCTGGGGGGAGCTGGCCTGGTGATACCCCTTCCCTTGGCAAAGGGAGTGACTGCTGGAGCAGTGCGGCATGCCCCTTTGCCGGCCCGTGGAGGCTGCCRTGCAGTCGCACAGAAGTGCGTCTAGATGCAACTCTAGCACCTGGCAAGGGACTGCAAGGATGTGGAGACCTGCCTTGGCCTCTCTATGAGCCTCAGCAGACCTGGCAGAGAGAAATGGCTGCTCCAAAGCTGTGCGTTGGGTTTCTCCTCTGTCAGGGGCTTTAAATCACTGCCTTGGAAAAGAGCATTGCTTTCAAGGACCTGTCTTCCAGGAATGGCTCCCCCAGCCCGTCTGGATGAATGCCAGAGTGTTTGCACTGTGTTTAAGGACAAGTAGGAAGTAATTCAAGGTGCCTTTTCCCCCCTGCCCAGCTCATCCCTGCAGTTACTAGCTGCAGACAAGCTCTCAGCCTCAGCCATGGGAAGCAGAGCTGGGCACTTCTGAGCCTTTCCCCTGCCCCAAATATTCCCCGGGGACCARACACTGCCCAGGCAGGGGCCAGGCAGAGCAGGCAGGTCTCTGGTGCATCACTGCAGAGAGCCCCTCTCCCTGCAAGGCTGGTGGGTGACGCAGTGTCTCCACCTACTCTGCCCAGCAAGTCCCTGGGTATAGGGAAAGGGGAGGCAGCTGCTTTTTGTGGACCAGAAAGAAAGGAGAAGAGAAAATGTCCATACTTGATACTATAGAAGAGATTAGRGGAGAACTTGAATAAGATGCTGGGACTCATACTTTGGATCTGCTGTCTCTATCTATCCACCCATCTGCCTATCCATCTGTCCATCCATCCGTCTCCACAGACATTTGAACAGCAAACCATCCAGGCATCCACTGACATGCACAACCAGCCACCCACCCACACAGCCATCCATMCATCCATCCATCCATCCATCCATCTATCCATCCATCCATCCTTCCACATACACAGCCGGCCAGCCATCTGCTTATACACTTATCCCTCCATCCTCACACATGTCCCTCCATCCTCATATGCACCCATCCATCCACCCATCTGTCCACTTGCATAGACATCCATCCTTGCATCTTCATACACTTTTCTCCATCCCATCTGTGCCGGCCAGCTATCCGTCTGTCTACAGACATGCACACTTGTTTATCCTTCATCCATCCATCCATCTTCTTCCACACTTCTGCCTATCTGTCTGTGTATCTAGGCCCACTCCAGCTGTCCATCCGCATATGGACTCCTCAGTTTGAATGTACTTCCTTCTTTACAGCCTTCCTTCTACAGCCTGTCAGTATAGGCTGTAAGCTTTTCTAAGAGTAGCTGAAACACAGTTTTCTGATCAGCGCAGTTTCTCAGAGGTTGCCATCCTTGGCCAGTATCTGAGACRCTCTGGAGACATCTCACCAGCTATGTGGCCTGAGCTACAGCCATAGTGCACTTTCTGTTCTCAGCACCCTATTCCCAGCAGGGATAGCATCCCCCAAAATGCTGTTTCCAAGACAGGAATAGGGGTCCTGATGTGGCGCAGAGCGTAGCCCCTTGGGCTCCTAGCCCAGACTGGTTATGGCTGTGTTGAAGGGGTCTGGAGGAGGAATCAGGCCTTCCAAGGCCTTCTCCAGGGTCAGCCCCATCCAGGCTCCCAGCCTGCCCATCCCAACATAGCCGTGACCTTGGGGCTCTCTCCTTCACAGATCAGCTTGGGCTGTGGGGTTTCACATGAGATGTAAGAGTGGCTGTATCGCATCAGCCCACAGGCCCATTTAGCCCTTGGTCCCATCTCCCAACAGGACCSAGGCGCTGACATCTAGAGAAAGAGAAAAGAGCAGAACGAGCACAGGGTGGTGCCKCTCCCCTCCCTCCCTGCYGTCAGCTGCCTGCAGCCTTCCCRGGCTTGCTGGGGCAGCTCTGTGTTTTACAGCCCTTGTTGGAGTCTTCTGCTCTGTATTCATTTAATCACTCTTTTCCCCCAAATTTTTGACATCTGCAGCRACTGATGGACATGGGTTCCTGTAATTTAATTACACATTGTGTGAAAAAAATACTTCCTTTTGCTTGTTTTAAACCTGCTGCTTGATAATTTCATTTGCTGCCCCTTAATTATTGTATTAGGAGAAAGAGCGAGCAGTCATTCCCTATTCATCCTCCCCGTGTCATTCGTTGTTGCTCAGATCTCTATCACATCTCCACTCAGTTGTCTCTTTTTCAGGATGAAGAGATTGAATCTGTTAAGTCATTCCTTACACGGGGGCTGTTTTCAACCTTTGATCCACCACGTTTTCTTTCTCAGCTCCGTTTTCAGCTGAACTGTATTCTTACTGGCACAGTGACAGATTTGTGTGCAGCTTTTAGGGTACAGTGTTTTCCATTCTGTTCTCTATTCCTTTCTTCATAATTCCTAACATTAGGTTTGTGTTTCTGTTTGCCACCAAGCTGATGTTTTCAGGGATGTGTGTGCAATAACTCCAAGATATGTTTCCATGGAGGCTGCAGCTAATTTGGAGCCCATGCCGTGTGTAGGGAAAGCAAGGCTTGTTTTTCCCCGTGTGCATCACTTTCTCAACACAGAGTCGGTCTGTACCGTGATATCCCTCTGCAATGCTTTTGCACCCAGCTTTAATTTTGCTGCCCTAATGGTATCAGCAGCACGCTGTTGCCTCTGACTAGCTGACCTCATTTTCCCCATCGGTCATGAACGTGCTGGGCAGCACAAGCTCCAGCTTTGATCTCTGTTGAACTTCACTGGTGACGTCTTCCACCACGCAGACTGGTGCTTTATTCTTACCTTTGGTTTCCTGATCTTTCGCTGCTGTAGATCCTTGCAAGGACGTTCCTTGTATTTCATGGCTGCTTGATTTCCTTTGGGAGCTTTTAGTGAGGGACCTTGTCGAAAGCGTTTTGGCACCCCCTGTGTATTTTAAGAACTGAACGACCCTTGTCTGGGCATGCTGCCTCCCTTGAAGGCTTGAGCAGGCTGTCACTGCTGCACACCCTGTCCTGCGCCCACTGCAGCAGCACCCTGCTGTGCCAACTCGCATGCACATGCRTATCCATCCCAGCCCTATTCGCTCCTCCAGCAACCTCATATGTGACCAACACATGCTGCCCCTGTTCAATCAGCAGCCCAACTGCACACACGTAAAAACACAAACCTCTGTAAACACACGCACGTKCCTGCCTCCCTGCGCCAAGCAACACGCTGCTGTGGCTCATCCCCTGCCGGTCCCCGTGTCCTGCTTCACCCCGTGTCACGCACACACGTGCGTGTTCCTACCCTTGCTGCACACAGCCCAGCACAGCCAGTGTGGCGACGTGGGAAAGATTCAATTGCTAGGGATCATTAATGAATGTCAGCGCAAGCTCCCGTCCAGAAACCTGAGAAAATTCAATTAGGCAGCTGGTGCCCAATGAGCTGTATTGCCCCACTTGCATGATGCTAAATCAAATGGCTCAGCAAGGCATCATGTTATTGCAGAGCGAGAAGAAAAGTCGGGCAGGGAGATGAACAGCATAGCATGCAACAAACAGCTGCCCCTTTCCGAAGCACAACACGGCTASGTTGCTGTCCTCCCACCTGATTTCCCAGGGAGGGAATTGCAAGGGCAGCTGCCTGCTTCCCGCCTCCTCTAGTAAATAACTCAGGTTTGCTGGTGACAAGTCCTGGGGCTCTGTCACCTCTTTGCTTGTCAGCTCTGCCTGGCCACGGCTGAGCTATAACTGTCTTGGGCACGTGAGCTGCCTCCACCACTCCAGCTAGCAACGCGGGGTAGTAAAGCRGTGTGCAGGACCCCAGCACACGTGGGCTGAGAGAGGACATCCTCTTTGCCTGCTTTGACACAGGAGTCTGGCATCCCGCATTTGCTGCGGATCTGGGGGATCACTCCCCTCGCCTCGTTTTAGCATAGTGGGTTTGTCCAGACTGTCCCACGTTATTGCGACCGCTCCCCTTTCTCCACGGATAYGGCGCTGGGAAGGCTGAGCACTAACACGCCTGACACACACAGAGTCACTGGTGTGGCAAAGGGGTAGGGGGTTGTCCGATACCGCCCGCGCTCTGCGAAGGGGCAGTCCCTGCGGGATGTGCTGGCGGGGGAAGCACGGTCCCCGTGCTGGGCTGCGGCACAGGCAGCACGGAGCCCAGGCTTGGTCTTGTGGCATCGCCTTTTTGCAGTCCTTTTTCCTGTTAGCTTTCCCGCTGCCCTGAGGTTGTGTGTGCCCCAGGGCTGAAGGGTAGAGAGGCATTCCTGGTGGGAAAGGTCCTTTCTTCATTGCTTCCTCGCTGGCAATGATGTGAAGGAATGTGGGAAAAATGGGTTGGGAGGCAGTTTCTGAGTGTGCATATGGCTTTTGGTTTGCATCCTCCAGCAAGCCATGAGGCTGCAGGAGCAGCAATGACTTGCTGGTGTGAGCATCTGTCCATGCTGTCTCCTGACGTGTCTCCTCCAAGGCAAAGGTCAGAGGAAAGCATCCTACAAGACGGATGTGGTCTATGAGTCCTGGTCCACTGATCCGTGAGGGCTGGTCCACTCTGATCTAATGTCAGAGCAAAGAATTATCAGAACCAGGAGGGGAACGTGGGCTTTCCTAGCCACCAGCATGGCATCAGTCCATGCCCCAGGCCTTCCCTCACTTGCCGTACAAGCCATATTAAGAGCCTTCCTCCAAGGTAGCCGTGGGGTCTGTGACCTGCCTACAGGGCTGAGCTCACCTGTTTTCCTCCTCTTCTGCCTCCACAGACAGCCACATCCAGTACGAGCGGGTAGGCGCAGATGTGACCATGAAGTGTGGGTCCATGGACTGGGACGCAGCTGTGACCTGGACGGCCAACGGCACCGACATCGATGATTCCCACCTGAACGGGTCGTACCTGGTCCTGAGGAACGTTGACCTCACACAGAGTGGCCAGTACTCCTGCTACGAAGGCTCCTCCTGGCACCTCAAATACCAGACCTACCTGAGGGTGGGAAGTGAGTACCCAGGCGCGTGACACGGGGGGGACCGTGGGACAGACCCTCGCTCTCTGCTCCCATACTGACCCATTGCAGCCCCTATACTGTCCCTGCTAGCTGTATGGTTGCCTGCTCCACCCCCCAATACAAGCTCCCCGTGCCATATTCATCCCAACAGCACGATGCTGGAATCAGCCCCTCCTGCCCCAAACTTTGCATCTAAGCCGGTAGATTAAATGGTGCCCCAGGAACATTTTGGGAAGGAATGTCGTAAAAGGAGGATTGCAGCCAAGGAGGACGAGTTCTGGCTGCGTTTGCTTGCTGCAGCACAGTTGTGTCAGGGGAACCGCCAAAACATGGATGAAGTTGCTGTGTCTTGCGGGACTCTCTGTGTACGGGTCTTGGAGGAGAGCTGCCTATTTCACCGGGTTCTGCGTGCTTTAAGCGAGAGATGTGCTGATTCACAGATTTCAGCGTGGAAGATAAGAGCGGCGCTACATTTCACACGATGCCGATAGCTGATAGCAGCTGTGTATTTTGTTGGATGCTGTGTTTGTGTAACTGATAGCAACCATGTATTCCGCACTACAGTGTATGTAGCCGATAGCTGTGGGCGTCTGGAAACACCAGACAACGTTTCTGTGTATGAGACAGYGACTGTTTTGGAGGATGCTGCGAGGTAGCAGCCAGGAGCCCCCCAGGCGTGTGTCACGTAGGCTGTGCCGGCCCAGATTTGGGGTACACGGTAGATCCTCTCTCTGCACTTCGTCTCACCTCCAGCAGCTCGCGGTACGCCGGGGCCAGCGCGGCATTTCTACCACGGACCCAGGGTGCAGGGGGAGGACTAGAAGTTGCCCCGGTGCTCGGGTCCCACTGCAGGTGGGACAAGAAGGGCTCTGTGCACCCGTAGGTCGAAAGAAAGAAATCCCAGGCTCAGGGATGCTGCCCGGTGTCGAACCCTCGGTGCGGGCGGGAAAGGGTGCCGACGGCTCCCGCTGGAAGAAGCCGGGAAGCACACCGAGAGGGAGAGGGAGGCTGCAACCCCGACTGGGAGGAAACCAGGGGAAGGGGGGGGGGGCTGCAGCCTCCAACCATCTCCCGTGCAGCTGTGGCATCGCCATGACTTTGCAATGGCTCTTACATCTGCTAAGCACCTCGCTAATAGTAATCCCTGTCAATCCTCTCGGGGACCCATGGGAATTGCTCAGCGTTAGAGCTGAAATCCTGCTGTTTCCTATTACCGCGTGTTCCTCTTTGCCGGCCGCTCGCAGCCCCCCTCCGCCCCAAGCTCAGGACATGGTTAGACACCACGGGAGCCAGCAGCCCAGGAAGAGTGGGTGATAAATAAATAAGTGAATGCCCGGTGTTGTTAATGCAATTAAGTATGCAAGGAACTAATCAGGTGAGATGCTTTTAGTGGTAATTAATTTAATTGCCTGGATTTTAATTTAATGTTCTCCATGAGGTTTCTTTTCCCAGCTCCGCAGCCCCTGCTCGCCTCCCCCACCCCGTCTCTCCAGTGCATGACTGATTGCCCTGGAGGTGTGCGGTGCCACCGCGGGGGAGCGGGGCTGGCAGCGGGCTCGGATGGGCCCTTTTTCCCGGAGGGGACGGTGGCAACCTGCTCACGGGCCCACGGTGGCTGGTTTTAGTGGGGAGAGCGCTGTGAATTTTCTCCTGGGCACCAGAGCAGAAAAAGGGATCCGGAAAGGGGATGCTATCAACTTGCCAATACCAGGGAGAGAAATAGCCTCAGGCCTCGGTATTCGGAGGCACCGTTGAGCTCTGTCTATCACGGCATTTCCCCACCAAGCCAGATGGAGGTGCGGCGTCAGACGGGGCACTGGGGAGCAGCGAGAGCTTGCAGAGGAGTACCGGGGGCTGGAGGGACCTTGGACTTGTTGCATTTAAATTGAACGGGAAGTTAAACGAAAACAGGCCTGTAGCTGCATTTCCCAGTCTTGCAGGGGCAAACTGAGAAATCGTCAGACCAAGCTGATGAAGTCAGCTGGGCCGAAGCACTGGGGGCTGAGTGCGGAGGAGGAGTGCTGGGGATCTTGTTAAATAAAAGATGCAGGCAGTACCTGGAGCGTTCACCCCAAGCGAGATGAGGAGGAATGGTAGGGAAGGAGGCCAGCGCCTGGCCGAGCCGCTGCCGCAGGAAGGATATTAGGAGCGAGCCGAGAGCCGACGAGGAACGGGAAAAGGTGTCAATTAGCAAAGAAAGCTACATCTTGGGGGTCAGAGAGTGCGGGGATAAAGGGAGCACTGCCAGAAGTCAAGCTGAGCGAGACCTTACAGAGGAAATTAAAAGGGGTTTTAGCTGTACAAATAAAGAGAAAACAAGGAGAGAAGAGCTGAGCTGGCTCTGCAGCGAGGTGTAAGGGGAGATTAAAGGTAATCTAGGCAGAGCCCCAGGACTAAATGGACACTGTCCGTTCTGAATCACGATATGGAAGGAGGATAAGACCTGAAGACTGGTCCTCTGCGGCGGACGCAAATGCGAAGAATATGGTGTGTTCAAGTCCTGGGGGCCGCGTCGCCCCCGGAGTACTGCTGGATCTGCGAGTGGAAAACTCCTGTTCATTAGCAAGGTTCATTGGTGACTGACAAGTCATTGGCAGCGCCCAGGGAAACGGGGATAGCCAGCGTATCTCCTGTGCTTAAAAAGAGTAAAAAACCCCGTCAGACGGTCTGACCCAGCAGCACAGCAGGGCCGCGGAGCGCACTTGGAAGAAAGAACGATTAAAGACGTGGAGACAAATGGAAAATGGGAGAAAACATAACTGGGGCTTGCCAGGGATATATCACGCCAGATTAACCTGATAGCTTTCTTTGATAAGGGAACTGATTTCCTAGGCCCAGAAATGCGGTAGATGTAATCTGTCTTGACTTCAGTGAAGTATTTGTTATGATGCCACATGGGAAATTATGAGTTAAACCAGAGAAAATGTGGATTAGTATGAGAATTGGAACATGGCTTAGGAAATGGCTAAAGGGGGATCAAATTGTGCTGAAAGGGGAGCTGTCTGGCTGGTGGGAGGGAGGGGGAGAGCTTTGACATCGACTTCGGACCAGGCTCAGCCGCGCTTTCTGCGATGGCTCTGGCCCAGAAGGAGGAGACGTGCCGAWGGCTGGGAGGTGACGGGAATTTCATCCTGGAAGGGCCGGGGTGAAACGCAGCGGGGCAAAAGGCGAGAAGCACGCTGGGGTGTCTCGTCAGCGCGGTTAAAGGGACGGGGAGGAGATCGGCGGCTCAGCCAGACCTCCGGGTGGGACTTAGCACCCGGAGCGACGCTCCTCCGTGCGCGCCGCGTGTCCCGGCTCCCAGTGCAAGGTCCGTGGGGCAGCCCGGGGCGCCCTTCGGCTCGCTCGAAATGGAGCTCAGCGCTGCCTGAGGCTTCGGCCCCGCTCTGCCTGGAGTGCTGCAGGCTCCCAGGGCCCGCTGGCTTGCCTAGCCTTGGCAAAAGGGAGGCTGCGAGGCTAGGATGGCGCTGCGATAATTCGGGGGATGGAGGGGGGCTGAGCACCCGGGAGGGAGGAGCGCTGCCATGGGAGGGAATTGGGGTAATCCGGCCAGGGATGAACGGAGGGTGCAAACGAGAGCGTTCCCRACCTTCGGAGAGTTTGGAATAGCCTCCCGGAGGAGCAGGTTCGTTTAGGCTAGAGGCTCGCTCGGGGATGCCGCCGGACCCGGGAGGTCCCGTGTCGCCGTCTCCTGGCAGCGAATACCCTGAGCACGGAGTAGCGGCGAAGCGCTCTTCCCCGCTCCTTCCAGGTGCACGTGGCAAACCGTAAGAGAGCAGCCGTGGCACGCCGGGCCTGTCGCCGCTGCGTAGCAGTCCGGAGGGCAGCGCGTGCCTGAGCAGGGCCGGAAGCGCCGGGAGACGGGCTCGGGGGGGGTGGCACACCTTGCGTCCCTGGGCTGGGACGGGCCGGCACGGCGCTGGGTGCCGGGAGAGCGGCGCCGGGCTCGCGGCCGACCCCGCGAGCTGCGCTCCCGCTTTTGGAAACGCGCGGCCCGAGGGCCGGGGGCTGCCTATAACAAAGGCAAAGTTGGGAAATAATGTGCTCTTGAGGTTTGGCACACGGCTGCGTGCATTACAGAATGTTATAAAAATACTGCTAATGGGCCAGAGAGGAGTGGAAACGCGCGGCGGAAAGGCTGCCAGGAGCCGGAGAGCGCACATGGGAGCGGGGAGGCCTCGTGTGCAAAGGAGGGAGAGAGGCGGCCAGCCGGGGCGGGCGTCCGTCCTTCCGCTCCGCTCCGTCCGTCTCTCCCCAGCCTGCCGCCCCGCCGTTCCCTTGCRCCCGTACCTCCCCGGCCGCCCGGGGCGGGCTGCGAGGGGCGCAGGGGCGGCCGGCGGTGCACACCGCGCGCGTGCGTCCCCGGCGGGAGCCGGCCGGCCGGCCGCGGGGGCTCCGGCCCGGCCCTCCTGCCTCCCGCGCCCGTCGCTGCAGCGGCTGGCGAGAGGAAGGGAAAATACATGCGGTTTGACGGAAAACGACATGGAAAAACAACCAAATTAGCAGAAAAACAAACAAAGCAAAGCCAGAGGGGGGGGGGGGGAGAAGGGGCAAAGCAACAGGAACCACATGTGAGCGGGGAGGCCGGCAGAGCCCGAGTGCGCGCTCGCTCCCCGGCCTGATTAGCGAGCGAGCGATCAAACAGCGGCCACTAATAAATACTCGGAGCCTCCCTCTGCTCTGCCTTAGACGTCCCTTTCCTCCCAGCTGGCCTCCAGCTGCGACGGGAGGCTTGGGCCGCAGCTCGCATCCTTTTCTGTGCGTGTGTTTGTTTGTTTTTTCCTTTTTCGCCCATCCGAAAGCGCAGGAACAGGGAGGAAGGGCGCGACCCCTCCGCTTCCGACGCGCATCCCCGGGCGGCCGCCCCGCGGCGGGACCGAGCACCCGGGCGGGCACGGGCGCCCTGGGTCGGGCGTGCRGGCAGGATGGGGACGCATCCGGGGTGGCGAGGCGCCTGCGGCGGCTCGGAGCGGCGCTCCCGAGAGCCCGGGCAGATGCRGAGGGAGGAGCGCGGGAGAAGCGCGTGCGGATGTTTTCCTGCCCGCGACGCTCTCGTCCAGCGATTCGCGGTGCGGGGATTGTTTTCAGGAGCCCTCTGACCGATTTTTCCTCCAGRAATTTATCCAATCCCTTTCCAAAGCCCTGCAAACAGGCTATTTCTAGACCAGCAAGTTAAACACGACGGGGACCGTTCCCTGGCACTGGGGCCAATTGGCACGGAGCAGCGCGTGCCCGTACGGTTAAACTCCCGCGCCCTCCGCGCCGGGCGGCCACATCCCTCCTGCGGCCCAGGGATGGCCCTGGCCAGCGCCGACCCCAGGAGCATGCCCAAGCAATGTTTGGGGCAGGACCAAGGTAGCCTGAACCAAAGCCATGCCAGGGACGGTGCAAATAAAGGGACAGTGCAATAAAAGGATGGTGCAAATAAAGGGACGGTGCAAATAAATTTAAGCATGTGGCCTGACGTTCCAGCCCTGGGGGATCTGGCACCTATCGCTACGGACATGGCCGATGCTCCTGGTGTGTCCCTGGCACGGCGCAGGTGGGATGGCCCTGGGCGATCCTGGCCCGGGAGCCTCGCTGCAGCTCCACAGCACTTCCCAGCACAGCGCGGCTGCAGCGGCGGCTCCCCGGGAGGTGGCGGAAAGGGGCGAGCGTGACCCCACGGCTCCCCAGAAAGCCACGGGGAAGGGACTATCGCAAATCGGGTTGGTTAGATTAGGACAGTGCCTTATTAATCTGAATTCAGCTGTATTTCGTGGCGCGCACAGGCTCGCCGCGCTCAGCCTGCTCATCCCGAGCTGTTTGTTCAGGGCTAGGAAAACTCGACAAGCGAACTTTGCTGCCTGTGCCCAGATTTCGGGTCTTGGCCCCACTGGGAGCTGGAAAGGCATGCTGGGTAGCGTTATGCAAATTGCACATCCCAGCTTTTTAAGGAGAAGGCAAAAGGAAAAAAAGAGAAAGAGAAAGAAAAACCCCACCAAAAAAAAAAAAACAAAAAGCCAACCCACCACGCTCCCAAATGCAATTAGTTCTAATCGAATTAGGAGCCGAAGTAGAAAAACAAACATGTTTGAAGGCAGCGGGCGACCTTTCTGCCCTGTCCCTGCGGGACGCRCGCTGCCGGCTCCCGGCGGGGGAGGCTGCACAGAGCGGTGCCCCCGCGTGCACCCACGCACGCACCCGCACACCGCGGCACCCGCGCACGCACCCGCGCCCCGCTGCCTTCCTTCCTCCCTCCCTTCCCCTCGCAGGGCTCGGCAGGCTGCCCAGCTGCAGCATAGCAGAGTGATGCTTCTTTGGCTCGCTGCGTAAAATATGATAATCTGGGGCAGCCAGCGTCAGGAACAATAAAAATATCCCCTCGCCCATCCTGGCAGCTCCCCTTCCCCGCTACCCCCCGGGAGCTGGGGGTGGCGGGGAGCGCGGCGGCACGTGGCATCTATTAGGTCCTCGCCGYGCCGGCGCTGCTGCCCGCTCTAGCCCGTGCCCGAGGGGAGGGCGAGGGACGGAGAAGCCACCGCTTCTCCTGGGAGCTCGTTTCACGTGGTTCGTTGCCCTCGTTGCCGGAAACCGGGGCCTGACGGATGCTTCGCTGCCTGGCCTCTGATGCCAGCTGCCGGGTCCTAACCCGCTTCTCCCTCCTAGCACCCGGCTTTCCTCTGCGCACRGCGTCAGGATGCTGCACCCCTGTTGCGCTGGGGCTCCGGGGTGCCCCTTCTTGCCTGGAAACCCTGGGCTTTGGAGCTACATGTGAAATGAGTTTGAAGGTTCTCAGCTAGCTCTGCCCCATGCCCAAGCTTCCCATCCCTGCAGCCAGGCTCCGGCTCGTGAGACCAGGCTCAAAGGCGGCATCAGGCTGCCCCGTGTCAGCAGCTATGGGGCTGRTGGCGAAGAGGAAAAAGGGGCTTGGGGGCACGGCAGCCGCCCCATCCTTGCACACACACGAAATACTGCGGGCTGCGTGGTGTCACGGGAGGATGTCAGCCCGGCCTCCCCCCCCCCCGCTCTCGTTAGGCTTGTTTATCCTTGTTAGCATGACAAAAACAGCCGGGCAATTAAAGAAGCCCAAGCGCAGTCTAAACAGCTTCCCCAGCCCCTGTTCCCCCCCCCCCGCCGCCAGCTCCACTCCCCGCCGTCGGGAACTAGCGGCGCACGGGGCGATCGGGGGAGACAGCCACCCACCGCCGCGGCTCGGGGACGCTGGGCGGCGCGGGGCTCTGTTTACGCTGGCCTCCGCGCCACCGAGGATTTTGTCTCGGCCTTTCCTAAGTGCCCCTTGTCAAAATATTTGGCGTGAGCTTCCTGCCGCCCGCTGGCGGCGGGTCCCTGCTTTCCGGCGGCGCTGGGAAGGGAAGGACGGCCGGGAGCGAGGCCGCCTCCTGCCTTGCCGGTGGCGGGTGTTCCGCTTGCAGATGCTGATTTTCCCTTTCCACCCATGGGCACGRGTGGGATGGCTGTGGCGTGGGTCTAGCACAGCCTTTTGTGTGAAAAAAGAAAAGTGAAAAAAAGAAAAGAAAAAAAAAATCWAGCCGTTCTCTATGTTTGGCCAAGCCCAACCTGGTTCACACGCGATGCTAGGGGGAGACAACTTGCTGATGTTACCGGCCACGTGTGCCGGTGCCTGCGGAGAGCCCGGCGGTGAGGGCACCCGTCAGCCCGTCGCCCGCCGCTGCACGCCGGGCTGCTCCCGGGGAACTGGCACGAAGGCACGGCGCGTGGCCTTCCCCATCCCTCCCGCGGGCAAGGAGCGGAGCTAGTCGTCTCGGCTAACCCCCCCAAAAGCCTCCAGAGGGGAGGCGCTCACGAATCCTCGTCTTTTCCCGGTGCTTCTCCGTCGCCCTCCGTAACGGCCCTAGCCAGCGGGGAGCCGCGAGGGTCCCGGCCGCGAGCCGCTCTCGCTGGAGCGAGGGTCGGATCCGAGCGCAATTCGCTGTATTTCAGCATGAAAGACATTGTCATTAGCTATGGTTTCCCGGGCTGCTGCGCCTGCTGTAAATAATTTAGGAGACTAAATGTGTGCTAACAGCAGGTCTGTGCGGGCAGGGCGGGGAGGGGAGGAGAGGAGAGGGAGGAGGATCACGGCTCTGGAAAGCAGGGAAGGGCACTGGGAGCACAGCGAGAGTATTTTTCTCCTGCTAGCAAGATGGGGTAGCGTCTCCCCCTCCGGAAAAGGAGTCAGAGGGTTCCCATGCCCGCTGGATCCCTTCTCTCCCCAGTCCCCTCCCGAGCTGTCAGCATCGGTACCAGAGGCAACTGCAGGACAATTTCCAGTTGCTCTTGCTCCAAGCACTTTAATGCTGTTTAAACAATTACGCAGTTGATAAATTTTGACAAGAAGAGATAGAAATAGCCTGGGAGAACCACGCAGTAGAAATGCTCTAAACAGATGTCCCTTTTCTCCCCCTCCTCTGCTCCCTGGGGGTCTTTATCGTTTGCTGCCAACGAAACAAGACCGTGTTTGCTTGAGTTGGGATGGGGGGGGGAGCAAAATGCCTTACTAAAATGGTTTATGATACTGTCCTGAGGGTGACGGCTGCTAGCTCTCTCTCCAGAAAGGTCTTCTCTCCACCGAAGGGAGCTCGGCGCGGCTTGCCGAGCGCAGGATGTCGCTAACAAGGTCCCGTTTGTCCCTTCCCGCGGGCTCGCCAGTACCGGACACAGCAGCTAGGGATGCAGGGGGAGGGAGGAGGGGGAGCGTTTTGGGCAAAAATGAGCGAGCCGCGCGAACCTGCCGTGCCAAGCGCCTTGGGGGAAGTAAGTCCCACTTGCTGGAGCCTGCCCGCGCTCCCGCCGCAGGGTTTCGGCCCGGGTCTGCCCGGAGGGGCACCCACACGGAGCCGGTGTCGCTCCCGGCGTTGCAGTTTGCACCCGGCGAGGGGTGCGGGGGGGGGGGCCTGCGGCTTCGGGCCAGGCCCCGGGGTTTCCTGAGCAGCTGAGCGCAGACGTGTGGGAAGAGGAGGTGAACGCTGCTGTTGGTCTCCAGAGACCAGGCGATGGCTCAGCTGTGCCACCAAAACAGGTCCGTGTCAGGAAAGCGCTGGGAAGCGAGGAGCCTCAGCAGAAACCTTGGCAGTTTGTCTTTGCTCGGTGCAGCGGGAGTGACAGCTAAGGTCAAGTGCCTCTGCTCAGCGCTTCGGGCCGCCAAGCTGGGCTCCGTGAAGCTGAATTTAGTGACCCGGCCGCTAAATTCACCCACCATGGCTAGGACGTTTCCTCCTCGCCTCTCTTTTGATCTCTGAGAAGGCGAACAGCCAAGGATAAAACCCCGGCGCTCTCCCCGCTGTTCTCCGTCCCCTTGGAGCCTTTGCAGCAGGTCTGTCTGTAAGCCACCGCAGGGATTTAGTTTTCCTTCTTATTTCTTATTTGCATTTTTAAGCTTGTGCATGTAGATAGTGCCTTATGGCAGGGAAGGGAGTGGAGGCCAGAGTGCCTCGTGGCTTTTGGGTGCTTGCAGGGTGCTGCTCTGCTGCATGGACAGGATAGATGCAATGGGAAGAAGCAGCAAAACCCGTCTCGGTCTGGTCTGGAGACACTGGCAAGCTGGAACTAGCGAGCTGTGAAATACGTTGTGGGTGTCGCAGGCTGACTGGGATTCATTGTCTTTGTCATTGTCTTTGGAGTCAACACGATGCCGTTCCTGTTTCTGGGAATAGCTGCCTTGCTGAGCACCAGCCGCTGCAGCGCAGGCCACAGGAGCTCAGCACGGAGCGTGACACCGGGCCCCGGGGCTGCCGGCCGCGTCCTTGCTCTCCGTCCCTGCCTGCCGTCGTGCGCGTCGTGAAGACACCTGACCCGATCAGCACCCAGCCTGCCTCGCGCGGACACGTCCCCTGGGAAATGGGATACGTGCCGTCCCCCTGCTTGGGCAGCGCTGTCGCAGGGCTCGGGGCGCTGGCGGATACGGCAGACTCGCTCAGGCCTGGTGTCGGGCAGCTGGGAAGAGCTGAAAACCCCTCTCCTCTCTCCGGGAAGCTGTGGCTGACTGCAGCCCTGCACGGCCTGGAGTGCGCGTCAGCACGTGGCCGGGGATGCCGCGTGACACCCGGCCTCTGTCGCGTGCGATCCCTGCGGGAACGTCCCTTAAAGATGCTCCTACACGGAGCCATCAGCTGGCCGGTGCCCTGTGCTGACACAGCCCGCGCCGGCCCCGCTGAGCTCGCGGAGAGGAGCCCGGCTGGCGGAAAGGTGCTGTTTGCCGCAGGCTGGAGCATCCAGCCGTGCACGTGTCCTTGTGCTCGTGTCGGTGCTCCAGGATGTGACGACCTGCCCGTACACACGTGTGCATTGCTGCACGCGTGCTGCAGCGTCCGAGCGTGTACAGCAGCGTGACCTCCCGCCCGCGCGGGTGCTCGTGCCTGCGCGAGGCTGGGTGGCCCCGCGCTGCCGCTCCGACAGCAGGCAGCACGGGCTGGCAGGCACCGGGGTGGGAGGCAGAGCCCGGCAGTCTCCGTCTTCGGGGGAGCGCACGGGGATCGCAGAATATTGCACTTGAGAGACCACATGTGCGGGATGTGTGTGTGCTGGGGGCTGCTCTGCAAGGAGATGATGGCTCTGCAAAGAGAGGGTCCCCGCATGGAGAGCTGCCGGCTGTGGTGGGCCCAGTCCTGGCTCGTGCTTGGCGCCAGCGCCGGATTCAGCTCACCAAACAGGCACCGTCTGCGTTTGAACCCTCCACCCTCCTCCTCCTGCCACCCRGCTGAACCAGCTGGCATCGGCCAAGGGCGGCYGGCCGACGCGTGGAATTACTYTGGCCTCCCCTCCGCTCCCGGCGCAGCRGCCGGCGGCGGTTCCCCTTCCCTCCTGGCAAAGCACGAGCCTGCACTTCGCGCTCGGGCTCCGTCCGTCTGTCCACGGGGATGCGGCCAGCGATGCAACATCGCCAGCTCCGTCCTGCCAGACTTACGGCTCCTTGCAGGGCAGCCGGGCTCAGCAGCCTGCCGGGGGGCGAGCAGCGCTAGCGGTGGCGTTTGTAGGGGATGCTTTGCGAAAGCGGCCCTGCGAGCAGCCCGCGCCGGGTGGCCTCCGGCTCTGGGGCGGAGGGTGGCGCGAGGGGTCCCGGGGGCAGGCGCTGGCCCGCTGCAGAGGCGGTGTCGAGCGCGTGGGTGGCGTTTGCGCCGGCCAGGCCTCCCCTGCAGCAGGGAGCCCACCGGGGCTCTGAGCACAGCTGCTGTTCTCCGGCGCTTGCACGGAGGCAATTCTCCAAATAATCTGCAGCTCCAGCCAGCACACATGGGCTCCAACATAAACAGCCTGGGCACAGGTGCTGGGGATCTCCTCCCGCTTCGCCTCGGAGCGGAGCAGAGCCCCGCGCGGTGTCCCCAGCCGCTGTCCGCGAGCACCCGGAGCGCGCTGGTGCCGGGGGGCATTGCGGGGCTCTCCTGTGCCTCACGCCCCTCAGCTGCAAGCCTGCACCGCGCCAGCTTTTCCCCCAGCGAAAATGCAGCGTACGCTGGCAGAAAAGGATTCCCTGCCAGGGTAACGTGCGCCAAACGGGGGCAAGCTCCCTCCTGTTGCCTTTGACGTGTCTGCAGCAAGGGTCCTGCCGCAGAGCCGCGGGAGGAGAGTTTTCCAGTACCTCCAGCTGACCCGGTGCCTTGGACTATGTAACCCACAGGCATAAATGGTGAAATAAGGTCCCAAATCAGATCATGCGCTCTTTCTGGAGGAGAGAGCGTGGAAGGAGGTGGCCGGGCCTGCTGCCCTCCCTGCTGTTCGCGTTAATGTGAAGCAGGTGGGAAAAGGCTGTTGGCTGGGAGCAGAGGGGACTGTGCAAGAGCAACAGGCTGCTCCCTGGCCGCAAGTGCCACTGGTGGCACGTGGCCACCAGGCAGCTGCCTGCTGCTGCACCAAACCTGCCGCGCTGGAACAGCACAAGCGCACACATGAAAGTCCCAGCACCTCTCTATGCTGGAGACCAGCGGGGGGGAAAACACTGCTGGCTGTTTTGTCTAAAAAGGCAGTGTTTGTTGGCAGAGACGGTGTGATTTTTGCCGTCGGGGCACAGCGTTGTGTTAGCAGCCACACCGGGGCTGGTGCCGCTGGCTACCGGTGACTGCTGTGCTGAGCTGTGGCGGATGCTAAGGATTTTTGTTCAGATGTGAAAAAGAGCGGTGGGCTTTTTCACGGGCATTAAAAAGCTCACAACGGTGGTGCGCCACATATTCTGTATCGGCATAATTTTGCTGCATTCCCTTCCCTTGCTTCCCCATCTCCCGGCGACTTGTGAATCGGTGTAAACCACGGGGCCGATTCTCATTTGGGGCAAGCGGAGCAGCTGCAAGGGGCTGGGAGAGCTAAGCAGCCAAGCCCAGCTTAATTAGGGTTTAATTAGGATGAAAAAAGCAAGATTGCTGAGAGCAGGGAAGGTCTCTCCTCCAGGAGGGTGTGCACAGGTCCTTCTCTACCTGATGTGGAGAGGGCACAAACTGTGAGTTGGTATTGGGGTGC
This sequence comes from Apteryx rowi, assembly GCF_003343035.1. Taxonomy (NCBI): domain Eukaryota; kingdom Metazoa; phylum Chordata; class Aves; order Apterygiformes; family Apterygidae; genus Apteryx; species Apteryx rowi. Next base: position 807,411 of record NW_020449296.1, on the reverse strand, counting down.
ACTGGCCAAAAAGACCAGTTTGGACTATTTGGGATTGCTGGTTCCTGCTCAGTGGGTGCAGAAAAATGGTTTATGGTGCATTCCTTGGGGCTGCTTCCCTTCTCTGTAGCTTGGGGTCAGCGAGCCTCAGGGCCTGCTACCCTGTTTAGGACAGGGCTGCTTTTGGGATGGGAAGAGAAGGCTTAGGAAAAGGCTCTTGGATAAACAGCCTCTGCTCTGTACTGAAAGAAGCCCCATGAGCTGTTATATCCTGGACCGATCCCTCCCTGCTCCCCCGGAGCAGTGCTGGGAAGGATCGCTGCAGATCCCACGCAGGGCACAAGGAGCAGAGGTGTAATGAGAGCGCCCTGAAAGGCTGCGTGCTCAACAGGGCAGCCGGGGAGCAGCCCGCTGGTCGCGTGCGCCATGCTGGAGAAGTGCCCGAAACAAGTGCCCTGATGGGCAGCGAGCTTTCCAAGTTGCCCGTGCCTCCCTGAACAGCAGCTCCTGCCTGTGTTTGGAGCCACGATCGAGCCATCTCTACCACATGCTGCCTACATCCTACGAGGAAGCAATTTTACCTCCTTACAAATCAATCCTGGGATGTTATGGGATGAGTAATTTGAAAAGGGCCTTGGAAAATCAGAGAGTGCGGAAGAATGCAAAGAAAGGAGGGGGGAAATGTCATAAGCAGAAAGAATTAAAATAGGCTGTTCAGTGGCTTCAAAAGGAGCTGGAGAGATGCCTTGACTCCAGTTGGTAATTACCTCCAAGCGGAGAAGATAGTGGGTACTAAACTAGCGAGCAAAGCCATAACTAGAGCCAATGACTGGAAGCTGAGCACAGCCACGTTCAAATTAGAAATGAGGCTCATATTTTTAATAGGAAAAATGATTAAGCATTGGAACAAACTGCCAAAAGCAGTGGTGGCTCCTCTGTTGCTTGTTATCTGCAGAGCAAGGCTGGCTGACTTTCTGAGAGATGATTCAGTCAAACTCRAGTTATTGGGCTCAGTAGAGGGGTAGCAGAGGGATGTAATGGTCTGTGCAACCCAGGCGGTCAGGTGAGATGAACTAATTTTCTCCCGTGGCCTTCGAGTCGATGAGTTAAGGAAGGTGCATATCCCTGTCTTGCAGATTTAGCTTTGCGGCGGCTCTTTCTCTCATCAGTGCCCCGGGTAATGCAACCGTGGTGGCCAGTGGTGCGGAGCAGGGCTGCGTGACATGAGCCTGCGGCGTTGCGGTGGGCTGCAGGGCGTTCGGAAGGTGCCGAGCTCTCCATAGGGCCCAACGCTCACCACGGTCTCTATGTGGGATGGGGCCAAGACTGTGCCCCTCACCCCCTATGGTGGGGCTGGCCTCTGAGACAGCTGGCGCCTGAAGGGCAGCGGGAGACTGGAATCTATAAGGACAGAAACTAGGGAGATAGGAAAGGGCAGAATCACCCTTGCTGGGTCTAAAAATAGGTTAGGCACAGCCTGGTCAGGGAAAGTGATGGGATGGTGGAGGATGAAGGTCTTCCAGAGGTCGCAGCCAGCTGTGATCCCCACAGCTTTGATCTGCGCTGCTTGGTGTAGAGCCAGGAAGTCAAGCAAAGTGCTGGTGGTCCCAGGGCAGCTGTGAGTTATTGCCCTGGAGCAAGGTGCATGGGAAGCGAAGGGACGGCAGCAGTTCCCAGGCTCAGGAAAAGCACGGCAGGACTCGCTCCTCACCCTGCTCGGTCACAGCTCACTGATGCCTCGGTTTTGCCTGCAGGCAGGGGGGTGGGCAGGCTGCGGAGAGGAGCAGAGCAGCCCGGCTCGGCATCAAGGGGGCTGCAAGGCACGGGGCCAGCAGAAAAAATTGCCAAGGTCAGGGCTGAGAAAGGAAAGTGGAAAAGGAGACAGGACGGAAAAACTAATGCGAGACACGAGCCCTAACTAGAGGAAGCTCCCACTGACCTGCTCCGAAAGAGGGACTGACAGCGAGCTTTTGATGAGGAGCCGGCAGGAGATAATGCGCCGTCGAAGGGCGGTGGGCAGGGAGCCGGGAGCAGCCCTGGGCAGAGGCGCACCGTGTGCGAATCCCTGCCTCCCCCGTGCAGACAGGCAGCTTGGCACAGAGCACCCAGAAGCACTTACCTCCCTTAATGGCAGGGCAGAGACTCCCAGAGCGGCCCGTTAGGAGCTGCCTCTCCAGGGGAGTCGGGGCGGCGCAAAGTGCTCGGCGAGCCGCGGGAGCAGCCGGGCTGCAGAGCCGGGCCGCGGCGACGCCAGCTCCAGCACCGGCTCTGGGCATGGAGGAAAGGCTGCCGGCGCTGAGCCTGCCGCGGGGCAGCCCTGCCCGGGGCTGCGGGTCTGGGGTGCATCCTTACCCCCGACTTGGTGTAAATCAGGCCCGGAGGGTGCGGGAGGCCAGGAGCTGCTGGGCAGGGAGATGCCTTGAAGGTTTGGGGCGAGGGCTGAAGTCCTGCTCCTGCGGTGCTTGCACATGTGTAAGTCGTCCTTCCTCAGGCGCTTAGACCCGCTGGAACCGGGGTGGTCGGTGGGGGCCCTCGCAGAGGGAGGCAAGCGGTAAGTTAGCTGAGCCAGTGCGTGGCCACCTGCTCTCTGGAGACAGAAGACCCGAGGGTTAATTCATCTCCTGCGGCTTTTTGAAACTATCTGGCCCCACCAGGAACGAGAAGAGCCGTGCGCCTCCCAGGGGGAACCATGCGTCCCGCGGGTCAGGTTTGCATCCGTGTCTGACCAGGCGGACGTTGTGCCATACTGACTCATGTGCTTCGAGGAGACTGTCTCGCCACCCGCGATGCTCTGAGCACTCGTGGGCTCGTGACACCCTCCGTCACCGCGCTCCTGCCAGGGAGCTGCACAACACGTTCCCCTCCGAGGAAAACGAGCCCCGTCTGCAAGCTGGCGGCTGCTGTGAGACGCGGTCCGGAGCTAGCAGCGGCAGGAGGAGCTGGCCCTCCTCTTGCTAGGAGGGGGCCCAGGCATGTTCACCTACCGCTCCGGCAGCCGTCCTTGCTTTGCATGAAAGAGGCGCTTTGATTGCTGACATCTGTGGACAATCAGATAAGAATTAGAGTTGTTCCTCTCGGCATAAATGGTATTTCTAATCTCATAATCCCTTAATATTGTTCTCACCAGGATGTGGCCGCCGCTAATCCCTGAGAGTTTGTCCTTGGGCAAATTTAAGGGAAGCCAGTGGGGCGAGAGGAGGAGGAGGGGTTGGCTGCCCRTCCTCCCCCAGCCCCGAGGATCCCTCCCGGGTATTAAGCACGTGCGGAAGAGCCCGTCGCGCAGCAGCTCCTCCTGCCAGCCGGGGGATGCCAGCTCTGGAGCAGAGCTACTTGCAGAGCCCGTTAAGCGCTGCTGCGGGAGCCCACGCGGGTCTCTGCCCGGGTCTCTCTCCCAGGTTCCTCCGCTTGCTGCGCAGGGAGCAGCGTTCCCCGCGTCCTCGCTGCGCCTCCCCTTCCCTGCGGCTGCCGGCGTGTCGCGCGTCCCCGGCTGCTCCGCACCGACTCCACCGGCCGATAGCAAACCGCAACAAGGGGCAGCACGCGAGATGCCAGCGGGAGCTGGGATAAAATCCAGATGGGTCGATATCGGTCTCCCCCGTCGTCTGCGAGCCACGTGCAACCTGCTGTGGTGCAGGGATGGAAATCCCGCTGCTGGGCCCCATCCCGGCCAGAGGTCTCGCTGTCCTTTCTGCACAGCTGGAAGGAGAGGAGAGGGCTTAGCCACAAGGCTGGGGGTTGCAGACCAGGCAGCAGCGGTGCTGGGGCCGCGGGACTCGGAGCACYGAGCCTGCTCCGAACACAGCGGTGCAAAGTGTGCAGTGTGTCCGGGAGTCCTTTAATAGCTTGCAAAGACCAAAACTCAGAGATGTCCCTGGGAAGAGGGCAGTGGGTGGCGATGGTTTGTGACGAGCCAGCGTAGCTCACCACGGGCTGCTCGACTCCTGCTCTCTGCAGGCTGGTAACTGCCTCTGCGTACGGAGCTGCCGGGCGCCCTCGTTGCACAGGGAGATCCCAGTCTTCGGGAAGGGATTTCTGAGGGGTTTGCCCAGAGAGGGGGAATTAATGGGTTTTGCAGTTCACTGGCAACTTTGGAAAAATGCCCTGGATGTCAGAGGCAGCTGAAGATTTTTGGTGAATCAGGAAGTTAGAGAATGAAGTGTTTGCCTTCAAGACATGGGATTGAAGGGCATGTTTTGATTTTGCTTGTTTTATTCTTGTTTGCTGAGATTTGCACTTTAATGAAGTTGAAGGGAGTTCCAAAAGGAGGGGGGGGGGGGGGGGGGGAACAAAGGCGGGAAGTGAGCGCGGCACTCGCAGAGGCGATGGGGGGGAAAAAAAGGAAACTCAACCCTTCATTTCAAAACACCACAAGCAAAAACATTGCTGCTGCTGCTGTCGTGCTTCCTTTTGAAGTGAACAACAGCAAAGCAGACAGGAACGTGCGAAACCCTGCAGCGCGGCCAGATCCGTGGCGTTCCCCACAAGACGCTTTGGGGAGGGCAGCTTGCTCCGCGCTCCTGGCGCTGTGGGGGCTGCGGTGCAAGACCATCCCGCGGCAGCAGGGCCGTGCTGCAGGGACCGCTGGAAAGCCCCTCTCCCCTTCCCCGCCGAGGAGGTGTTTTCTTTGCAACGTGGGAGAAAATGGCAAGAGCCCGCCGGCTTTTCGGGTGTCCCCTTGGCTGCAGCCCGGCGCCGCTGGATATTCCCGTGTGAACGGGACAGGCAAGCTGCTGAGTCTCCCTCCCTGCCGGACGGCAAGCCGGGATCGGCCAGCCTGCTCGGCTTTGCCGTGTGCCGAGCTCCGTGCTGACAGCGGAGAGCCCCRGCGAGCGGATGAACAGCTGTGACTTGTATCGCAGCCAGGCCTGGGGGAAAGCTTCAGCCCCGAGCCGGGCCCCGGGGACATCGCATCGCATCTGCGAAGGGAGGGTGAGGCGGCGCCCGATGGGCTCCGATGACCTCCCGAAGGGGAGCGCGTTACCGCGGCACAGAGGCAGCCCTGGCCCGGGCTCTTCAAGCTCGCGCTGTTGTCCAAACCCGGCTGTTTTCTCCTCGGGACCCGGGTAGCGCACGGAGCCGGACCGGGGAAAACACGTAATGGGATTCAGGCTCCAGCATCCCCCCCGCGAGCAGATGCAGCGAGGCAGCGGTCCGGCGGAGGCTTTTTCCCCGAGGCCAACTGGGGGGGGAAATTTCTCTCTCAAAGCAGCCGCTAGTACGCGGCCGCGGAGCCGGGGATGGATCCGCTGCCCGCCACACGGCCGTGCCTTGCTGGCTTATCATTTCCAATCCTATCAGAAACAAAACTGCTGCTGCTTAATGCTTCATTACAGGCTGTTATGTGTCTCCTGCGCTGCCCGGGGAGCAGCGAGAAGGGCTCTGACTCTATTTAATAACTGTTTCATGGTTCCTAATTGACAGATAAAAATGCTACTAACTCGGTTTCATCAAACATAATATATGGGCAGGAGCAGCAGTGCTGTTTTGGAGGCCGGGCGGTAGCGCGAGTTCTGATGCGTTATTTTGACATCGGAAATCCATAAAGTGCCGATCTGCCGTCACGGTGACGGGTTTACACCTCCGTTTTTCACCTGGCGGTTTGGGCTCTTGAAACCCTGGGGGAAGCCTTTGCCGCAGGCTTTTGGGAGCGGTAGCCGGGGTGGCCGGAGCGATCGTTTTCCTGGCAGGAGACTGCCCGAAGCAGAGGCGAGGACGGTGCTTTGCAGCGACGGTTGGCTGTACGGACCGCCGTGGGGCTCGGGGGTCCGTCTTCGTTCACCTCGGGATCCTGCCCRGCCCGCAGCCCCGGCAATGTCACCCCGTGGCTGTCAGGCTGAGCCGAACACCCTGCCTGTAGCCGGGAAAGATTCGCCAAACCTTTCAGATTTAATAGAGGAGCATCCGTGTTTGCGTGGATGAAGCAGGAAAGGGTTTATTCCAGTGAAATCACCGATGCCATGAATCCAGTGTGTTTCACTGTGTGTTTAGCAGAATGGCGTCAGTTCCCGGGGATTTGTGCTGCCCTTTTCCGCTGACTCAGGTGACCGAGTGACCCAGACTTCTTCCATGCTCGGCGATGAGAAATGCCAGGCGGAGACACCTCTGCTCTCCCCGGGGATGCACACACGGTCGCACAGCCGGAAACATGGGCCCAGGATGTGCAAACGGCAGCAATGAGCGTCGCAGAGGCAGGATTCAAAAAAAAAAAAAAAAAAGGGCATCTGCCTTAAAACCTGCCGTTAAATCAAACATTTTAGGGGGGAGAGTTGCTTTGTCGGTTCCCGTGTGGGGCTGGCACCTTTTCAAGTTTTAAGGAATGAGATTTCTCCCACTGTCGTAGTGGCTAGCAACTTAAATAAAAGTCTCCGGGGTATTTGAAGGGGCTGAATCGCATCCTGAGACCCGTGACAAAAGCACTGGCCCTCCGAGGTGTCGTGGGCGCAGCTGGCTGAGCTGCGAGGACCAGAAGGAGCAGTCAGACCCGGGGGCCTGCAGAAATGCTTCCAGTTTTATTCTCACAGCCAGCGGTGCGTGGAGCAGGAGTGACAGGGCTCTCGGGTCGGAGGTGTGCGGCCAGCGGGTGTCAGAGATCAGTAGCCACGATAAAGGGGGAAAAAAGCTTCACCACCTAATGTTTGACTTGTGCACGGGAAATGCAGCTTTCCCCACGTCGTGTGGGTGCCCCCTCAAATCCTGCAAGGTCTCTGAAAACTGGGTTGGGTGCAAAGAGCTGGGGATGGACAAAGTGCAGCAGCTGCGAAGGAGAAATGAGGGAGGTGGAGCTGCAAAGGAAAAGAAGAAGCAWCGAGTGCCCATAGCTCTGTGCAGAGCCAAGCAAATCTGATTGCAGCTGAAGTGATCCTGGGAGAGGAGAGAGGTTATTGGTAGTGAGCGCTTCAGGGATAACATGGAAGATACTGATTTAAATAAAAATCATCATAACGGCAGCTCTAACAGGACCCTGCGGGTCACTTGGATGAGAACCAGAGGCAGCAGAGCTCCAGCACTGGCGCAGTTTGAACATTTTGTAGCTGCARATACCATGCTGGAGAGCCGGGGCTCCAGCCGCACTCCTGAGCCGGCCGGGGGGAGAAACCGGTGGGGTGTGCGGAGCCAACCGGCCAGGCGCCGAAACGGCCCGCAGCCCCCGAGGGCAGCGCAGGGCCCCGGCGTGCTGCGCGTGGGGGATACCCGGCTTCGGCYTCTGACCGCCCTCGGCGGGACCTGAGGAGCTCCCCAAGGTCCGTCGAGAGTCGCCGGGCTGCAGGGAGCAACTCTGGTTTCAGAGCGGCGCCCGGGGAACGCTCTCCAGCCTCGGCCCACTCCCCGCTCCGTATCGCTCTCCGGAGGGGTCCGCTCGCCCGCACGGGCTGCAAAAGGGGCGAGGGCAAAGGCTTCCCCGAGGGAGGCGAGGTGCTGGCGCGTCCCGGGCTGCCGTCGCTCGCGAGGACGAGCCTTTTGCAGCGCTCCCAGGAGCCGCAGCGCCAGCAGATTGGCATCCGTGATCCCGGCGAGCTGGGAGGCAGTGATGGAGGCCGTATTCCCGTGGTGTGGGTCAGCCGCCTTCCTCCGGAGGGTCTCTGAACGGCGGCGGGGCCGCGGCTACCTCGGCCGGCTGCAGTGCCGACGCTTGCCGTGATTAACTGCCTCGCGGAGGCTCGGTTTGGGTGGATGAGGCTGAGAGGCTCCTACCGGCCRGGAATGGCCTCAGCTGCTGCTCCGTGGGAAAGCAGGATGGTCATTTCTTGGCCACCCTTCATACCGAGAGTCCATTTATAAAGGGGGTATGAAGGAGTAATAAAACGTTAATAGATATCTCAATAGGCAGTTAATCGATTGCTATAGATTTTGTTGCTAGGGAGTCCCACGGACCAGTGCAGTTCCCTGTAGCCGCCTGTAACTCTTTTGCCGTGTTAAGCCGGCTGCAACGCTAACAGCTCTGGTCATGATAGGATGTCACGTCATGCCATATTATCAGAAAATAAGGAAGTGATGCGAGGTAATAGCTGAGCTGTCAAGGTAAAATGARTCTCAGCATGCAATCTCAGAACAGAAGGGTTTCTCCACTCGGGGAATTTTTCTGCTTGAASTTTTCATTTTGAATTTTTTTTTTTTTCTAAATGGGAGTTTCTTCCCARTCACTTGGCTTCCTTGGGAATGTGGCTTTGGCCAAAATGGCATTTTGCGGAGCAAACCTCTTGTGCCCATCAGCTTTGAGTGCAATGTGATGGGCAGAGCATCTGCAACCAGGACCTGGAGCGCTGACAGCACAGGCCGTGCCGAGACAGCTTTGTAGGACCAAACCTCTGTCACCCGGCACGTTCCCGTCTGAGGAAATTTWAAACGCATGGAGCAGCTCCCTCTGCAAGGATGCAGCCTCCCTCGGGCCAGTGTCCGCCTGGCATTCGTATCGAGCGGCTGTAGCAAATGCAAGGCCCGTCCAGAGCGTTCATGCTTCACTGCAGCGGGCGAGCGGAGGTATCGATTCCATCTGGGTCCTGCCCGGGAGGCTGTCGGGGGAGCGTTACAGTGCTGAGTCCCGATCATCAGTAACAGCTCGCCGAGGAGCGGCGTGGCGCTCGGTGAAGTTGGGTAAACCCGCCCGCTCGATGTGGCTGCGGATATTGCCCCTCCTAGGAGCGGGCCGGCGCCGGGAGCTTGGCTGCGGTGTCCCCAGTGCCGCGGGCAGGGTTCCTGCTCCGTGCCRTTCGGGTTTCACAGCCAGGTAAGCTGCGTGCACGCTTTCTCCAAGTCCAGGCCACCTCCTTTGCAGGACAGGAGCTGCCTGCGCAGTGCTGCTGGCGTTTTGCGCGTCGGGAAGCAGAGGCCAGTTGAGCGTGTTGCGTTAAACGCCCGCTCCTGCCGTCCGCTCCCTGCCAGCGTTGCAGGAACACGGTGCGGTGCCGCGCCGCTCCTTGCCGGCAGGACCGCCTGCTCCGAGACTTCCAGCAAACGCTTTGCTACCTTGTCAAAGCGCGGTTCACRGTACTGCAAAGGAAACCTCCAGCTGTGCTGCAGCGCTCTGCGGAGGCCCCGAGGTGCTTGTCTGAACTCAGAAGAACCCCAGATGGGGCAAAACTGACGGAGAGGGCTGGACAGCCCAGAGCAGGCGGCAAAACGCGGGGCTGCGCAAGCCCCGCTGTCACTGCCATGAGGAGCCAGTCCGGTCGTCAGGCAGCGTCCACAGCGAGGATGTGGATATTACCAGCGCTCTTAGAGGCCGGTTTGCAATGCTGAAATAGCCTCCAGGCAAGCCACTCGCATTCAGATTTCCACTCACCCACCTCATGTCCTTGTTTGTTTTAATCTCCCAGCCAAAAGGAAATGATCGGCTGCTTTGCCCAGCTCCTCGCCTGGAATTGCATGACTAGCTCCTAAAAAGCTGGCAGTCCCGTGCTGGCTTGCCTCATAGAAAAGGTAATAGGGAGCAGACTTGCAGCTGAGGAACCTGGGTTTGTGCTGGCGGAGGGGGGCGGCAGGAGGATTGGGTTAAGCACGTGCTTTCTATCCGCGCCGCCAGCACCAGCCTCCTGGGTTTGCAGCCGCAGCGTCCACCCTGGCTACAAGGGCACTTGATGGGTCCGTGTTTGCCAAGCTGAGGGACCTTCAAGTGCATAGAGAAGAGCGAAYGGTGACGTTCAGGGTGCTGCTCTCGCTCCAGGATTTTGCACAAATGGGAGAGTTTAGGATACCACTTCCCATCCCCACCCCGTGGCTCGGCCCAGGGGGATCGCAGGGGCTGTGCAAGCCCCGYGCAGCCTCCCCGCCACGCTCGCGGGTGCCCTCCTCCTGTCGGTGAGGCCACCCAGCATCACTTACCAGGGCCACGAGCGCTCGCCCCTAAAACCGGCGCTGGCCCTCTGCCACGCGGGGAAGCCGCCGGCCGTAGCTGCTGCGCAAGGCGGGGGCTGCAGCCGCAGCCTCCTCCGGGCAGCTCCGGGTGACCCCCCCCCCCCCCCCCCCCCCCCCCCCCCCCCCCCCCCCCCCCCCCCCGGTGGGAAAGCCATCAACACCTTTCCACGTAGCGCTACTACCGTTAATAACTCCGCCGGATTAAGAGCCGCCCAGGGTCTCTAACAGCCTCATTATCCCATTTTCTGCCCCCGAGCCCGTCTCTTTTTCCCGGCCAGCCGCTCGATGGCGGCAATCGATAGGGGACGTTGCTGCCAAGGACCCCGCTCCGCTGCAGCCTGCAGCGCCGCGGGACCGTCRTCGGCAAGGTGCTGGCCGGCGACAGAGACTGGCCTGGCAGCCGGCTGCGTGGCGGTGCTGCGCTCCGAGGTCGGCGGAGGCAAGTGCGGAGTAGACCAGGTGCCCTTAAATACCSCGTCCTGCAAAAGCGCAGCCTGTGACAGCGCTTTTCGGGTGCTGATTTATCATCCCGTGCCAAGCATAGCCTGACCCCAGATGCAGAAGAGCTGGGCCTGCGTCTCGAGTCTTAAATCCAGCCCCGTTTCGTGCCTTGAGATGCAGCCCACGACCAGGAGGGCTTTTGGTCGTGCTAGGGACAGCGGCCACGTCTCCGGGCTAATCCGCTGGCTCAGAGGGAGCCCACCTCCGGCTCTTTGGTGTGTGCTCTGCCCAGAGGTTTTGTGTGGCTTTCCTCACCGAAATATGTTGGTAGAGTTCATTTTAACGACAGATACGTGATGCAGAGCGGGATAGTCCACTCCAGCTCTGGCTGGCACCTTATAAATCTCCGGGAAAAAAATAAAAAAAAATGCAAAGGGCCCGGAGGGTTGGGGGGGGGGGTGAAAAACAGCAGAAGGGAGAAACCGTTTTCCGAGAGCCTGAAGCACTCAGGGGTGGGGAGATTGGAAAGGCAGGGTCGTGCGCCTCGCTGGGGTATAGTGTGCAGTTGTTTATACTGGAAATGAGTTTCTGTTTATTGCAAGCTATGGTGGGGAGACCGCAAAGTGAACGTGAAACAAAATGGGAAGGGTGTGGGGAAAGTCAGGGAAAGGCGGGGGGGCGCCTTTGACAAACTCCAGAAGTCACGTCCAGTAATAAATCAAGCCGGGATGCGTCCCGGGGAACGGGACCCAGAACATCTGCTAGGGCTGAGGGGAAGCGGCGCAGGCGAGGAGGGTTTCCCAGCCGCCGCCGAGTGCCGCGGTGCGGCCGGGAACGAGAAGAAGGGGCCAGGGCAGCTCAGCATGCAGCGTGTAGCTCCGCAGCTGTAGGGTCGCACAAGGTGGGTTTTCTCCCGTTCATTCATTCTTGCAGCAAATATTGGCCCGGACCTCAGCTCCTCCTGTATCGCAGAGCCGTGGCGCCGTTAGGTGCCGTCGGTGCTTCCCAGCCGTGGGGCACTGCCGCTGCCGGGCTCCCGGGGGCAGCAGGAATTAGTTTGTTAATGGGGCTGACGTTGCTGCCAGTGAAATCAGAGACAAATCTCCTGATAACCCCACCGGGGCCAGCATCACGTCCATTCTTTGTACGAGGCTTTGAAGGTATTAAGTGCTAAGTATTATGGTTTGACATCTGAATCCAGCTGCATTGTTGTGTGAAGCCATTGCAGATTATTGCTATAGACCAACCTTTCATATATAATCTATTGCCAGGGGTTTAGCACTTCAGAAGGGGTGACGGACGTTTGTTTTGCAGATTTAAGCATTCCCCTTCTCTTCTTCCTTTTCTTTCCCCTTCCTTGGAAAATGGATCCTATTAACCGATGCAGATGACAACACATGCCAATACATTCACAACCCATTTGGCTCACAGCAAGTGTTGCATTCAAGCTACAAACGTCCCCCAAACTCAAAGTAAAGCACTGGGATGGGGAGGAGAGACAAAGACCATGTTTCTGCCCTCTGGGTCCTTCTCCAGTTCTTGCTTTTTCAGCCCGTATTAGTGCAGAAAGCCGGAGGCACAACCCCCAAAATGCATGCGTGTGCCATGACCTCACAAATTCATCTGTATTTCATTATGCCACTCCATGGACAAGCCGCTCTGACATAACCCCATTGGTGCTGCTACTGGAACTGCTCTTGGCCAATGCCCAGGGACAGCTTTCTGGGTGCAGGGGCAGATCCCAGGCTGCACCTCCAGCACCTCCTTCGTACAGACAAACCCCAAATCCTCCGGTACCTACTGGCTCCTCAGCTTCACCTCTGGCAGGTTCAACCCCATGCCACCCTTGGAAAGGTCAGAAATTCTGACAGCATCACAATTCTCCACTTATGCCAGGCATGCTGCCTTCCCCATGCTGCCAGTGGCATGTGCACCATGGAAAGGACCTGGTCGCATTGGCTCTAACCCCAGCCCAAGCTGCTTTATCCGCTCCAGCAGAGGATTGCAAGGTAGTCCGGTAAACCCAGGACTGCCCTGTCCTCCTGCTTAAAAGCTCTGTTTTCTCAGCCCATCCTTGCAGCTTTCATATGCAGCCAAGGCCTGAAAAGCCGTCCCCACTGCTTGCAGGAGAGCAGGGTGGCTCCAGCCATGAGGCAGCACTCCTGAGGCTGTGCAGTGAGGTTGCTCACCCAACCTAAGCACCCCTAAATCTCTCAGGCCCTTTCCAGCATGCTCATTTTGGTGCATGGCCAGGCAATACCATACCCCAGTGCGAACTGGGGGTCCCGGAGCACCGGGCCACCGATGCCAGGCTGCAAAGGGTGCCGAGCCAGCTGTGCATGCTGCGCCTGAGCAGCCTGCTTGCAGAGGGGACCGTTCCTCCGCCTCATGCGATGGAGGAAAGAGGCATTTGCAATGCAGCAAACAGCAGCGGGCATGGTGTCTGCTCCCTGCCGCAGCGGGGCTCGTGCGAGCTGTGCCGCCGCAGCATCCCCTCTGCCGCCRGCTGTGCGTGCCGGTCCCCGAGACGGGGCAAGGCGGCTGCCCTGGCCTGGACACATGGGACTTGCTGTTCTCCCCCAGTTTTCTGTGCAATGCTTCAGAGAGTGCAGCAAAATCCTTGCGGCTCCGGGAGACCCCGTGGCAGGACCCAATTACTGCGTGGCGTTAAAAAAGGAAAATCAAACCCAGCCCTTCACTCTTGGAGTCCGTTTCCAATTCACAGCGGTTCAGCTCAGTGTGAATAACCCAGTGCCTGCCACTCCGGCGGGGAGGGCAGAGGAAATGATGGGTTAAGCCAAAAATGTGAGAAATAAGTGCTTATTATTTGTTCTTCTTCGGAAGCAAAATGGAGGATGCTTGAGAAGCCGCTTCTGTTTAAACAAAAAATAATCAAGAGACTGTTTGTTCCAAGGGCCGCTGGTGTGCCCTAGCCCCGCACGCTCCGTGGAGGGCGCTGGTTCTTGCAGCTCYGCACTGGGAGCAGATGGGAACGGGATGGGCTGCGTAATGTGTCCGGGTTATCATCGCTAGGGCAAGGCCAGCAATAACGCTGCCCTCGCCACTGATTTGGTGTGGACACGCTTAGGGAAACTGCATTCACTTCTGGGTGTCTTGCTATTAAAAGGTCATCGATACTTTACAGGGACTCCGGAGGAAGAGCAGCCAAATTGATTAAAGGATTAGACGATAGTGTATGACCTAAAGGAGAGATTAAAGGAACTTAGCGTGGTGCTTGCTGCGGAGTATAGCTGGGGGAAGCAAGGAGGGAAGAAAATGAAAACAGCCTTGCAGAGATTTTACAGGTGGCCGTTAGGACAGGAGAAAACACTCGCTGGGAGTATTTGAGCCGGTTAGTGCTCCGTGCTTCATTTTGCAAGTTGTCAGCTCTCTTACGTCTGCGGGGTGGGAAGGGGCTCCCCGTGCCCGTCGAGCTGCCGTCAATCCTCTGACCGTGTGCACGGGAACATCCCACGGGGCTTGTTCGTGGCCTCCTGCGGAGATTTAAGCAGCAAGGCAGGATTTGAGGAAGACGAGTGTCATGTTCCTGAAGCGAAGATACCTTTTTTAGCTCCTTTTCTTTACGGATGGACAGAATAATGGGACCTCCCTTAAAGACAGCTGAGTTAAGAATGCAGTTGTTATTTCCAAATGCAGTGAAGTCTGGGGTTATGTGACTCGCGTCGTCCCAAGGATCTCATTGCCGTAAGCTAAGAAGGAGATTAGGGCCTAATTCAGGCTGGAGAATTAAAAAAAAAAAAAAAAAGATATTCATAAGAAGAGCAAGCATGGCCGGATTCATAACAGGACAGATTTTAAGTAAGTAAGAGGATTTGGGCAAGCAAATCTTTCAGGGTAAGAGCTAGCCTCAAAGTTTTGGGAGAAAAAGAGGGGAGATGCTCCTCCTGGGACAGGTTGCCTGTGCAGCCAGCGTTGCCCTCGGGGAGACACGGGAATTTTTATTTTGTTCCTGTCTCCCAAAGCTGGCAGAGCCGAAGGTGCTTTCTCACGTTGCTCCTGAGCCAGGCAGGAATTTCTCAGCCCAGTTGTATTTTCAGGTGGCCCCATGGTTTTCTCACCCAGCGGGTGGAACAGTGGCCAGATCTCATGGACTTACGAAGTGCCTGAGCCACATCATGCTCCATGGGGCTTCACTCCCAACTGTGCCATGTTGCAGCAGCAGTGCAGGGGATGCCAGGCCAGGTGTCCCAGAAGCTCCTCAGRTCAAGGTTGGTAGGCACCAGCAAAGTGGTGAAGAGCCACGCTCTCTCCTGGCATTCCTCCTGCCAAAGGAAGCCCTTTGGGTGAGTTGCAGAGACTTGATGCTCCAAAGATGGGCTCCCTCCTCCTTCCTGCCTCTGCCCCGTGATGTTGTCAGTGCAGGAGAGGATTGAGGCCTGGCTGGAGACCCTCCTGCTGTTAATGACATGTCCAAATGGTGTTTTCTCAAAGCACAAAAGCTGCCGAGAGTGGGCACTTAAGGGCTGGTTTGGAAACTCCATTTCCTGGGACGAATTAAGCATTTTCCCCAATGCATGTGATTAATTGGACACTTGAGCAGCCTGCACACCACCACCAGCCAGAGCCACCCCCGGCCCCAGGACATCCTTCTTCATCCCCTCCCCACCACAGTCCCATGCTGTGATTTTCTTGAGATATATTATGCAGAAAGGCACAGGTGGGTTTGCTATAAATGATAGTAAGGCAGGCTACCGCCGGAGGGACATGCACAGTTTTGGGTGGGAAGAGCATGGAAAGAAGCCATGTGAGGCTCATTTTGGTCGTCTGCGAGCTCTCTACAGCTGGCTCCAGTGTCTCTCAGGGGACCTCTGGCTCCAGCCCAGCCATTTTCACGAGGTGTCTGCAGTTAGTTTCCAAGCTGGCACAGCAAGGACACACGTGCACCGTGGGAATTTGCTGATGACACGAAGTTGGGCGAAGCCACCAGTGCTGCGGGGACGATGGCTCTTGCACGCGACAGGTCACGCGGTCCCCAGGGCTGAGTAACAGGGACAGGCTGCGACTTGGTTGTGCATGGAGGGAGATGTAGCAGGACTCTCTGTCATGATCTATGAGAGCCACGCTTGGCGACGGCAAAGGAGAAGTCCCAACAACRTGAGCCAGCAGCCTGGGGACACTGAGCTGAAGCAGCCAAACCTAGATATGATCCAGGCGGCCAAATGTGGGGTCTGCTCTAGGATGAGCAAACGGYGCTCCAGCCTCCTTGCCTGCTCAGACAGCTGGTGCGTGGGTAGATACCTGCCCGAGGATGCCCACATTCAGGTCCCGTGTCCCCACTGGGTTTGAGGTGGAGCAGGCAGCGCGGGCTGGCCAGGGGGCTGTGGGGATGGCAGCGCAGCCTGGAGTGTTTCCTCTAGAAAAACACAGGAGCTGAAAGAGGAGAAGGTGCTTTTCCATAAATACAGGGGGGAGAAAAATACCAGGGAAGGAAAAGAACTGTTCCAGTGAAGGGCAGCACTGGTGCAAGGAAAAAGTGGATGGGATTACATGTGGTTACTAACCGCTCTTGTCGGCTCCCCTCCCGCCCGGGGAAGAGAGGAGAAGCACARAGATATTCCTTTCTCTCCTCCACAGAGCCAAAAACCTCTTACTTCTTCCTCTCTATTCCCCGCGGGGTGAGAGACCTCTCTCCCTGCAGGTCCCCCCCTCCCCTGCCTAATGTGGAGAGCAGCCTGGAAATGAGCTGTGCGGAAGGGTGGATATATCCAGGTAGCAGCTTGGGAGGGATGAGGAGAGAAGAGGCATCTTTGGAGAGCAGCTGCTTATTACAGGCAGTCCACGCTCCCTCCGCTGGGAGAGATAGCTGGTAATATTCGTGGCTAGCCTCTTGCTTGGTACATGACAAAGTGCTTGTAGCTTCCCTCCAGAGGGTCCTCCTGGATAAATATACAATTTCCAGGAGTCCTGGTGGGACGGCTTCGCCGAGGATACACGGCTGCTGATGGCCTCGGTTGTGTCTGATTACACCCCGTGTTTCCCCCCGTCTTGTCTCTCTGCAGAGGCAGGGAGGACGGATTGCTTTTCCGCAGCCTTTAAACAAGGTGGTGGAGGGGCCGGGGCATTGCAGGGTGCAGATCGTACAGGGTTTTTGTGCCTGCAGCTGGAGAGGGAAGAGAGGGTGAAGGGGATGTGCTCTTGGTGCTATACAGAGCCTGAAAGGTGGCGTGGTGCCTGGCGGGTGTCCCGACGCTTCAGGGCCAGGGGAGCAGATATCTGCCCGAGCGGATAGWTGGAGGAGTCCTTGGAAATCCCATCTCAAACTATAACATCTCCGTAAAAACCCCACCGCCCCCTGCTCGGCGCGCAGAGCCCCGAGGAGAGCAGGGAGAGCTGGTGCGCTTTCGCAGCCCCCGGGCGAGCTCTCTCCGGCCAGCGCAGCGTGGCTGGGAAGTCGTGCCTGGCTATCGGCCGCTTGGCAAGAGGCCAGCGCTGACTCCTGCCAGAGGAGGGTGCAGGGCAAGGAAGCGTGTCCATACGCTGTGGCCAGCATCCTGCCCTGGGATACAGGCTGTTGCAAAAGATGCAGTGAGGGGATGAATCCGTGCCCCTGCCGAAACCAGAGCAGTTGCTTCTCGCGGCCCAGCCAGACTGGGTAGGCACTGCCCACGCGCGTGGCGGCTGGGCTGCTCCCAGTTTGGACATCCCTCTCTCCTGATAGCGGCTCTTCCAGCCGATCTCCTGGTGGGAATTCTCAGGGCTCTGGACAGATTCACTGTTTCCAGGGCTGCGTGTTGCTCAGAGCTGGTGCGGCCTGAGACTGGGCATGGCAGAAGCCAAATACTTTGGAGCAGTTTTGGGCTGCTGATCCCTCAAACGTTTTATCAAGGAGTACTGAGAGAGACAGCTCTTCTTGCRAGGAGCTCGTGGCTGCAGGGACACGCTCTCCGTCCCGGAGCAGCCCTTGGCCCCRTTTGCCGGCACCTCCCTCTGGGTGCTATACAGCCCCTCTCCCAGTGCTGCTCCTCAGGTCTCGAGGAACTGGACGGAGGCCCGGCACGCTCGTTCCCACAGGCTACCGAGCAGCTGGTAACGAGGCTCGGTCATTTCTGCCCCGGGCTATGCGCGAACCAGTGACCTGGCTCTGAAATGCTTTATGTTACATGCAAGTCTCATCGCAGAGGTGTTAGGGGAGGAAAGCTGGCCTGGACGTGAACTCCCCGGGCTGGAGAGCAAATCCCACGGCTGCAAAGGGCTTTCTGTGCCCCGCGCGCTTCCCTCGCTCCCGTGCCCTGCCGTTTTGGTCTGCCCAGGTCCGTCCCTCACGAGTGCGCAGCACCATGCACCGAGGGCCGTGGCCGTGTCCGAGGCCTCGCGGTGCTACCGTTATACACGGAACGACGATCAGCTGCCGTAACAAGGACACGGAGTAGCTGAGCTGGCTTCCCTGCTGTTGTGCCGGCTCCAAGTCGAAACAGCTGCATTTGGTTTGGTTAAATGTTTTATTTACTCCCAATTATCCCAGATAACAGATTTGCTTTCCTTTGTTCAATATTTAATACTGTTTCGGAGCAAAGCTGCTCTTTGGTTTCCGAGGGAGGAAGGGCTGGTTCGGAGCGGCCATCTGCCTTCGCGGAGGCAGGGACGTTCCCTGTGCCGGCTGGCTCCTGCCGTAGACGCTCGCTCTCCGGGGATCCCTGCCTTCTGCAGCGGGGCAGACGGCAGCCCCAGCCGCCCTGTGCCCGGCTCTGCGGCAAGGAGCCTGGTCTCCGAGACCGCTGAACAGCGCGCGAGGGCGGTCTGCCGTGGGCGTAGGATGGCTTCAGCTGGCCCTGCCTAAACCGCCCTCGCCCAGCGTCCCGCGCCTCGGAGAGCAGCTCCAAGGGGGGCTGCTGGGTTAGCCGGCCGCGCGGCATCCCTTGCCCCCGCTCGCGGGAGCCCCTCTCGCTGCCTTGCTCTTTCCTCACGGCTTCGCCAGGCTTTGCTGCAAATTGCGCGGAGGCTCAGGAGCCGCTGGGTTTGCAGAGCTCCTCTGTCGGGCGGTGAATAGCACGGACTCGGCTGGCACAGGGCGAAGCAAACTCCGGCAATCCTGTTATCACGCGGACCTGCTGAGAGGCAGCATTTAGGGCTAGGAGTTTGCACTGAGATTTGTGCTTAAAGCAGGGATCTAAACTCTGTGTTATGTATGAGTAATGCTGCGCGTCTCTCCTCCAAATTTACAGCGCTGCCTCTCGACGCGCGTGCTGGATTTTCTGCAAGGGAAATGAGAAAATCCATAGCTTGGTTTATGAGCCCTAATCAGTTTAAAACAGGGCCTTTAAGAAATTTATCTTTTGCTGAGTTCACCCTTTTATTCGGCTCCTTCTGGGGAATAAATTCTTGCTCGTTGAGGCTGGGGAACTGGTTCCTGGATCACGGCAGAGACGGTGGGGACTTTACTTACAGCTGCTGTCCCCCCCCAGGCTGGCTGCCCTGCTAAGGGCCTTTGTGGTCCTTCAGGCTCCGTCACCACTATGTTCCCAGCTCCAGCTTCAGCAGGAAGGTGATGTCTCCCCCGAACCTGAACAGAGGGTCCCCACAGGGAGCACAGGCACGGCCGCGGTGTCCCCGGCCCGACTCGGGAGCTCCCGGGGGGGAGCGGCTGGGGGCTTTCGTGCGTGCACCGTTGCTGCTGCATGAGGGCTGCAGGGCTGGGCTGGGCGCTGGCTGAACGGGGTCACCCGGGAGGTCCATCGGGGATGAGCCCATCACTCTCGGAGTCTGAGTCGTCCTGTGTTCTTGGGCTCTCAAATTCTCTCTCAGGTGACATTTGCAACATTAATAATAATAATAAAAAAAAGCTTGCAAAATCCCTCTTGAAAAAGCAGCGGTTATAAACAGTTCCTGGAGTGCAGCCCAAACCCTTGCAGAAACACTAACCGGCATCGCCTGCCCTCCCGTGCCACCCCAGCCTTGTCCGCTGGGCGCTGCGGCTCTGCACCCTCACCGAGCCCTCACCCTCCCCCGGACCCCTGCCCCGAGAACAGCCTGGATGAGGGGTAGCACAGCAGAGACAAGAAAAATTGGAGCTTCGCTTTCTTCCGTGTCTCCAGCTCTGCATGGCTGCTTCCCGATGCTTGGGGCCGCGCAAGGGACCATCCCTGGCCATAGTCTTCCTGCTGCCGGCGCGGGAGTTTCCAGGCAGAAGGCACTACCAGGCGGACAGATGCTCCCCTTATCTGCCAGGCAGTGGAAATATGATTTATTCATGGGGGCTTTTTTTGTTGTTGTTTCCTACCAGCTTGTTGTACACAAGCAATTTTAGAAAAGCTGCATTAGATAAATAATACATTGTGTTTGCAGCCGGTGATACAGCGGAGGACAGGGACAGCAGTGGGGTGTGCACGTAGCAAAAGGATCTGTGTAGATGTGCGCGCAGATGTGCTCGACGTGCTGCTTTTGCCCAGAGCGGCGACACCTCCGTGCAGAGGTGTTACGCACCCGAGCGCTCAGGGCTGGACTCCAGCCCGAAGTTGATCCCGGTTWTGCCCTCCGGCATCTGCAACTTCTTTCGGCTACTTGGATATATTTCCACCCAACGGCACATGCTCACAGCCTTCAAATGTGCAAGGGAGCCCGGCAAAGAAGGGACTGCCTGGTCCCTGCAGCCGTGGAGGAGGGCGAGTTGTCCGGGGCTACAACCAAGAACGTCCCCGTGGCCATGCTCCGAAATCAGTCACAGCGTGAGGACGTGGGAAGCTTTGCCAGCACGTTAGATACAGGCAGGACACGGGGCACTCGCTGATCCTGCCCTGAAAGAGGCAGGGGCAAGGGATGGTAATAACATCGCCGGAGCGGATGTCTGGTGGGAGAGCAGCCTCGGCCAGCTTTGGGGTTGTCCCCCGTGCAGGGGGGAGCCTGCGCGCGTGCGCGCACGCATGCGGGGTATACAGCGTCTGTAGCTCTGGAGCGAGTACGCGATGCTGTCATGGGCTCTGGAGGTTTTATTGGCACGTGTTCGGGATGATGAGTTATGCAGGTCATCCCGTGAGCGCACTGTAAAATCGGTATCCCTCATCAGCCCGGGGCCTGAATGTGCCTCAAGCGAAACAGAAGAAATACCTCCTACAGAAGTGTTTTAGAGGCCTCTTAAAACTTTTATTGGTACTATTTTTTGTATCCCTCCACCTGTGGAGTGAGGCATCTTTAGTACACTCAGCCCTCAGCAGGAGAGGAAAATTATAACTGATCCATTTCAGAAACCTCTAAAAATGACCTAAAATAACTCTTCTATATATAAAAATGCCACAGTTTTAATGTCCATTATCTCATGACCTAGCAGGGCTAGGAAAAGCTATTGTAGATCATTTTTAGTGGTTTCTAAAATGGATTGGTTACACTTTTTCCCTGCACGGTGGGTCTCGGGGTACAAAGACAACTGGGCTTTAGAGATGGGGAGAGAGAGAGACAAAACTCTGTCTTTGTGCCCGTGCATCCAGGGCTGCTTTCTTCCTCGAGGGCTGTTAGTTGTGCTCTCCCCAGCCGAGCGGAGAGTGCCGGCACTGGTTAAGCAACAGCCAGTTCCAACAAGCCAGGGAGACAGCGAGCAAATGGATGTAAAGAGCAAGGCGCAGGGTGGTGGGAAAGCCAACCCCRTTCCTGCCGAAGGTCTTCGGTGGGGGATATAGAGATGATGACCCTGGGACCAGATTTTGCCGCCTGCCTGTGCTCTGCAAGAGTTGCACGGCTTGCAAGTGGCCCGGCTGCTGCGGGACGCCTCCAGTTCTGGCATGACTTTTCCTCCCTTTGCACTTTTGCAAGGCTTTTGCAGCAGGGCTGGTTGGAGAGCAAGCAGAGGGGGGGAAGGAAGGAAGCTCGGCAGCAGCCGCGGCCTGGGCACGAAACACCCTGGGTTTGCAGAGAGGACGTCAGCAGAGCACGTGGAAGAAGTGGCTTCCTGCCATGCGGGAGGTTAATAGACAGATTAGAGAGGGCAGGAGCTGYTTGCAGCCGAAGAAGAGGCGCTCTGCCTTGATGGAGTTCAGCAGCTCCACGAGGCAAAGGGGAAGTAAATATTTGCCAGGATTAGGGAGGCCGTGCGCAGTCGGCATCCCCGGGAGAGTGCCCCGTGCGTGCTGGGTGGCTGCAGGACAGCGGATGGCTGTGGAYGCGCCGGCTCTCATGGCCAGGCTGTCCCCAGCCTGCGGAGCTGCATGTTTCYTGGGCTGTCCCTGGGGTCCGAGGGGGCTGAGAGCCAGCTGTCATCCTGGTGGCGTGAAGATGGTTAGAGCTGGAGGGCAGCCAGCGTGGATTCAGCAGTCACAGTGCAGCCATGGGAAGCACCACGGCCGCTTCCCGGTTCGGGAAACGGTGCAGGCTGCAGGGCGTCTCCAGCCCCATCATCCTTCCTTCCCAGCTGTGCCAGGTGGGAGAGGGATGCCCTGGCTCAGTCCGCGCACCTCGGCTCGTCCCGTCCCCTCCCGGCAGCTCCCAAGCCCACCCAAGGGAGACTGCACACCCGGGGCCACTGCCCGAGGCCCTCCGTGGGCTTTGGGGCAGAGAAAGCCTTTAATGCTCCCTTGACAGCTTTGTTTTCCTGAGCTGCCTTCCTTGCTCTCTCGAACAGCCTGGCAGCCTGGCCCACCTCCAAAGACAGCATTACGGAGCGCAGGATCGATCGGAGCCTGCTATTTTATTTTCTCTCTTTAAGAGCCTTTGACGGGCAGGATGAGCCGTGCCGGCGAGCTGCCGAGGGCCTTCTCCCTCGGCGACAGCATCACCTTGGGGAGACGGGGACCCTGCCACCAGCTTGCAGAAGGTGGCCGTGGCCGGGCCTTGTGTCCCTCCTGGCACCACGGTGGGGACAGCCGGGCCAGCTTCCCTCCTGATGCTCCGGCGCAGCTGAGAAGGGCCAAGCCCCAAAAGAGGCCAAACGTCTCATGAGAAACATCYAGCAACTTCTTAGCAAAGAGACATGGCCCAGTGCCACTGCTCTGTTTGCGCACGCAGACGCATTCAGGGCCTGTTTCCCTGGTGCCATCGCCTGCCCGGCTAGGACACCCCTGCACAGGGTCAGTCTGCTGCAAAGAGCTCTGGGCGCCAGCGTGGACTGAAGTTTCGGGACGAGGAGAGGACGTAGCCTCCCATTTCTGCAGCCTCACCCCCCCCCTTATGGCTTAGGAGAGGCGAGGGAGGGTTTTTCCCTGGGCAGCTCCTCTGAATGTGGCTGCTCTTTTCAGCACGTGGGGACAGACTAAATTGGCTGCAGCCCCCATCCCGCCATCTCCTGAGCGTTTCCTCCTGCTGTCTGTCCCCGGATCCCCTCTCCACTGACGCACGGGGCACAGCGCGGTGGCACAGGGGCAGGACAGCCGCAGCGGGAGGGTGCCACGAACACTGGGTTAGGGGCTGCGTTTGGGGGCCCCCTTCTCAGCTCGGTGGACCGGACCTTCAAGGCATTTGATGTGAAAATGAGGGCACTTTTGAAGGCTTCCGCAGAGTGGGAATTGGGAGGTTCCCCCTTTTCCCCGGGAGGCAAATGGGAG
Organism: Apteryx rowi; assembly: GCF_003343035.1. Taxonomy (NCBI): domain Eukaryota; kingdom Metazoa; phylum Chordata; class Aves; order Apterygiformes; family Apterygidae; genus Apteryx; species Apteryx rowi. The sequence goes on along the minus strand of NW_020449296.1, from coordinate 784,654 downwards.
GCACAAGCCTGACGCCCAGCCTYCTCGGGCAGAGGACTTAGCTCGGATTGCCAAGAGCCGGATCCAGCGTCATAGCGGAGACGAGGGAGATAAATTACCCTTCGATGGGCTAATTGCAGCTCGGGGCAGGGCAGGCACCGACGAGGCAGCTTCCCAGGGCAGCGCAGGCAGGGCCAGAGCCTCCCCCTTGGGCCGGGCCGCGCAAGGCTCAGGGGCTGCCCCAGGGTCTCCGAAGCCTTGGCCGTCCCTAGCCAGGTCCCCAGCTCCTTCCTGGTGGCCAGCAGGACCAAGCGGCAGTGTCCTCTGCTATGCAGAGCGGCAGCCCCCCGTCCCCATCCCTCCTCTCCCACGCCGGCGGAGGAGAGGGGCTCGCCGCGGGCGGGCAAGGCGGCGCGCGGGGCGGCAGGGTGCCGCGCCTGGGTGCGACGGGGCAGGAGGGGTGGCGGCGGGGCAGAGGCCCGTCGCGGCATCCTCRGCAGCATCGCCCCCCCTGCCCGATTTGCAGCCCCCGTCCCACCTCCTCGGTGCCGGGCGGGCGAGCGGTGCTGTTAGGCCACACTGCCACCACGCGGCCGCTTGCACTTTTAAAGCTGGCCCTAAATCCCCTGCACCCCTTCGCCCCTCCGAAACACCTCCGCGGGGCACCCCGACCCCCTCGTGTGTGCCCGGGAAGGGCGACGCTGCCCCGCTGCCCCGGCTCAGCCCGCTGGCTCAGCCCTGCCGACGGCGAGGAGGAGGAGGAGGAGGAGGAGGAGGAGGAGGATGGCGCTGTACCGGGGAGCAAGCCGCTGTCTCTGGCCTCACGATTAGCCGCCCGGTTCTGCTGCGGAGGGTCTGCTTGAATAATTTAACTGGGAGGCTCATTACCCAGGCTCTGGCCTTCGTCTGCCGTCTGAAGGCTGAAATAGCCATTAGGAGGAACACGCATCTCATATCAGAGCAGGCTCGTCTCCCTCCCCGGCCCCCCTTCCTCTCCCTGCTGAGCGCCTCTGCCGCGCTTTTGTCTCTTGTTGCGTGGTGTTCAGCTGGGCTCCCTCCCCGCGCCGTGCCGACGGCATGCAGGCAAGCCCCCGCCCGTGACTCGGTTTCCCTACGTGGACTGCAGCAGGGTGCATTTCCCTAGCAAGGCCCGTGGTTATTTGCCGGCCACAGGGATACTCCGGGGCAAGCTCCGCTGTGCAGTGCCGAGCAGGGATCCCAGATGCCCGTCCCGGGAGCCCTGGGAAGGGCAAGGGGGAGTCTGCACTCATGGCAATCCAGCTGCTCTCCAGAGGGTGTGATCAGGGTGTGATTTGCCACTCTGCCGCGGCTGAGGGAAGAAAAGCAGTCTCCGAGCGTGTTACGCTGGCAAGGCCGGGGCTGCGTATAAGCGGGCCGGCGAGAGAGCYGTCAGGAGACAGGCAGCTCTGCAGGCTTGTGCTCTGCACTGATGATTTGCACAGATGTGGCTGCAGAGCCCTAGAGATGTCATATTTTACAGTGATGTCTTGAGGCTCTGGCGCGCTCCCGGTGCTGCTGGCTCACCAGCGTGGCTGCCAGGGAGGGGGGAGCGAGGCCTTAGCTGACTTGCTGCACCCTTTACTTTCTCGGGCACGGCGTGCAGAAGAGGCGTTACGTGTTAGGTAGGYGTGCAGGACTTGGGGCGGTGCATGGCCACCACTTGCACAGGACAACCCCAAGGGGAAATTGTTCTGGCAGGATTTCCCTGCACCAAAATCCACGCAGACTGCCCTGTAGCAGCACGGTGATCTGTGGGCACACACGGCTCTGTGAGACTCATGACTTGCCCACACACCCGCTGTGGGAAGGAGCTTGGCAGTGGCTCCCCTGTGTTCCTGCTGCCTGCATCCCATGTCCAGGTACTAAGAAGAGCTGACTTTGGTCTCAGTCCAGATATGTTTTATGAACCTACAGAGGCAAAAGTTTATCAGCTAAAGGATATCAAATTTCATCCTCCTGCATGCACCAGCCCTCAGCATCTCACAGAGACATCCCGCAGCTCTGGCTGTGCTCCTGCAAGGATCACAGGGCGTGTTTATGTCCGGGAATGCTGAGTGCAGCATGGACACTTGGTTGGGTTTAAAAGCCTCTTCTTCCTCTGATCTCTAGAACTTGCTGACAAGGCCAGGGGCAGGCTGCTCCCTGCTGCGTGCTCTTGTCCCATCTCTGGTTGCCTCTATGTCTCCTGGGCAGCAGGGCCCTGTCTCCATCCTCAGGATGGGGATGTGATGCTCTGCCTTGCTGCTGAAAGCATTATCACCAACAAGTCCTCCTGCAGAGCTGAATTTCCTCTGCTGGTTTCAGGCTGTTCCTCCCGGTCTTGCTCTAAGTGATCCTCCGCCATCCTTTTAAGGACCTGTGGTCCTTCTGAGGTTCACCCCACAATAAGAAGTTTTTCACTCCCCAGAAACATGGCTGAGAAAGCTGTGAGCACTTTAGTTCACAGGGTCAAGAGAATAGGTTGCGCTTGCAGTTTGAGCTGGGTTCAATGGCATGTGGCAATGCCTGCTTCACTGGGAATATGCCTCCTCTTGGGTCCTGCTGGTAGATATGGGGCACGGTACCTGGACTGTGGCATCTCTCTGCTTGCATTTCCATGCCAGGATGCCAGCAGTGAAGGCGCAAGACTGGCCAGCCCCAAGGACCCCTCTCATCCTGTTGCCCATCTCTGACTGCAGCCGGATGCTTCCATCAGTGGATCAAACAGCCTGAGCTCCCCTTGCAAGCTGCATCACCCCAGCTTCCAGCAGTTGGGGGTGGAGGGACATCCCATTGTTTAGGAGCTGGTTATCAACCCAACCTCAATGAGGTCAGTAATTCTTCTTTCTCTGTTTCCTGGCAGCCCCCCCGAAGGAGCCAGTGCTGATGTGCCGGTCCAACAACTACCCAAAGGGTTTCTACTGCAGCTGGCACTTGCCCAGTCCCACCTACATCCCCAACTCCTTCAACATCTCCGCCATGTAAGTGCCTTGGTAAGGAAGGGCCAGGCTACATGTAGGGAGAGCGTTTGCCCTCCATAGGCTGGAGCAGGTCCCAAGCGCTGCTGTGAAGTCTTGGGGCATTGGGTCTGATCCAGATTCAGTGTATGGGGCCTCTGTCCAAAAAATGAGCCTGGGGAAGGATGTTTCAGGGACATCCAAACTGGCTGCTTGGCGCTGGGGCTTTGTCCCAAGAAAGTTCCCATTTCCCAGAGGGAACTGCCAAAGTCCCAGACTCCCAGGTCCACTTTCCATGCCCACAAGGTCCGTCATTGCTGCACTGCCTGACTGTTCTTCGCTGTTCTTCGGTGCATTTGGCACAGTCATGCTCCCTTCTGCTGTACGCCGGCCGCAGCCAGGCAGCAGCGATGTCTCTTACCCAGTATTGGCCATGTTATGGTGTTGCCTCTCTGCCGTAGCTCATATGGAAGGAGCCAGGAGACCTGGCTCTCTCCTCAGAGGACTGGCCTCACCACCACATCACTGCTCATGGGGAAAAAGGAGGTGGGAAGGGGGTGCAGAGTTCTCAGCCCTAAAGGCCCTGGTCCTGGCACAACCTGTATGTAGGATGGTGCTGTGTGTTAGCTTTTGGGGCTGGTTGTTCCAGCAGAAAGCAGGCCCCTGTTCCTAGCACGTCAAAGGCAGAGCCAAACCCTACCCCAGCAGGGTCTTMTCCTTGTGTTGGGGTGGGTGGAAGAACAGCAGGAGACATTGCTTGGGGCCAGCAGAAAGGTGTCCACCCCAATCTCTTGTGTGGGCTTCCAACCAGGATAAAACATCCCCTTGTGAGCAGCACACGCAAGCCTGGGAAATTCCCCTTCAGGACGAAAGTACCCCTTTAGCCATGGAGCTGGTGTGACACATGGTGACCTCAGGCAGAGGGGGACACAACGCTGCTGTTGGAGGCAGCAGGTGGAGAACAGAGTCCTGATAAAGTCAAGAGGGAGCCAGGTGGGGCCTGGGACTGCGAAGAGCTGTGCTCAGCCAGTCCCAGGTTTCTGCTCAGCTGAAGGATTGTGTCCAAGCCCTCAAAGCAGAAGTTTGCTCAGCAAGGCCAGTGTCCTGAGTTGCTCCCAGGGCCACTTCTTGTGCCTCCTCTCCCCATGTGTGTGGGGAGTTGCATCCCCATCCCTGAGCAGTAGTCAGTAGGTAACAGCTCTTCTCATCCCTGCTTTCCAGACATGGCACGAGAGAGTTGGTCTGCGAGAAGGACAGCTTTCCCAAAAACAGGTGTCACATCAGATACCTCCAGCTCTTCTCAACGGTGAAGTACAAGGTGACTTTGACAGTCACGAATGCTCTGGGCAAAAACTCCACCACTCTCACCTTTGACGAGTTCGCCATAGGTAACTTCCGCAGCAGGAACTGGCCTCTCCAAGCCAGTGTTGGGGTTGGCTTGCTCTGCACACAGCATCACCCGCCAGAGAAATGGGCCAGGGAAAGGGGCAGGATCTCCAGATGGATCCTTTATTTCTCCATGCACGAGGTGGAGCCAGGGTTCAAGCCAAACTGGCCTCCCCGATTTCCCATTGATTCTCCTGGTCCTGCTGTAACTTCTCAAGCGTAGAGGGGACGGTGGCATTTGGGCTTTGCTGCAAGAAGGGTGCTCCTACCAAATGGTACTGGTGCTCTCATGAATGCTTGGTTTAGAAGCAAGAGGCTTTTTCCCACCTGGGGGGCAGATGGCAGCACCTGAGCGCCCCAAGAGAGCAAGGCAGGATGCGCGCAGGCAGCTGTCGTGCTGGTCCTGTGTGTGGCCTGGCACCCTGTCTGGTCCTGTGTCTGACGGTCCAGGTCTTGTGTGACTGCTGAGCTCCTTCTTGCTTGGGGATTGGGGAAGCAGCTGCAAAGTATCTGGGGAGAAGGCTGTGTGATTGTAGTTCTCCAAATGGCATTTTCCTTTTTGCCCCTCTTAGTGTTCATAAAAGAGAGGTTTGGTGTTTGTGCTGGAAGCAAAATCATGGGAATTAGAAGAGAAATTAAAATATCCCATCCTATTCCTCCCATCCCTAGGCAGGATGAACCCTCCCAAAATCCTGCTCCAGCAGCACTTACCTAGCCCGCTCCTAAAACCCCTTTTCACCCCTTTCACACCACCGTGCTCCCCAAGTCGGGAAGCAGATCTCCTGGCATGTGCAACATGGCCRGCTGCTGACACACCACGAGGAGCCCCCTGGCAAGCTGGCACCTCAAACCTCTTCCCACGAGATCTGAGAAGATCCTGCCCTCTCCTTCAGGCAGGATCTTGCCATGTGGTTACAAACTTTCTGCCCCCATCGCCGTGGCTCGCGAGGACCTGTCTGAGTTTGCATCTCAACACAGTAGCCCCGGGCATAAGTGCTCAGCAGAGCTGTGCAGGGCAGCGGTAACAAACTCTGTGTGATAACAGACAGCTCAGAAGATGCAGCCTGGCTTTGCTCTCAGGCCTTATCTCCGAGTCCTTCGCAAGCCCCCCAGGAAAGGCTGCAGCAGCACTAGCCAAGGCTCTCTTTGGCTCAGTTTCAGGCTAGCAGAGCTCAGCTCTGTTGCTGATGCCTCTCTGACTGTGACGGACAGTCCTGGACCAAGCAATTCAAATGAAAAGTGTGGCAAAGCAGGGAGCTGGCCACAGGGTTTGTATCACTGGCCAAAGCCAGATTATGGCTGGTCAGAGGAGGGTGCTGCAGCGGGCTGCTTTATCAGGACCAGACTGTGCATTTTCAAAAAACAGGAGAATGAGAGAGAGCACAGTTCAGGAACAAGTGGAAAAACAGTTTGTTGGTTACATGTGGCAATTACTGGACCACAAAAGCAAACAAACAAAGCCTAGAAATTCAGCCAGGGTTCAGTCAATGCCTTAGATGAGGTGCATGGGCCAGTCTTTAGCGGATAGAAGTATCAGAGTTCAGGAAGAGGAGCTCCACTGCTGTTTTATCTGGCACCAAAAGCAGATTTTCCCTTTCTACCCCAAATTCTGGAAAATGTAACAGCTCTGAACAGTGCGTGGGGGTTATTTTGGAGCAGGGACTGTCCTTTCTTGTTCCCACAGTTGTGGCCCGTATTCAAAGCTTGTATTCTTTGGTGTGTTGCAAATGTTGATAGCAAGGGAAGGAGCTTACTAGGGAAGTGGTGGAGCCTCAATCACTTGGGTGTCTTTAAATGGAAATTGCAGTCTTTGTGGAAGATACACTCCTTAAACCAAGGTAACCTCCAGCCTGCGGGGCCCAGGACAGCAATTAAGCCCTGCATTTTCCAAGTTCCTCGCATTCCCTCCTCCAGGAGTTCAGGGCATTGTCCTGCAACATCTGCATCCCACCCATGCCCTGCCTGACACATCTGGTGCCACTCCTGAGCAAAACAACCGGCACCTCCTCAGGATAAGGAATCTGCCTGTCCTCCATCAACCCACGAGGGAAACCCACCCGGGAAGACCGCCCGGCAACCCACCGCAAGCACGGTGAATCCTGGAGCCAGCACAAGCCAGGTCCAGCCCCAGAGGCTGAACTCAACCCAGGTCAGAGGCGCCAGTTAACGGAGGACAGCGTTGTCCTGGGTCAGCATGGGTGTGATAGCGCTGCCTCTTCCAAGGTGCCAGGAGGGGACACAGGGTGCCCAGATGTGTCCCAGCGGTGGTGGTGGGAGATGACACCTCCCTCCCCAGACCCTCATCCCCTCGGCAGCACTCAGGAGCGTGCCAGGGCCAGCAAGCCCTGTGCTGGGCAAGCACAGCCATGGACAGTGAGGAGCCGGCAAGGGAGAAGGGCAACACAGGATGTGGCTGGTCCTCAGCCCCGTTGGATGCTCCCCAGATAGATGCTGCTCCTCAGTGCAGGAGACAGAGCCTTTGTGGGGCAAATGGGAGTCCATAAACTCTGCCAAGCCCTGGAGGACCATCACCCAGCATTGCTGCTCTCTAAGTGTCCTTGGTCTACTTTGTTGGGATAAATAGAGAGCAACATGTGTCTTCAAAACCCAAAAGGCTCTGCCCAAAAGGGGAGAGAACAGGCAACACTTGGCAGATGCTAGCTGTGTCGCTCTAATGCGTCTGGAGACCATGGTGATGAGCTGGCACCGAGGTGCTAGGAGAAAGGCTGTGTCCTACACCCCAGAGCCAGTCAGTTTAACAAACACTTCACTATCTTACGGCCTTAACATCTCCAAAATCTACATAGCTATGAAATTCTCTCTTCCTCAGCATTTTTATGGCTCCCTGTGTAGGCAGCACAAATGCAGTGGTCATTAAGTGTTTAAGTAGGCAGTCGACAGGCTTAGCAGAGTCATTATGAGATGAACTCAGCTGCCTCAAATCACCAGCAACATACCCTGAAAGCAACGTACCTTGTACTGCGCCTCTTCTTGTGTCTTCCTGGGGCTGGTTTCAGTTAAAACAAGTGCACTGTATTAGTATATTTTGCCATGCAGTTTTGCCTTGACTGTTTAGGGCCGAAAATGTAGCACAGTCAACTAGTCCAAAGATGCCTGCTCTTCCTGTGCAAACCCTCCATGTTTCTGCTCCTCTTGTAGGGCTCCTCATTGTAGTTTTAACATCGGGCTGTGCAGAGTGTGAGCCCCAGGGAGGCCCTCCCATCGCTGTGGGCTCTAGCAGTGTGGATCCAACATCTAGCAGATGCTCTGGGGATCTCTACATGGGCTGCAGCAGGACCGAGGTTTCATCTTTGAAGTTGTGCTGAATTTTGTTCAACTAGATTGAAGTGGGAAAAACCTATGTCTCTTTAGACAAAGCCATTACATCAGCTTGTTGTAGGAAAAACGTCACATGAGGGCAGTGCCCTGCTAAAATGGAGCAAGAGTGTCAACCTGCGACTGCACAGGGCTTCTCCTAAGCCCCAGTGCCTCGCTGCCCCATCAGGATGCCAGAGCCTGCTCTGTTTTTTTCCCTTGGTCTGGAGAAAATCCTCTTCTCTTTTCACATGGAGGTTAAACCCCAAGGCCCTGCCGACGCTTACAGCCCTGATCTCCTGCCCTGTTGGGAATGGAGCAGCTGGCAGCAAATGCGAGAGCAGTGCAGTGTTGGCGGCTCTCCCTGCTGAATGTCCAGGTGGTGAGATAGCTGCCCCGGCTTCCCCGGCACGGCTGAACTGAAGCCGGGAGCAGAGCTGCTGCTCGTTTCCCTGTCGGACCACCCACCAGCAAGGCCCAGGCTGACACAAAGAGACCCCGGGAAGAAGTGACCTCCTTCAGTTTTGCTTCCTTCCTCGCTCCCCCCAGCCCTGGAGTCCCCAGCAGAAAATCCCTTCTCCAGCTGCTCGGAAGATGAACTCTAATTGAGTGGAAAATGACTGGTAGTTTCTTTTGATATCCTGAGCCGATGCCTTGCTGGCGGTCGTGCAGTGCCGGTTATTAGCAGCCAGCTGCAAGGGGTTACTCTGCATTCCCATTTTCAGTGATGGCTGGAAGAGCCTTTGCACCCCTCTGGCCCCCATCTTTCATCGCAGGCCGGTCTGGGCTGCCTTCCTTCCTGTCGCTCCCCTGGAAATTGTTTCCTTCATTACGCAAAGGTATCAATATTAATAGAGATGAGCTTGGGGAGCTCAAGGCTGTCTTGGCATGCAAAGCCTTGCAGACGTCAGGGGCTCCAGCTCTGGGACAGGAGGTGGGAGAGGGGCTGGAGAAGATCGGAGAAGAGAGGACTTGGAGGCAGAGGAAGGTGGGGACATTTATGGCCCCCAGGCCTCCATTCACGGGTGTGAGCAGGCAGAATTGTCCCTTTCTGTGGATGCATCCCACCTCACTGTGACATAGGTGGCCCTCTCCATGGCCCATGGCCCACCACCCAGTGGTACCAGGAGCCTCAGCACCGGGGMTCATCCAGCCCAGCCCTGCGCCAGCACGGCATCCAAGGAGGCCGCTGGCACCACCTTCCTCGCTCGCTCGCATTGCAGCCCAAGCACCAGACAGATGGCATGTGCATCCCTCAGCAAAGCAGGAAAAACAACACCTCCACACAGCAAAGTCAAGCCCAGCATCCCACCTCGGCAACGCCTGTATTTCTTCCAACATGAGCCCAGGGTAAATTAGCAGAAGAAGATACACAGCATTAAAAATGTAACAGCCTGGTAGCGCTAATTATTCTGCGCTGCTGGTGCGGTGCGCTGCAGACAGGGCTGCAGCCATGCTGGGCACGCAGGAGGGAGCTGAGCATGGGACAGTGCGGGGTTTCACCCCAAAGGAGCCGGGAGACTTTGCAGATGAGCTGGTAGGTTATTAACAGGGTTTCTTTTCCCACCTGGAGCTGCCCTGCCAGGACACAATGGGACACAGCCGTTTGGAAGAGAAGGATGGTGGTTCAGGAAGGAGGAAGGCAGCCTTGAATGGGGCCTTGCGGACATGGGTGCCAAATCTGCCACTGATGCCTTGTGTGACCTTAGGAAGATCACTCAATTTTCCCATCTTTGGGGCAGTTAAAGACACAGACTATCTCGAAGGGGCTTTGGGAGAACGCGTGTGCCCGTGTCTATGAGGAATTCAGATTCTCTGAACATGGATATACAGTTGCCTAGGCAGAAGGTCAGTTCAATTCATACTACTTAGGGAGGCAGAATTAAATTACCTAGACTGACATTTGGCTAAGACATGAAGTTTAATATCCCTCTTCTCCTGGAAAATGCCAGGGGATATTTAACAGTCACAAGGGATCCATTTTCCGCTCATTTGAAAGATGGGTGCTCAAAACAACACAGCAAGTGAAGGGTGGACTTGGGGTAAGTCCTTCTTCATGCTCCCCTCTGCGCTGTGGGTCTCCACTGCCTGGCTGAACCAGAGGCTTATATGCCTAAAAACAGCGCGGGGCAATAGATAAAAAGCTGTGGTCAAGTACAAACGTGCRGGGCCTTTAGGAAAAAGATGGCACTCACCCACTGCAGCAGGCCTGATAAGAAAAGCGCCGAGATTYGGATATAATTGCACGATCCTTTCTGGCACCGCTGTTGGTGGGGCCTGTTTGTGCAAGTCTGCTGCTTTCCGTGGCTCTTCTCGCAAACTAAGCCCTCGCTTGGACGCTGCAGCCGAAAACGAATCGGGAAGAGCTGTGAACCATGTCCCCGGCCAAGTCCCAGTTCTCCTTCTCAGGAATGTTTGGAGATGCTCCCTCAGCTCTGCGGAATAATATTACATCTGGTTTTGTAGCCGCTTAACCAATACTCAGCCTAATGCCCATCGTCCATTATTATTATTACTATTATTGTTTATATTACATTACTGCCTGCAGGCCCTTCCTAAGGACAGGGCTCTATTATCCTAGCTGATGTACGGCCAGACAGCCCCTGCTTTGCAATTTACTGTCTAAATGGACTAGACAGACAGGGACCAGGGAGAAGGAGGAGTGTTTATCCCCTTGTGAGGAGCAGAGACCTGGGAGGCCAGCTAGAATCTATGACTCATTCAAGGTCAAATGGAGAGTGCATGTTGGAGCAGGGAGCTCAACCTGTGCTCGCGGCAGTCCAGCCCTGATTGCTTCGCTCCTCGGATGGCCCTTCCACGACCGGCCCCAGCCCTCTGCCTGGAGGTTCAGGGCTGTTCAGTCAGGAAAAGATTTGGGAGGGGGTGAGCAACGGTTGGGGACATGGGGTGCCCTGCACTGCCCCATTGCTGAGCCCCTGCTTGGAACCGATGAATCTGTGCCAACCAGCCCCGAGGCAGCCACATGGAGCCCAGGGGTGGCAGCATCCACTGCTGCACCCACGGGTGCAAAGCGTCCCGCCAGGGAAGCCCAGTGCCACTCTGTGCTTTCCACCCATCATGAGCCTGGGCCAGTGGCATGTGCAAGGCTTGCAGAGGGGATAACTGCACATCTAGCTCACCCAGACGGGGCCATGGCTGGAGGGATGCCGGGGACATGCTTTCTGATGACGTGCACAACGTAATGAGGTCTATCCTAAGAGAGGAGACCCTATAGCAGGAGACTGGTCACTGAGAGGTCTCTGAGAGCAGAATATGAGACTGCCTTAGCTTGGGGCCACTGTCCAAGCCACGGTATCTCCACATCCTGCAGCTAAACCCTTGGGTAAGCACTAAACTCCTAGGCAAGTGCACACCATGGTCCTGCAGGGACCTGTGGTTTGCACAAACRCAGTGCTTGCACAGGGTGCAGTGGCTGAGCACTTGGGGAGCAGAGGTGGCTGTGGAGGGATGGAGGAGAGGACATCCTGGTTCAGCCACAGCCACCAGGCTCGGGGCAGGACCCACTTGCTGGACCTGCGGGCCACCGCCACAGCAGGTGAGACTGAACCCCAGCGAGGTCCTGTCTCCTGGTGTGAGCATCCCCGCCGTTACGGAGGGGATGTGGCAGGAGCGGCTCCAGTTGYGCGCTATTCGAGGGACGGGCACTGCCGCGCTTCACACAAGCCACAGGGTCACAGCTCATTTCGGACCTGGGCAAAAGTCCCGTGGCTTGGGGAGGGACACGTGGGGAAGCTGCCACAGCCCTTGTGACGGGGAGCCCTGTTTCTCCCATTAACCTGCAGCGCCGATCGAAGGCTCTCCGCAGCGGGAAGGCACAGTGCCGGTCGAAGGCTGGGCTCTGCCGCACACGCTCGCAGCCAGGCGCTTCCTCCCCCGGACGCCTGCTGTCCCCCTCCGTTTTGCCAAGGGATGGTCTCCAATCCRCGCGAGCGGGGCTGCTGGCCAGACCCCTGGCAAAGGGACAGGTGACCTCCACCTCGGTGGCAGGGCGCCTTCCTTTGCTCTCATTTGCACTGGTTGAAAACCAGCCCACCGCAGCGGCATCTCCCATGCTGCCAAAAGCACACATGCCCTGCTCAATGCGCTCGAGCATCCCTCTGCCATCCCAGAAACTGCACCGGGTTGGCACGCCAACGGGCAGCGTTATGGGCTCCTCGTGTTAAGCCCGGGCTCTGCTCAGGGCCGTTGCGCCCCGTTGCATATGCCCCAGCCCGGCGCTTTCATCCTCGCAGCCTCCGTGTGGAGCTGCAGTTTGGAGGCATCTGCATTCGTTCAGCTGAACAGATTTTTGTTTTGCAAACCGAGTCCRCGTAGTGCACAGAGCCAGCGCTGGATTTATACTTTTCCGTATGTGTTTGGACTCCAAGGTCCTGTCAATGGGAGCTGATGTCCAGCCCGAGCCGAGGACTCAAAGCGAGCGGAGGAATTACACAGCCATCTGGAGTAGCTCAGTGCTGCACAGACCCGACAAATCCTCCCTCCCTGCTGCTCGCCGAGCGAAGGCAAGGCCACCAGGGGCAGCTCAGCCCTGGCCAGCACCGGCCCCCCGGCTGGCTGGCTCTCAAATGGGGTGACTGTGCTTCGCGAGCGTCCCCAGAAAGCTCGTGCTTTTGCACATGTTGCCCAGCCTCGACCCTTGCCGAGGCTAAAGCTGTAGATGGAAAACCAGGCACAGCGACGTTGCAGAGCTTGTTGACGGGAGTGGGGAGGCAGTGCTGGGCACCCATGCTGAGACCCCTCGGTGCAGCTCTCCTTCCGCTGCCCAGAGCCCTCCGAGAGCAGCCTCTGAAGCTCCTGGTGCAGCAAGGATGGAGGAGGTGCTGTCAGCCCCATCGCGTTGTTGCAGCCCTCTCTGCACGCTTGGCRGAAAGGGAAGGAGGTGGGAGGCAGGGACAGTCCAGGCTTGCAGAGGCGCTCCAGGGATGTGTGGAGCCAGGGGAGGTTGGACCACATGGGGCGGAAGGACTGGAGAGCGAACAAAGTGACCCAGAGGGAGGCAAAGGGATGGGGGTTTGGGAAGGGGACTGTCTCARGAGGAGCAGAAGAAACACTGGATCCCACCAGGGTGGTGGGGCCTTGGCTTGGTTTGAGCAGCGTCCCTCTGCCTCACCCTCGGCCAAGAAAGTGGGTTTGAAAGCACCACGGATTGGTTTCTCCGCAGAGGAGCAAGTGGAGGCGATGCAGTGAGGCTGTGCTGCTGGGGAGGGCTGCTCTGGAACAGAGGTGGCAGGGAAGGGCGTGCGCACATCTGCCCTCGCAGCGAGCCCGGCCCCGTGCCGGTGCCCGGACTGGCACGGCTCCCAGCCTGCTTCAAGCAGAGAGAGAAATGCCCGTCGTGCTTACGGCAGCGCTGCGGGGCGGCAGGCTGGCGAGGGAGTCCCTGGCGGTCAGCTTGCMTCTCACTCGCCGCCACCAGCGGCTTCGTCTTCCAGGGAGGGCAAAGCACCCAGGGGCCGGCACGGCGGAGAGGGGGAGCCCCGACTGCACGGCGGCAGCATCTCCGCCAGGCAGAGACGGGCTCCTCCCGGCCCTGGCATCTCCCCTCCTTGCTTGCGAGTGGAGATTGATACCGGTGCCTTCGCAAGCTGCTGGCTGAGGCCGTTGGAGTCGGGGGGGGACATTGCATAATGCAGCGATTTTCACGCCAGGAGAGACAGTTTCAACGCATTGGCTCACCTCCCTCGTGCGGCCTTCGTCGGGGAGGGGGTTGAGATCCCTCCCGGGACACGGGGAGTCACGTGCGGCGCTATTATTAGAGTGCGCTGGAGAGCCCTCTTCCCCCCCAGCTCCTCGCTGCAGCTGCGGCCAGGCCGTGCTTGTCTGCAGGACCGGCGAGCGCAGAGCCCAGCTCCCCGTTTGAGCTCTTCTGGCTCTGCAGCCCTGGAGCTGACAGCGGAGCCGGAGGGGACCTGCTCGCAGCTGCTCGGGAAGGATGCGTTCGCCTGCCAGGTCCTGGGCACGTCCGTACAACCAGCTCCTGGGACGGTGTCAGCAAGCACATGGCCACAGAGCGCAGGGCTGGCTCCAGGCGCCCCGCCGCTTCTGGGCTTCTCCCGTGGTGAATGATTAACACTGCAGCTCCATCCTCGCCATGAGAAAGGGAGCAGGGTGGATTCACCCAGATCTGGGTCTTTTTTATAGATTTGCTATTGCMAACCTTTGACAAGGAGCAAGGCTCGCTCTGGAACAGGCAATATCGTTCATCACTACATCGCTCCCAGGACTTTAAAACAGCCGCCACTTCAAAGCACTTTGCATAGCTAGGAGCCAATTAATATTCACTTGCAATACTTGCAAAGCAGTGGGAAAATATCGCCCTGCCCCAAAAGCAGAGCAGGGTGAGAGAGACCTGGGCTGGAAGGTGACCACAGCAACTTTCAGTGGCTCCTCAGCCGTGGCTGCAGCTTGCTCAGCCTTGACGCCCAGCACCTGGGTAGACCTGGCACCTGCCCACCTCTCTCTCTCCCCCTCCTCACTGCAATGCTTGTTGCAGCCGATCAGTTCGGGAACATGCCTTCTGCATGTTTGCTGCGTGAAGTGCCCGGCAGCCCGGAGCTGTGGGGAAAACCCCGCAGAGCGGGCTGCTGCTTGGGGAGGGGGGAAACGTGGCAGCGGTGGCTCGTGTGGACCAGCTCATCCAGCTGCGTCCGATCTGCAGGCGAACAGCCTTCCCGTGCTTCGTGGAGGGGCGTGAGGCAGGGCGAGACGTGCCGAGGTTTCCTTAACAGCCTTCCTCTTTCTTCCAGTCAAGCCGGACCCCCCGGAGAACGTGGTGGCCAAGCCCGTGCCCAATAACCCTCGGAGGCTGGAGGTGGCGTGGCAAAACCCCTCTTCTTGGCCCGACCCCGAGTCCTTCCCGCTCAAGTTTTTCCTGCGGTATCGGCCCCTCATCCTGGACCAGTGGCAACACGTAAGTCGCACAGGCTCACGCAGAGGCGGCAGGGTGGGAAAAAGGGATTTACTGCCCGGGTGACGCTCAGAAACCTGCCTCTGCCTGGACGGCAGGTGGAGCGGGCGCGAGCAAGGGCAGACAGCCGTTTTGTCTCTTCCTCTTTCTACCCTCCCTTCTCTCCCTCCTGCCTTTTCTTTCTTTTAAGTCTCATTCTGCCTCCAAATGGCTCTGCATGCTCTCCCCTCTCTGCATTTTAATACACGGCCTGTAACTATTTTCCATACATATGTTCTATATAAAACCTGCCAACGAGATGTAAAAGGCATTTAAAGTATAAATGTCACTGCATTTAAATGCGCCTCTGCCACATTTAGATTTTGAACTGAAGATAAAGTACCGTGCGCCGTAACTCAGAGCATAGTCAGTAAAGGAGTGATTGCCTTGATGTTATCGTATTTCTTACTTTTATTTCTTGTTTCTTTAAAAAAAAAAATTGTCAGTGAAATTCTTGGCAGCCCCGAGGACAGAATTCATTTGTTAGCTGCGGGAAGATAACGAACAGGCTTTATTTTGTGACGCTTGCGCGCTCCGCTTGCAGAGGGAAGCAGTCTGCCGCTCCGTGAGAGGTGCTGCTGCGTTGCCGCGGTTCGTCCAAAATCCTCGGGGCGCCGCCGAGATGGGCCAGCAGAAAGCCGATGAGGCAAGCTCGGCGGTGGCTTGTTTGATGAGGAGGTTTACCCCCCCCCCCCAAAAAAAAAAATACAGAGAGAGGCCAGCACCAGGTTCCTGGGGACCCACCTGCATCGTGGAGCCGAGCGGGGCGTTTTCTGCCAGCCAGCTCTTCTTAGGGAGAAAAATGATTTGAGAAGGGAATGAGAGGCTTTGCTTCGCGTTCAYGTCTCTTTAGGACGTCGCCGGCTGTGGGGCTTTTTTTCTTTCTGTCTTTTTTGATGAGGTAGCAGCGTCTATCTTGTTTCAGAMTGAAACACTTTGCTGAAGGCGCTGAAAATCAGACAAGGGTTGGGAGAGGTTTCTCCCACTTGCTCTTCTTTTCTCCCCGGGAAATGGGCGAGCGGGAGCCGCAGTGGGCCATAAAACAYGCCTGAAGTTTAAAAAAAGCAGAGGTTGAGTTTGCTTTGGATCCTTTTTTTCCTCTGGGTGGGAAGAAAATGTTCAAAATGTGAAACGAAATTATAAAAAAGGGGAAGGATTCATGGGAAGCATGCAATGCAATGTCAGTTCTGTCCGTTTTTGGAGCAATTCACCACTTCTCTACCACGGACCGATCGCGGCGAYGGCACTGTCAATGAGGCGTCTCTTGTCTTGCCACCTAGGGGACGTCCAGCCCCCATCAGTCGGTGCTATGGAGGGGCTCGTGTTCCCCGTGCCGAGCTGTGCAAGGCCTCAGAGGGGACGTCGTCGCCGCCCCGCCGGCCGTCTCGTGTGGGCAGCGACGGGCGTTAGGCACTTTGCATCTGGCGAAAAGGGAAGGTGGCATTTACGCTCCCCGCGGAGGTGACGCAGCAGGGTCGCTGGTGCGTGGCAAAGCGCGGGGCAGAGCCTCTGCCTGCGTCCAGCCGTGCCCGCGGCGTGCACGGGGGACAGCCGTGTTCAGGGCTTGCAGGGCGCCGTGGTACCTGCGGGCACCGCGGTATAAATACCCCCGGTGAACATCTCCGGAGACGTGGGGGTGTGGGAGACACCTGCAGCTGGGAAACCCTGGCTGGAAAAGGCAATTTCAGGGTAGTCAAAACTAGTTTTCTCCTCTTTAAAGATGCCCCAAGCTGAGGTACTCCTCTAAGAGCTGGCCAGCGCTCCTCTCTCGGCATGCCGGGAKGGGACAGCGCTCCCGGGTACCACTTATTCATCGCTAGTCGGTTGTGAGAGGTATTTCCCTGGTGACCAGCTGATGGTGAAGTGTGTCTGGGAAATAATCTGCTTGGCGAGTGGGCACAAACATTCAATGAACGAGGTACCAGCCTTGTTTTCTGACTCTCTACCCCCGCTGGCTGGGTAATGAAAAATCTGATTTGTGGATGATTTGAAGAAAACTGCCACTATTCATCAGATGAATTATTTGCAAAGCCTAATTCAATCAGCTCGCAAACCCTAGAGGATGGTAGCGCTGCAGCAGCCAGAACTGCTCCGACCCCGGCCCCCCCCGTACGTGCTAAGCCACAGCCCCGGCGCCCCCCAAATGCAGGGGTTTGCACCCAGACGCTGGTGCCCTGGGATCATGCCCAAGCCGCTCTGAGCTCTGCTTTTCTAGACCTGATCTCCACCGGCACCCGGCACTGGCACTGGCACCCGCGGGGAGCCCAGCAGCCCTGCAGGAGCCGGCCGGCGCGAGAGCGCGGGGGACTGGCCGTGGCCGCAAACATCCGCGCCGGCCCCGCTGGCACGTGGGGCTTCTTGGCAGAGGCAGCAATTCCCCTCTCTCCCCTCCGCCTCCTGCTATCTTTGCAAGGCCTGATTTATGCACCGCACCTCGGCAGACAGGACTGAATGAGCACTAATAGGATCAGATGGATGTCGAGCTGTCGAATACCGTAGGGCCTGATTCAATCAGCGTCTGCTCACTCCCGGGCTCTTCCTTGCAGGATTTTAATAATGCCAGGCCTTGGCACCAGAAAATGAAGCCGTCCACGGCGGGAGCGGTGGATCTTATCGAGACTGCTGCTGTGGGAGCTATCCATAACCGCACACACGCAGCTGCCCCCCCCCAGAGAGAGCCAGGCGAGCGGCAGAGCGCCAGGCGGATGCCTGGCCAAAAGCACTCGGGTGCGGGGAGAAACCTCCCCTCCCGCCCGAGGCGGCGCTTCCCCCGCCCCGAGCTGCTCGTCTCGCGCTGTGCCTGGCGTTGCACGGCGAGCGCGGAGGGAGAAGCGGGCTGATTTCTCCCGTTGCTCCGTCTGACCGGTGCCCCACGGATGCCAGCGCCAGACCCCCAGTCCGGACCGCGGAGTGGGGAGCTGCTCTAAGCCAGGCGCGGCGACCGCGGGCAAAGCTGGCGAAGCTGCGTTTGAGCTGGCCGGCAGCGCTGCAGCATGCCATTTGTGCTCCTTTTCCCCTGCTCAGCAGACACATTTCCGCTCAGGAAAATCTCAGCAACTCTGCTGTTGTCCTTTGCTCTGGGAATTATTATTCTGTTGCCCTGGGAATTATTATTATGTCAAGACGACGCTCGAGTGTGCGTGCGCGGGTTGCTCCTTGCGCTGGGAGCTGGGCCACCTTGCAGCAGCTGCATCCCACCTGGGCACAGGCTTTTCTCAGCCGTTCGGGCTGCAAACACGTCAAAGCCGGACTTTGTGTCACAACAGGCGGCCACTGACTCTCCCCTCAATAGTGAGCTCACTTCAGAGCTCCAAGAAACTTCAGAGTCACGCTCCTCCCTTTCTGGAAGAGGGGCTGGTGGTTTCTTTCCTGCCAGAAAAGAGATGGGATATTTGTAGCCTAAACAGGTTTTTTATTCTCTCTTTTTGGCAGAATCTCACGTTCTGTCTCCTAAATATAAAACATTAAATGTTTAGGGTATCCTTTATTTTTCTCCTGCTTTTAAGTTTGTAATTCAAGCCAGATTAGCATGGTTTCCTCTTCTGTTTTATAGCCCCATCCTGGCCCCAAGCGAGCTCTCCTAATGCTCTCAGATGTTCCTCTAATGGATTACCTAGGCTGGAACTGGATACCCTTTCCTAATGGATTGCTAATAGCCTGTTTCTGGTTTTACAGGCTCCTTCAGTTAACTCACAACAGCAGCAATCTCTGGGCTCACACATATTATATCCCTGCAAGCACGTTCGTGTGCACGCAGCCAGGCAAGCGCAGGCGTCTGCAGAGAGCAGGCAGGTCCCCTCCGTGTGCAGTGGGGCGTGCGTGCACCGGGGACGCACCTCCCCGAGCCCCTCCGTCCCTCTGCGTTACAGGTGCTTCCCTGCAAACTGGTGCACGCCGGTCTGGGCACATCAGGTGCTTGAATTGGATGTGCTGGAAGAAGCTCTCCCAGCGCATCGAGCGCGGTGTAATTGCAGTAACGCCCCGGTGCTCACAGCAGAGAGCAGGAGCCCTCAGCAGGGATGCTCATGTCCTGGCAGAGGGGAGCAACGGCAGGCAAAGCCAGACACCGTCCAGGGTATCTTCATGGAGCCCCGGACCAGCCGTGCACCAGATCTGCTCATGCACCTCGGTGTTTGCTGGATCAGGACCCCGGCCCCAAGGCCACAAAGAGTTTATGTCCCTCTCCCAGCTCCTGCCACGTCAACTGGGCACRCAGGCGGGAGGCTTGGGCTGAGTCCTGGCAAGCTCAGTGCAAGCCCTGAGAAGGTATTTCTTGAGCAGTGCCTGAGCTGGAGGCCAGGCCCAGAGAGGGTTTCCTCCGCTGGATTGCCAGCAATTTGCAGATGCTGTCGCGAAGCCTAATTGAACCCATTGGCCGTGCTGACAACATGAAATGTTAACGAACCATGAGGCGGGCTGCGCCTCAGATCTTGAGATTTGCAGTAAAAGGTCATGAGATATTTAAAGCTAATAATGTGGTTGGGTTCTCTCCTTCCTCTTCTGTTTTGGAAGCATTAGAGCCACATCCCTGAGCATTTTCAAAGGCTGGAAACATCTTTCTTTAGCAAAAGCAAGAAGCTCACGTAATTCCATGACTCTAGGATCTTGGGCCCCGGAGCCCCACGTGCAGGGGTGTAATGCCGTGCACGCGTTCAGAGCACGACCTCCAGGCAAGGGCTGTCAGCTGCCATGCTGGCCTCACTACTGAGCACGAGGTGCGTTTTGAGACACGACTGATTTGCCAGAGATTTAGTAGTTTTGTTTGTTGGTTCCCAAGTGAGAAGAGACACGATGCCCTGGACTGGTCATGGTGAGTCCTGTGTCCTATTGCCGGTGATCACGGCTGGGGCGACAGCCAGGGTGGCTGTAGGGATTCACCCACCGCATCATCTCCCAAGGCAAAGTGAATCTTGCAGGCTGTCTCTGAAAGCTCCTATTTTGGGGCAGGCTGAAATAACCTGAAAGGGTCTGCTAATGCGTATCCTGCGCACCTCCGTCCGTGCTGGGGCGACGGGAGGGACGGAGCCAGGGAAGGCAATCAGTGCAACAGCCCCCCGCAGCTCCGTCTCCGTCGATGTGGCCACAGGGTCACTTTGCAGCCTGCCTGCTGTGTAGAGCCCGTCGGCGTACCCCGGGCCTCTGCCGCTCTGCCTGTGCTTCTGCTCCGTGCAAGGCAACCTTTGCGGGGAGGTCACCCTGACCGAGTTCGCTTACAGCTTCACGCCTGGGAGCTTTTATTGCAGCACTTCTCTCCCTTCCCCTCCCGGCTGCAAAGTCAGTGATTAAAACAGGAGGAAAAAAAAAAAAAAGAATTAATAGGGGGGAGCAAAATGTTGAGGTTGTAATAATGTCACTCGCAGCTCGTCGTGGAACGGGCAGGGCTGGAGCAGAGAGCCTCAGAGGAGGATGGAGGTGGGAAATGCTCAGAAATCACCTTTTTGTCCCCCAGCTCTCCTCGATTAGCGGCAGGCAGGGCTTGGGCGCTCTCAGCTCCCGCAGGAACTGCTAGCCACCATGAAGTACTCAGCACCTGGCAGGATCAGGCCTCCAAAGGCAGCTCTGATGGTGCAAGTACCACTGACCAGTAGAGCACACAGGCACACGCGTGCATGCATGCGCACACTTGCACGCTCGCACAGCTGCGCACACACACGATTACTCATGCAAGATGAGCTTCCCCCTGCTTGCACGCAGGAAATGTCAGGCACGTGCGCGTCCGCTCCCTCCGCTGCCCACACGCTCGGTGCATCCATCTGCTGCGYACGCCGTCGCCTGCACCCCGGGAAGCGCGCGGTGCCGCTGCCTCCCTGTTTGTTTGCCGGGCAGCACCTTCCCCGCGTGGTCTAGTCCCCGCGTGAGAAATAGCTCCAAAGAGGAAGCGGCCCTGGCTTGCTTTCTGCAGCCTTCCCAGCGCTGAATCAGCCCCAGCCGAAGCCGCCATGGAGGGGGCTGCTGCGGGGCCGATGCGTCGGCAGCCAGCGCCCCGCACGGCCTCGGGGGTCCGACCCGGGCAGGGCTGGACAGGCGGCGGTGACCCCGAGCATCCCAGCTCCCGGCCTCCCCAGGGCAGCGGGAGTTGTCGCTCGGCAGGAGGGCAAGGCGCATCCGGAGCAGGAGTCTGATCATTAGCGAGATTACAGCTCCGCTTTCAGAGACGCTCTTTATTTCAAGCCCGAAGGGAGCCGTTCAGCCTCATCGAGTGTGATAYAACCCAGGCTGCCGAAGAGCCCTGAAATAACTCTTCCTCCCAGGCCAGCAGCTGTGGCTGAGCAGCAGCAGCAGCGGAGTGCAGCAGCCTTTCCCGGGGAGACGGCAGGGATCGCGCCTCGGCCCTCGCCCTCGCTGGGCTCCTTCCGCAGGGCAAGTCGAAGCCCGCCGCGAGCCGTTCCCCCCGGGATYGCGGAGGCTGAAAGCACCCAAAAGCAGGCTGCATGACTGCAGCCGCCTCCAGGAGCCCCGTCCCGCTCCTGGTTCCCATTTCCTCCGGCAGATGCTCAGCCAGCCGTCACGATCCAGGACACCCGGGAACCATCCCGCTGCCTCTGGGGAGCATCAGGAGGAGGGGGAGAGGGGCCGTGCGGCGACCGTGAAGGAGCGGGATGCGCGGCGGGAGCTCTTTGCGTCCCTCCATGAGACACGCGTGTGGCTTTCCCTCCRCATTTCCCCCGTGCGCTTTTGGTGGCAGTGGCCCCAGATTGCTGGCGCTGGTGCTGGCGCTGCTGGAGGCCACGTGCTTTGCAGCAGGCACGCGGGGACCGCAGCGTGCAGCAGTCCTTTTAGATGAAGCGGTGATGGCAGGAGCAAAGGGAAAGCCGAAGAGGTAACCTGGTGTCTGCCACTGCCTGGTTTTCCAACTGTGGGATTCACCCCACGCCGGGCACCCGCCTTGGTGGGGACCCCCGGCGCCGGGTGGAGGTGTCTCCGTCGCGGGACTGGYGAGCCGCAGTGCTGAGGAGGAAGGGGTTTGGGCTGTGCTTGTGCTCCCTCCCCTCCAGAAAGGTGCACGGCTTCTGCAGGAAAGATTAATGTCTCTCCTAACTTGAAACCTGTCCGTCGCCAGGTAAAGCTGGGCCGTTCCGAGGGCTGCCCACGGGAACCAAGGGGCGTGCAGGGCTGGGGGCCAGCTCGGGTTGGGGATAAAAGCAGTTTGCCCTTGGGTGGGAAGCAGCTGACTTTCTYTGCAGGGAGGAGGGGAAATATTTAGGTCTCCTGGTCAGGACCAGGAAAGTTCCCATGCACGCCGGTGTCCGAGCTGGGCCCAACGGCCCCTTCGTGGGGGCCCGGCAGGTTGCGGTGCTGGCACCGGTGGAGGGGTGGCTCCGGGTCATGGGACAGACGGACGTGAGCCCCGCTCCCCCAGCGCAGCGGAGGAATTGCACGGCTGGTTTTCCAGCAGCAGTGCACACACACACACACACACACACACACCCCGCTCCGTGCTGGGAGCCGGGATGGGGAACGGGAGGTGTCAAGGAATGGAAAGCAGAGCCGCAGCGGCGGGGGAGCCGGCAAACACATTTTCATGTGGGATGCAGAGGGAGAGGCATCCGATCCGCCCCCCCCCCTCGCTCCCCCTCCACCTCCTTCAAACGCACGCCAGCCTCCGGCACAGCTGCCGGGGGAGGAAGGGGTTTGGGTCCCCCCCCCCCCCCCAAAGGCCATCTGGGCTTCGGGCCTGGCTGTGCAGCACCCTGTTCCCCAGTAATTGCTACCTGGCGGAGCCGTACCAGGAGCGCGGCCCGGGTGGGAACGGAGCACAGTGACCTTTTTTACTGCCGGGGCACCGTGGCAGGGTGGGCCGGGGCGGCCGGGAGGGTAGTTGCTTCGTTAACTCCTGCCGTGCTGGGCGGGAGCGTGCCGGGGGCCGTGGCGGGCGGCGGAGCTCCCGGCTCGCCCTGGTTCCCCCCCAGCACGTGCTGCAGCCGCGGGCGAGCGAAGGGCTCCGCAGGGATTTGCCAGCGGCAAGGCTGATGCAGGGATGGGGAGAGGCTGCCACTGCCCAGGCTGTGGGCGTCCGTCCTTCAGCAGCCGCTGTCTGTCCGTCGGCAGGCCAGCACGGGGCCGCGGGTGTTTCCGAAAGGGCTGATGGGGGCTGTGTGGCCGCAGCAGGGGCTGGGATCCTGGCCCGCGCCGTCTTAGGCAAGCTGTCGGCTGACCTAGTGTGTTCAAGGGCTTTTTTTTTTTCGTTTCTCCTTCTTTTTTTTCCTTTTCTTTTTGCAATGCTAATAGCTCTGCATTGCACTGGCTACTGATCCCTCATTAATCTGGGCAGCGCTTCACAGCCAGCCGGAGTGACTTTTGGCAGGTGCACAAAGGCAGGCTGCGAAAGGCAGCCCCCGTCCAAAAAAATTACCATGCGCAGCCTTCCTCCGACTTTTGTCTCTGGGAGGCAGGGACGCGGATTAAGGAATTTCTCCCTCTCCCTTTGAAGCTGTGTGTCCATCCGTCCCCCCACGACCTGCCCTGTCCCCCGCCGCCAGGCTCTCCCTGGCCGTGTCCGCTTGGACCCGCTCGCCATGTGCTTCCCCATCTGCTGCTCCTGCATTGCCGCACGGAACCGCGGGTGCTGGTGGAGGGACTTTCGCACCCACCATGGCTAAGCCGGCCCCCGCCAGACAGGTCCTGCAGTTGCCCAGCTCGGAAATGCCTCTTGCAAACCTTGAGCCACAGTGAAGCCCTTCCCAGTCCCGGCCAGYGCTCGCAAGGGTAGCGGCGGCTCCTGTGTTGTGTGAGCATCAGCTGGGGGCTGAATCTGGGGAGTTGGGGGGCTCAGCTCGGCTCTTCCTTGCTAAGTGCAGCCGGGGGATCGGGGCAGGTGGCTTTGCTGGCCAGCAGATGTGTGGGGAGAGATGGATGCTGAAGTCTTTTCCCCCCTTTTTTTCCAAGGAGCTCAGGCAGCATCCTCCCAGGTCCGACAGGGACATCCCCCCAGGGCCAAGGGCAATGTCCTTCCCAGAGCCTGGGGGACACCCTTCCAGCAAGGCACAACACGTGCCAAGGTCTGCTCAACCTCGCTGTGCCTGCAACGTCCCATCTGCAAACACTCAGCTGCAAACTGGCTGCATCTGGGGAGAGGCCRGAAGAGCTCCCAAGTGGAATTACTCAGCCTGGATGGCTCTTTGGGCTGGAGAAAATTCTCCGGAGCATCATCCAGGCCAACGGGAGTTCAGTGGTACTGACTTGTCCCCAGGTCTTGCCCAGCCTGCTTACTGCAGGTCTCAAGGAGCAGCCGGGAGASTTTGGAGGGTGCCAAGAGACCTAGAGAGACCCACATGCCAGCCGGATAACACAGTCTTTCTGAGCCCCGTGCTTGTTCTCTGCTTCCAGGGCAACCCCATCGCAGCGTGGACCAGGCTGGGAGGAACGTGCTCACTGGGGGCTGGCAGCTGATACAGCAAGGTTTCATTAATTGTCATTAGGAATCAGTCGATCTCGRTCGCCTTGCATCACCAGGCAGCGTGGCAGGTCCATACGAGAAGTTGGTGGATGCCGCCAAGTGGCCATGTGTTGACCGGCTGCCGCAAGCCGTCCAGGCGGTCCCGGTGGCTTGGCGTGCACGGTGCTGCACGTATGGCAGGGTGCGCCTGCAAGCAGTGCGCCGGAGAGAGGCAACCGGAGCCCGTGGCAGAGGCRGGTGGCAACCTACACGCCGGGCAGCCGCAGGTCTGCCTGGCATGGTCACGCCATGCCACGTGGCTGCTAGCAGGTCCCTTGCGGAGTGTGAGGCCTTGTCACGCATGGGACACAGAGGCCGGGAGAGGGGAAGGAGGAAAGGGCAGAATCAGTGCAGGCAAAGCGCAGCTCGTGTTGCCAGCTCGGTGCAGAGAGCGAGCATGAGAAGAGGGAACATGTAATGACTGCAATTACCATCTACCCTCATTACAGCCTGCCGGCAGCATGGGGGTCTGCTTTGACAGTGCCTGAGCGAGGAGCGGACGGAGAGGGGAGCGTGGTGCGCGTGAGGGGAGTGGCATTCGGCGCATCCGGACAGCACCGAGCTGCAGGCCTGATCTTTCAGGAGCAGCGGCAGGACTCAGCCCAGCAGATTGCCCTGGCCCAACTCGGCTCTTGCTCCCTCTGGCCAAGCCCGAGTCACATCTGTGCAGCTCCAGGCTTCTGCTGTCCCTGCCAGCGCAATGTCCCAGTGTGCTCCCCTCTCCGGGATGTGTATGGCACGCACTGCTTTTAACCTGACAGATGGGAGAGGTGACTTGTGATCCTGTGGTTCTCCTGTCCTGCCTACATGTCCTCAGGTGCCTGGGTCATGAAGGTTTGTCCCTATAGGAACAGGGTGCAGAAGTTGTCTCCTGAGCTCTGTTGGGTGCAGTGGTGGGTGCCAGGAGCCCCTTCCCTTCTGGGAACCCCGATCTAGTTTGGGCTTTGGTCCTGGGAAGAAGATGGCTGAAGGTTGGCAGGGCTGGTGGGATGGATCTCACCCAAGACTGAGTCAGAGGATGCACAGCTATGTCCTGCAAGAGGGACAMGCACCATCCTTTTCTTCTTTTTCTCTTCCTCTCTTCTGCCCAAGCATCACAGAATTTCCATGTTCATCCATCCTATAAAAGAAGTGGACTAAACCCCTTTTCTCCAGGAGGGATGGCTTTGTCCAGCTCTGGGAAGGGTCCCAGACCCTGCTTTCAGGACTAGAGGTAGCATGCGCCACCCCAGGGCTGGTTCTCAGCCTCTTCAGCTTGCTGGAAATACCGGGAGAACCAGGGGAAAGACACCCCAGGTTTGCTGGGGTCACCCATCCCTGCCCTGTGTGGGGAGCCCCTGTTGCTTCTGGGATTTCTCTAGAGGCACCATGCAGGGCGATGGGTGTCACAGGGCCTCCAGGCCCCTTGAGGCATGGTCCTGCCTTGGGTGATGGCTTTCATCCCTGCTTCTCCTGGTACTGCAGCTTCAGCAGGCCTTCAGGAGCTGGAGGGAGAGTGGCTGCGGTTAAGGAGCATGGGCACAGATGCAAGCCTTGCCACCTCTCAGTGCCTCAGTTTCCCCATCTGTGCCATGCAACAGCTCCATCCCAGCTAGCAGAGATGCCAGATGGTGTGGGGCAGAGCGCAGCCCGTAAGGGCTCTGGTCCTGTGCCACCCCCTCTCTCCCGTGCTGCCCTTTTGCTCTGCTCAGCTCCTCTGCAGGAGGCTGGTGGTCCCATCCTGCCCACCAGCTCCTTGGCAGCCCCCACGCTGCCCACAGCCATGGGCCCTTTCATCTTGCACTCCTTCCCAACTGCCTGGAAACGCCTGGCACTGCCATGGCACCTCCAGCTACCCGCCCCAACATCAAACAGACTCCTTGAGACCCTGCGACCCACTGTGGGGTGACCTACACCCCCTGAGCTGGCCTGCCAGCTGGCATCTGCCTTGGGAGAGCAGACCCATGCCTCCCCATGAGCACAGCACAGGCTCGCTGGCATGGCCACATCCCTTGGCAGTTGCCCATGGGGTGCCCTTACACCCCCAGAGCAGTTGGCCCTTTGCTGAAGGACTTGGACCCTAGGGGAGGTGGCTGGTGTGTGATTTCTTCCCCGGGGTTGGTGTGCCCATGTCACGGTGGGACGGTGTCCACCAGCTGGCAGGACTAGACCTGGGCTTTTTAGGGCTCGGGCATGTCTCAGGTTGGCACAAGACCTGCAGTGAAACCGCTAGGATCCCACATTCGCATTGCACCAGCGCTGTAGACGGCTGCAAGGAGAGGCCGGAGGGACTCAGAGTCCCTCCGTACAGCCTGCCAAAGTGCAGCAGTCTCGCTGTCCTGGTTCACCCGTTTCCAGCCAGGAGAAGGGGCTCTGATAGTGCAGCTCTCCTGGCTGATTTCTCATGGGCCTCCGGGGTGTGATCTAGGGACAGGCAGAGGTTTTCAGCTCCATCTTGCTCCTGTTGTTGAACCGAGCTCTTAATAAAACTCAGCTGTCGGTGTCCCCAGGCAGTGGGCTCCTGGGACTGAGTCTTCTTCCCGGTGGCTCAGGGAGACTCCATGGGCTCCCCATGGGTTGTGCAGGTGAGGGTCTACCTACCCCTACCCATGAAATACCCCTCACTCTGCCCAAACGCCCTCCCAGCCAGCCAAGCCAGGTACGAGGGCTTGCTGGGCAGAAAGGAGGTTGTGACATCTGCCCTGGCTCTGTGTCCCGTTCCGGCAAGGCAGCATCTTACCTGGACCTGGGTGTCTTGGGTTACCCAAGAGGTGCGCTCAGCCCCACGAGTGCCTCAGGAGGGCTCGGAGGCCAACCTCGCAGCACCCCGCTTCGCCAGCTGAGCAGATGGGCTGCGTCAGACCCCCGCGATCCCTCATCCCCTCAGACGTGTTTATTATCAACATGTGTCTGGAGAGAAGGTGGTTTGTGTCAGCCGGGACGCAGCGGGGAGAAGAGGGGTTGCTGAGAGGGATGCCTGGGGCAGCAGAGGGGTTAGGGGCCCCCATGTCTCCTCTGTCCCCCCAGCACTGGGCTGGCGGTCCCTGCACTGCTGACACCCCACTGTTGGGCAAAGCAAGCAGTTGGGAAGGGGTTGGCATGGCCAGCTTGGAGCAGTTTTCATTGCAGCCTAGGGATGCTGTGGACTTAGTGCGCCTGCTGTTGCAAGGCATAAACTGTGCCCTCTCCACCACATCTGTGGCACAGCAGTATGGACAATATCATCATCTAGCGCAGCCCCCCTGGAGCCCCAGAAATGGCCTGGTGGGGGGAGCAAAGGAGGTCAGGGATCTGCTCTGACCCTCTGCTTTGCTAAAAGACCTCAAGTGCTTCAGAGGAGAGAGGCTGAAAGCATCCTAATGCAGAACTTAAGCCTGGAGTGCAAATAGGAAATGCAGAATACCACACTCAGGCAGTGCAGATGGAAAATGAAGCAGGCAGCATATTAATTAAAAGCCTCAGAATGGATGAACAGCAAATATCCAGCGTAGCCTCTGCAGCATGGTCCAGGGCTGATTGCTTCAGTGTCTGGAGGACCTCAGAGCTGAATTCGGCACCATCTCTGGCATTTTCTTTGTGTGCTGAGCGCTCATCCTCAGTCACTCTCACCCGCGTTTGCTCTCCGGTGGCCTTGCAGTGTGGAAAATTTCTATGAGGAACCTGCTAATGCCTTTCCTTGAGCCAAGTTCAAAGTAGATCAGAGATGCCCAGAAGTGCTGGACAAAGTTTAGGGTTAAACCACCACAGCAGGGGCCACATCTCCTGGAGGTGGCAGGACATCCAGTGGCCAAAGGAGTGGTGATGGCAGGACACAGTGAATTTTTCTAGGAAAGGCAGCTGGACGCAGCTTGGTCCTTGTCCAAGGGCCTGTCCAGCAGGCTGCAAGCCAAACCCATGGGACAGCAGCCTGCAGAGGAGCAGGGCGGCCTGAGTGCCATATCCAGAGTTGGAGGCACGCGGCGGGAGGAAACCTCCTCCCAGCCCCGGCAGCAATGCCCGGAAAGCGTGTGCACACACGGACAGTCACTACTGTGCAGCGGACATGGGGTTACAAACCAGCCTACCCTGTCAGAGGGGGAGCCTGCCCGCAGCATTTGCTGGTTTTTGGTGACCTCTAGAGGAAGCTGCTCTGCTCCAGCTCTGCTGGCTCGGCTGCAGGAACGGGGCCTGCAGCCCGGTCGCGGCCAGAGCATCGCCTGCATCCCTGTCCTGGGCTCAGCCACTCGTGCCTCTGCCCAAAGCTTCTCCCAGAAAGGCATCCAGGCCAGTTCGGAGGATGTCGGAAGGACAGACTCCCCCAGCGTGGGTGCCAGGGTCTAATGCCCTGTCTGCTGTTTGTATGCATCCAGCTTTATCCCCCTCCCCAGCAATCAGCTCTTGATTTGCTTTTTTCCTTTAGCATAAAGGACTTGTTAGTCCCTGGTATTTTCTCCCTGCGATGRTACTTAGGTGCTATAAAACAGGCTCTTTATCGTTCTCTAGCTGAGCTAAATGCTCTGATCATCTTACACGTCTTGCTGCTTCCCAGTGCTTGGAGTTTCCTCTGGCTGCGAGCCAGCAGCTCCTTCCCGGCGTCTCTGCAGTGGCAGTGCCTCTTCCCTAAACCCCTCGCCTCCACAGCATCAGGGYGGCACTTTGTCAGTGCAGAGCTCTCGCTTTGCTCCATCTGCATTGCTGCAGGGGTGACCTGTGCACCAGGGAGGTTGCTGCAAGCTGCTCCCTCCCGCTGGCCATGGCCAGGGGCGGATGGTGGGGACCCAAACTGCGCTACCAGGCAAGGAAGGGGACGTGGAGCTGGTGGCTCCTGTGGTTGCAAGARCGTGCCAGGAAGCTGGCAATGCTGGGGCCAGCCCAGAAGCCGTCCCCACCTCTGCCACCTCGTGCCCAAGCTGCTCCCGCTGCGCCGAGCTGACGCCCCTTCCCTCCCTGACTGCGCCCCGCAGGTAGAGCTGTCGGATGGGACGTCACACACCATCACGGATGCCTACGCTGGCAAGGAGTACATCATCCAGGTGGCAGCCAAAGACAATGACATCGGCACGTGGAGCGACTGGAGCGTGGCGGTCCATGCCACCCCCTGGACGGAGGAGCCCAAGCACCTCACCACCGAAGCCCAGGTCACAGGTGAGCACCCGGTGGGCAGCATCRGCCCTGTGCAGGCACCCTGCGCTGGCGGGGAGGGAACCCAGGAGTCCTGGCTCTTTGCACCCCCTGTTTCCAAGCCCCGCAACCCCCAAACCCCACATCTGAGCAGACTGGGGCCCTCTCCCCTACCAGAATTGTGCAGGAAATCCAGGAGTCCTGCTACCTGCCCCTTCCTTTGCCTCCCCTCTCTTCAGAGTCACATTTCTAACCTCCCCAGATGATGAAAATGCAGGGTTCAGGCAGGAGATGCACGCCGTGTTGCAGGCTCTCTGCACACCRTGACAGCATCACATCTCTTGGATGCTTGGTCCCCAGCCAGCAAGATCCCTCATCCCACCCCATCCCCAGGCTGGACCACAGCCCTTCACCCCGCGGCTTCACCTCCCCATGCCCCCAGCAGCGGGTGCAACTGTGGCCTGAAGGCTGCTGACTCAGCTCTCCCGGCTCTGGCATCCTGCTCGCYGGGATGCTCTAAGTGCGCCGCCGAAGATCGGGATTTATTGTTATTCACTGGAGCACTGGCCCCCTCCAGCCCTCCCTCTTCCAGGCCTACCCCCCTCCACACCTCCGACCCCGCACAATGGCTCGGAGCGATGCCAATTAGAAATAAAAGCCACAAAGTTAACAAGCCTCTGTTTCTAGGAAAGAGCTGGGACCGTGTCCAAATGCACGTTATCAGCCCTTGGTTTCCCAGCAGGACTGGAGCAGACCTGCGCCGGTTGCCCCAGCTGGCACTGGCTGCTGGGAGGCTGGGAAACACTGGGGCACGGAGCAGGCAGATCGTGGTGGCTTGCAAAGTGCCGGGAGCGTTTCCAAGCCCTCTGTGTCTGGGCCACGCATGTGCGTGTGCAAGCGTGCACACTTCGGCTTGCCTGGCCGCGCGTGCAGGCGCTGCTGGCCAGATGTGCRCGTGGGGAGGGAGCGTGAGCCCCTGCAGAGGGGGGCTGCCGTGCAGACCCTGCGTGTGCCTGGGTAAGCCGTGTGCTGCTGGCTCCATGCACAAACCTCGGCAGGCCCTTGCGACGCTCCCCGTGCAGGGAGGCGGTGGGTCCCAGCCCCGTTCCTACAGGCGCAGGGGTGGGAGATGCAGGTGCCTCCAACGCGGAGACCTTCCTTGCGGAAACAGCACCTGGCAAGGCACCCACAGGCTTCGGCACCACCAGGGATTTGCAAGTCCTCATCCAGATAAACCCCCCAAGACCCACTGGCACAAGCAGGAGTGCAATCACACGCACCCGACGCGAGCCCTCCTTGAAGCCTGCATTAGCATCACGATTTCCTCGCACCCCTCCATGCTCACCCCTCCGCCATGTGGCCACCGTGTCCCAATGCCGCGCGCTCCCCTTTCCCATCTGCTCTCCCTCCCCACAGAGACGACGAGCGCCAGCACCTCCTCTTTCATGCCRCCCCCCACCACCAAGATGTGCGACAAGGGGGCCGTGGTGGGCAGCGGGGCYGTGGCAGTGTGTTGGACAGCTGGACTGGTCTTGGCTGCCTATGGTGTCCTCTTTATTTAGTGAGTATTCCYGAATTAGGGACATGAGAGGCGGGACGTGGGTGCTGGTGAAGGAAAGGGCATGAAGAGCCCATGGGCTTTAGCTTGGGTTGGAAGGGGAGCATTTTTACCAAGCTTTGTGTGAACGGCATTGAGAATGAGCTGTTTGGGTTTGCTTGCAGTTCTTTGTGTTTGGTCCAAATTTGGTAAATCAGGTGTTCTGGCGAGGTCTCAAAATGGCTTTTCAAACCTGCCCACAAAGTCTTTTCTGGTGGGGAGCCGGTTATAGATGCTTCATTCTCTGCAAACCTCCTCCRTCCCCTGGTAATGATCTTCTGAGAAAAGAAGTCACCGACAAATCAAAGGCCTTTTCATAGTGACAGAAGCGAAACTGTCTGAAATGAGAAAATTCAAAGATGCGTTTCAAAAATGTTCTTGGCTGGGCTTGAAGGAAATTGGAGTGCGTGCACACATGCGTGTGCACACACACATTGCCTATTGCACGCACAGTGTGTGTGCACACACATGTGTGCATGCCCCAGCACACAAAACAGCAGACGGTGGAGCTGGCAGCCTGGAGAGCCCCAAAACGCCCATGGCAGCTGGGGGGATCGATCCTGGCAGCAGTCGCGTGCATCACTTTGGGGCTGAATGACCTGCCATTGCTCTCCCGCCTGGCGAGCCCGTGCCACTGCCGTGTGCCCCCAGGCATTGTCAGCAGGGTCCGGCCCTGGGAGGAGGTGATGGAGGTGACGGGTGCATCCTTCCTGGGGAGCGATGAGCTTCCCGTCCGAAGGGGAACAGCAGCCCTGCCGCTGCTCGGCTTGGTGGCCAGACACGGCCAAGCCCAGAGCAGGGCTGGTGACCCCTCTTCTCCCCACTTGCAGATCCCTGTGCGTCGCCGCCCAGCAGAGACAACGTCCCACCGCCTGCCGCCTCCACCACCACCACCACCACCACCGCCGCCGCCACCACCCTCCGCCCCACTGCCCCCGCCCCGGTTGGAGTCTCTTTATCTCTTCGATTTTGCACACGTTGAGGACGTATCACGCTTCTCGCCATCTCTCCGGAGGAGGAGGGAGCTGCCGCCGCGCCGCGGGGACCTGCCCTCCCCTCCCTGCCTCCCAGCCGCGGGGGGTGGCCGCAAACCTCTCCGGACCGAGCGCGAGGGAACGCACTGGCCCCCTTCCCCACCGCCCTTCCCCTCGGTGCCCACCACGGACGAGCACCCCGGGCCCCCTCCGCCCCTTTCCCGGCGAGCGAGAAGCRAACCCGGGCGCCGCGTTGCCGCCGAGGACCAGCCCCGAGCCGGGGAGCCGGCGCGCGTGCAGCTAACCCGCCGCACCACGGACATGCGGCACCGCGGCCCCTCCGGCACCCTCCGCCAGGACGCGGGTGACAACGGCGCATCTGGAAAAGGGGACGGGAAAACGGGGTCACCCAAGGACTGAACCCGCTTCCCCGAGCTCTGGAGCGCACGGAAAAGCTGGAGGGGTGCACGGGTCGGGGGGGGGGCTCGGTCCCCCCACCGTGCGCCCAGTGGAGGAAATAACTGGTGGCTTTCGCAAGTGCGGYGGGGAATAGGGGGCTGGCACTGTTTTAACAGAGGAGAAGGAGTTGAAACACCGATAAAAAGCCAGGTCCTGTCCCCACCCTGCCGGCTCCTCGCCGCCGATGTCCGAGCATCCCAGAGCCTTGTCCTCCAACCTCACCTCCCCAAAAGCGTCCTGGAGGAGCCTTTGCCAGCCCAGTCCCTGTCCCATTCCCCCCCCCCAACCATGTTGGATACAGGGAATCGCCTCCATTGACGTCTTTGTCTTATTCTTCAACAAAACCAGGATAGTTCTGCTGTTCCCACTAGAGCTGGAGCCCCGCAGCCTCCTGGCCGCTCCCAGCCCCTGCTCCGCTCTCCTCCCTGTCCTGCCCCCAGGCCCTGTTTTGTAAAGACAGCTCCTCTCGTCCCTGCCCGGATCCAAGCGCAGTATTTAATACCGTACGTCCTAGTATTCCAACTGTTGACATGCTGTATTTGAATTTTTTATAGATGTATATATATAAAAAAAAAGAAACAAAAAAATTAACAAAAAACCCCTCACACACAGACACACGCATACACACAGACACAGACACATGCGCACACACACACACACACACACACACGCACACCAGGAGAGACCGTCTTCATTAAATGATCATTTCATGACCACTGACAGCCCCGGGGAGTTATTTCACCTCCAACCTGAGCAGGTGGGTTTGGCTGCCCGCTCCTGGGCACCATCCTGGCTGTGATGGGGAGGACRCAGGGACAGCAGTGACAGTGACGGCACCCCGAGCTGCTTGAGCCCACAGCATCACCTCCCAGGTGGGTGGTGGAGACGCAACAGCGGCCTCCAGAGCAGCCCGAGAAGGTCTGGGATGCTTGCTTGGGTGGCCCCAGCCCCTGGAAAACCCCCATGGTGCTGTGCCGGGGGGGGTGGCTGGGTGCCCCCAAGACATGTCCCTATTCTCAGCTTTTCGGGTTCAGCTGTTCCCCATCTCCCTGGGCTCTGACTGCCGCCTGGCACCTCCGTGGGAGGTGGGAGGATGGAGACCTGGCTGTGTGTCCCGCAGGCAGGAGGCAGCGCTGGGACAGACAGAAGAGGAGACGCAGTGCCAGTTAATGCACTTTCCTTGTCTGATTAATAATTTCACATCRAAAGAATGGCTTTAGCCCAGATGCTTTGAATTCAGCTTCATCAAGGGCGTCTCGAGGAAGGGCAGGGCTCACCGGGACCTGGCACGGCGACAGCCTGCGCTGGTGGTTCAGGCTCGGGAGCGTGACGCAGGACAGGGGGGTCTGCCCCAGCTCACCCCAGAGCGCTGCAACCCGTGGGCAAGGGCCGTGCCTCAGTTTCCTTCCCCAGCCTCTCTGGGCTGGGGTATTCAATGGTATTCGATGCCTTTCCAGGTGAGCTCCCTGGGGAAGCTGGCACCGACTGGAGGCCGCGGCGGGAGGGGGCCAGGCACAAGCTATGGCCGAGGCCACAGCGAGGACCAGCTCCTGCAGGCTCCAGCGCGGACCCTTTCCCTCCTGCTGCCTTACAGCTGACTTTTAATGGAGCCATAAAACCCTCACACAAGCCCCTAATTGACTCAAACCCCCTCGCTGCAGAGCTGCAGGCCGGGTCCCGGTGTCGCTGGGGGTTTCCAGAGGGGCTCTGTGCAGGGAAAGCCCCCCTGCTCCCCCGCCGGCGGGAGGCGAGGGGCTCAGCACCGCCCGTGGAGTCGGGGGCCGGGCAGCACCTCGTTTGCAAGCACCAAGCAGAGCAGAGATGCTGTTCTGCTCGGGGGAAAAAAGAGCCTGGTCTTTCTTAAACTGCCTCCGGTGTCCCCAGCAGCGTCCCCACGAGCTGCAGGGGGGAGCAGAGCCGTGTCTGCAAAGGGCTYTGTGCATCACACAAAGTGCGAAGGTGCTGGGCCCTCGCAGGGCACACTTAGGCATGGCCAAGGAGAGCAGATACTTGAGACGTCTGAAGTCTCTCACTACCCTGACAACAACTTTCCTGCCCAGTTTTTTCCCAAGGAGCTGCAACCTTTGTGCCCAGCTAGCACAAGTTCAGGGCGTACTGTAAGTCCCTTTTCATTCCTGTTTCTCCAAGCCTGCTGGGGAGGGATAGGAAGGAAGCAGCCAGTTTATAGCAGTCCTTTTCCTGTGTTTTACCCTTACCARGGTTTGCCTTTCGCATTCAGAAATGCCTGACCCCAGACCCACACTCCTTTACGCCTCGTGCCTTCCAAGAGCCCCCTGCCTGGATGGACGGGAAATAGCCACGGCTCTGGCTATGCAACGCCTGAAGGCAGCGTGAAGCTGGTTGCTCGCTTCCACCAGAYGCTTGCTGCAATTTTGGCCGTGCCGGGGCTTTACTGCACGAGAGCGCAGCCCCGCTCAGCCCTGCATCCGGCTCAGACAGCGCTGGCAGCGGCGCTGCCCCTCACGCCGGCTCGGTTCACTGGTTAATGTCCCATTACCARACAACATGCCTCCATCATTTATTAATGTTTCATTAGTGTTAAAAACATCTGGTAATTAATTATGCACTAATTATGGATTCGCAGCGTTAAAAGCCAGGGTAATCTACCATAGCAAATGGCTCTTTGGGGCGGAGGGGAAGGGACGGATCTCAGCACGGAAGAAAATGTCAGGCCCAGCCTCGGCCTGGGGGAAGCATCYCAGACAAACAGATTACCTTCATTTTCACCGGAGGTTTTCCAGCCAAATCTGTGAGGCTGGCTAGAAATSAGCTGGAGGCACGCTGGCTCGCAAAGAGGAAACCTGCCCCTCTTGAGCCGTTTCAAGGTCCGAGGGAGAGGTGCTCCAGGTGCCAGGCCAGGGACGGCTGTATAAAAAGCCAGCCAGGAGCCGTGGCTGACACGTACAGCCCCGGGTACCCTCCGTCCCCTGCAGTCAGCACGTCACCAGCCGCCGGGTCCAGGAAGCTGTTTGTCAGCCCCTCCGCGGTGCCTGTCCGAATTAAGAAGCAGTCCATAAAGCAAGGGGTGTTGTGCAACCCCACTCGTGAAGTGCCCCGGCAATATTGCGTACAGATGTGCAGAGATGTTGCTAACTTGGGAAGGTCCCGGGGGAGGGTCCCTGCCAAGCAGAAAATCCAYCCACTTAGCAGTATAAATCCATACAGGAAGAAAGAGGGAATTACAGCGCTCAGAGAGACCTGTGCATCATATAACATGAAATCCAATACATCGGCCAGGCGGAACGGGTCCCTGCATCTCCCCAGCACATATGTGGCAGTAAATCCCACCTTGGGTGTTGTTTTCGGCTGTTGCTGATGCGCCAGCAGCCTCATGCTGAGCTCCCAGGGCAGGCAGGCTCTGGCGGGGGGATCAGGAGGAAGGCTGGAAAGCAAGGAGCTGTTTCCTGACTGCGAGGCCGCGCGGGAAGCAGACAGCGTCCTTGCTTGAGCAACAGGCTGAGCAGCGGAGGGGCCCGAGCCCAGTGGGATCACAGCTCATGCCTCACGGGCCTTTGGAAAAAGCCCTACAGTTTTCTCAGCTCATCGGCCCTTTTAMTCAGGAGGTAAATCACAGTCCCCCACCCTGGTCCCATGCAGGGCTGCCCTGCTGCCCTAGAGGCATCCCAAGGCTCTCCACGACCTTGTCCAGCATTACCTGCATCCTTGCACCTTTTGGTCTAAGTTAAAACCATCCTGCTCCAGTGTCCAGCTGCTGAGTCTCATTAACCCTTTTCTCATTGGATCAAAATCACCCCCTAAACCTCTTCAACAGGCTGCAAGGTTTGGCAGCCTGGAGTCTCTCTCTTCACAGCATCCTTTCTGTCGCTTCTCTGGTTGTCTCTGAGCCATCCCAGCCTCCTCCTCCTCACAGCAGGCACCAACAGGGATCTCATCCTCCCAGCCCCAGTTGTCAGAGAAGCTCCCTGCTCCTGCACCAGCCTCCTGGTACATCCCTCCAGCAACTGCCTGGGCCCTGGGGAGGCGGCAGGGCTGCATCAGCCCGTGGCCAGACAAGCAGGCCCAGTGGGGCTTTCCCATCACCCGTTCCTGATTCCCCCCCATGAATTTCCTTGGTGGACAAAAATTTACTGTGCAGAGAGTAAAACAGCTCCGTGTTTCTGCCTGAATGGACACCAGCATGGGCCCAGCCACTCCAGAGCTATTTTATGTCCCCTCTGTTTCTTTGCGGTTGTCAGGGAAGACACTGGATAAAACTTTAACTTCAGTGCAAGGCAAATTGCTGGAAGGATGAGTAAAGTGGCAGATCTGTGAGCCCCAAGCTTGCCCCATGGCAAGCTGCTATGCGGGCTCATCCGCARCAAATCAGGTGAACCTTACTGAGCCATCAGGCTTCAATGGGGCACCATGCTTTGGTGGATAAAGGAGGAGCAGCRGGCACGGTGCTGTGCATTGCAACTCTGGCATGGAATTAGGTAGTCTCACGTGAAAGTGGGGATCAGAAGGATGTGAACACAGGCCTGGCTGCCAAGTGAGCAAAGCCAGATGCAGAGCATGAGCACATCGTGCTGAGCCAGGCAGAAATGCCAGGTGGCACAGGAGAGCTACTGCGCATTTGTTCAGGGATGGACCTGATCCCCAAGGGACAAATGCTCCCTGTCGCAGCATCAGGGAGATGCGAGAGGGGGAGGCAAARGGGCAGCAGGAGCTATCAGAAAGATGATGCCCAGGGTGAGACAGTGAAGAGCAGCATCTGCAAGGGGCAAGGATGCAAATAGAGTCAGCTTGACGCAGATGACCCTGGACTCCCCGAGACCCAACCGTCCCTCTCTGCAATGGTTCAGCAAAATACAAGAGCATCCCTGAACCACCAGGGAATTGTTCAGTATGTCTCTAGGTCCCCTGTACAAACAGAGACATAATGCTGCATGCCCTTGACAGACTGTAGTCTTCCTTACATGATTTTCTTCCCTAGTCGCAGGAGGGCAGCACTGGGGATGGCTCAGGGTCCCTAGGGATCACAAGAGTCCAGGCTACAGGGCAGAGACTTCTAGCAGTGGTAGGTGACAGACCATCAGAGCAAACTGCCACAGACAGCCTTCGACTGTCTCATTCCTTGGTGGCTCCAGATCAGGTCTGGAAACCTCTCCAGAAGAGGCTTTCTGTTGTTTAAAGAGCTCTGAAGGGGTGGCTCTCTTTCTCATCTCCTCTATGCTGAATGGCCCAGTCCCTACTCCAGTATTGTGCCATGGCTCCCAGACATCACCATCTGCATCCTCATGCCCTCTCTTCCTTTCAGCCCACCTCTAGCAACTCCTCAACCCTCAGTGGTGCTATGGCTGGACATGCACAACCTGCCAATGCCTCCTCACATCCTCAGCACCCATCCAGCATGGGTGCTGCCATCTCCCTGCCTGTCTCTCCCCTGCCCCAGCCTCTGCTGGCTACCTGCTCTGGCCAGGACTAGCTACATGGGCTGTCTGGGAGCTCCTAATGACCTCCGAGCCTAGGTTCCCATAGATGTTTCACCTGGCAGCTCAGACACTGAGTCAGGGACCTTTGTTGTGCCCTGGGGATGCGACCGCAATGCACACCACTGGGGTGTCCTTCTATGCAAGAAGCATGGCGTAGCACAGTTTGGCACCAGTGATCATGTACACAGGGTCCAATCCAATCTCCAGTACTAGATGTTTTCATGCGCCATCTCACTTCTTGCCTGAATCCCTGACTTTAAGCCACACGCCAGAGCCCACAGCACCTTAAACCTCCCAATGTGCACACACAGTAGTCGAGCACAGCCTGAGCCACTCAGCTGCAGCGCACAGACCAGACCACACCAGGGTCCCCTAATAAGCAATTGACTCTTTTTTCTCCCTTTCAAGAAAAAACCAAGCATTAATTTGGCTTCTGCCACTCTGTTTATCTAATAGCATCTCTGATTGATTGTCTTATTTATAACCCAGATCCRGTGTCTGGGCTGCTCATGGAGACGGAGTGATTGATGGAAAAAAGACAGCCAGGAGGGGACTTAATGGAGCTGTGCAGCTGAGCAGCAGAGCAGTGGCTTAGGCATGAAATGAAAGCGTCTCCCAGAAGTCTGGGCTCCTTCTCTTGTTTTGTGCATGGTTCCCGGGAAAGCTGCTGGGTGCTGCTAAGTGCTGGGAGAAAGCTGCATGCTTTCTGCGCTCTGCCAGGCAATGAGGAGCTGTCAGGGACTGCACTCAGACCTACTTCGGCAGCCTGTTGGAGGAGAGGCAAAGGGGACACAGCTAAAAGGGACTAAACAGAAGGCTCTAAATAGTCTCTAGGAATTTTTCCCACCTTCAGGATGGCAACAGCGGTTCAAAGGTATGAGAACAGCCTGCCCCCGCACAGCCTCCAGCATGGCTGTCAAAGCCCTTGTCTGGCAAGCTGGAAATCAAGTTCTTGCAGCGTCAGATGGTGCAGCAAGAAGAGCATTTCTCATGGGTGAGGAAATGCTGCCAGACGAAGTCTTGCCCTTCTGCAGGCTGGCAGCATCTTCCAGACATTCCAGTTTTGCTCCAGGCCAGACTGGGACTTTCTCAGGAAAGGTTTTCCCTTCTCTGACACACTCAATGGACAGGAACCCCAGCAGAGTCAAGGACCCACTTGTGATTCACCCCACAGAGACTGTTGTCACCGTAAAGCACCAGCAGTCAGGGGAGGAACTGCAGTCCCGGGAGGATGTGACATTATTCAGGGTCACAGGGGGGAAGTGCTGACTGGACACAGTCCAATCCTGCAGCCTGCAGCCTAACTGCAGAGCAGCCCGACCCATCTCCTCCAGGCCAGTTCGTAGCCAGCAGATGGCTGACAACTCCAAGTCCCAGGGAAGGCATTTAGCTTTGATCCAAGCCAAAAGTAAACCCTCATCTTGTCCATAAAGATCAGTTTGAAAAAAAAATATTGGTTCAGTCAAAATATTTCATTCCTGTTTAATGGTCTTTATTTTATGTCCGWTTGTAACAGATAATCTAACACAAGTTTAGAGTAAAGCCAAACAGAAAGTTGTTTCATTATGAAAGCTCCAACAGCCAGTTTCAACACGGCTGACCCCCACTCCCTTCCTCGTTTTTTGTTTTGCTTCCTGTCTTTTCACATCTGAAACTTTAGCAAAACCAAAGTGACTTTACAGATATTGTAGCTGCAGTAGACCTGAACTCTGGAATGAAAACCACCTTGGGGATAGTTCTCCCACCCAGCCAACACTCTGCGTCTTAGCAGTCCCACCACCTCTGCCCAGCAAACTCTGACCAATACCTTATTGTAGAGATTTATYGCTTCCTGGAGAAATCACCCTCTGCCTCTTGCCCCTGTATTTTCCCTTGGAAAAGCACATAAGCCCTCAGCAGCTGCTGGCCTAGGCCTTCAGGGTGGGCAATATTCCCCCAGGTGCTTGCACTGGTGCTCTCTGGTTGCCACTCTCCACCAGCGTGGAGGCTGCTATGGTGCAGCTTGTTCCCCAAACTCAAACCCAGGCCACAAGGCATTAGCAGGCTGGCGTATGCTCCCTTCTGGGGTCTCCCACAGGGGTCAGGGTGGTCCATGCTCCTCCATYTCCCGCACGTGTGATAATGCTGCAGCCTCACCGTGCACCTCGGCCAGCGGGGGGAGGATAGGGCCGAGACGGGGTGATCTTTGCAGGATGTTAGAAGCGGCCGTGATGGAGGGGCCTCCGAGCAGAGGGAGCGGAAATGGCCTTTGATGTGGAAGCTCTCCTTTCACAAACACAATGAGTTGCAGAGGAGTTTTATAAACATGGCTATTGTTGTTCCATCCCTTTGGTGGGAACAGATGGTCCGAGCTCTCTGCTCGGCCCCCCTCCTCTTCCCTCACCCCCCACCCCCATTAATAAAGCCCCAGCTATTCCAGCACTGCTAAGGTTTTCCCAAGGGGGATCAATAAATAAATGTAATAACAACAAAGGGGCCCATGCAGACGAGATTTTGTTACAACGAGGCCTCATCTCCCCCTCCTCCTTTCCGGGCGAGAGTCATTGCGCACAGGCGCTTCAGCCGCTTCRGGGAGAGGTTTCTCCATCAGCACTGTCCGCGGGAAGCAGGGACGGGATCRTCCCACCATATGGGGCAGGCACCATTTAGAAGTCCCTTTTCTCCAGTCAGGGAAGGCAGCACGTGATGTTGGTGGCTACCTCACACCCTAGACCATTGGACCCTCATGGCCCATGGCTCTCAGTTCCCCACGGACTTCTCCTTCCCCTTAGAAAGTAATTAGGTGCCAGCGTGGCCGCAGGGACAAGCTTATCCACCAGTCCCAGGTGTGTGACAGGCAGGTACCCTATCCTTCCAAGATTTCCTGGCCAAGCGGTTGCGCTGTGTCCTTTCCCAACTTGATCCAACGCACTTGGTGAGAGTGATGCGCACAAGGCATGCTCAGGAGCAAGTATCCAGGCTTCCAGGCTGCAGCTTGGCTCAACYTATGTATTGCTGCTGCCTGATACTGGACAAGGCTATTTTCTATCCAGCTAAAAGGCAGTGGTGTCCCTGACCTGCTCCTCAATGGCCCGGTGAGGTTTTATGCAGGCCTGGGAGCAAAGTGCCTGCAGGGACTRAATCAGGACAGAGCAGTTGGCAGAYGTGCGGAAATCTCCTGCATGCACTGCCCCTCCARGCACTGTCCATGGAGGCAGGGGAAGAGCTGTTTTTCTTCAAGATGATCAGCAGGGCCTAAACATGGCCATGGTGTTTCACCAGTCTCTGAACACCGGAAAAGTCATGCTCAGGCACTTCGGTGAGCAGGGCTTGGGCTCTTATTTGGGGAAGGGGGRGAACATCTTAGTGGAGCTTCTCCAAGATTCTAATTTGCTGAGGAAGAGGCTGAACCTGGAGTAACCACCATGGGCAGGGACAGAGGGGCACTGCCTGTGCTTTGGCAGTGTGCAGGAGGGGCTGAGCAGAGGGCTTGGTCCAGACCAGAGCACACCATCAGAGGGCTCTTGTCATCTGAGGCCAAGGGCTTTGTTTACACAGGGGCCACCTTTGAGACCTGCTGCCACATCCCCTCTCCATGCAGGCCTCCAGCAGCCGTYGGCCAACCTCCTCCCCAGCTGCTCCCTGCCGTTTGGTCAGGAGAAGATGTTGTTTTTATCTGAGCAGAATTTCTGCAGCTGGGGGTCAATGAGATGAAACGTGTCTCACACACACACCACCACCACACCACCACCCCCAGCCCAGTTCCCCCTCCCCCGCCCCCAAGTCACCCTGGGAATCCCCCCCTTTCCCCAACCCCTCACTCATAAAAAAAAAAATTAAAACTCTTGATATCATCTCACATAAATGTGGATTTCAGGCACCGTCAGTCACCAGACACGTCCCACAATCTGCGCTGGCTCCAGACAGCTGGAGGGGTTTGCTGGAGGACCAGAATGACTTCATACTGCCTCCCACGAACAGGGTTACCCGGAGTGCTTGGTGCGGGGAGGGGAGCTGGGGGATGGGAGAGCTCATCCCCATCCCAACAGCACAGCCCGTTCGTTTCCTCGGCCRAGGGATAATGCCGAACTCTGGATCCACCAGGGCAGGCGCTGGTCTGGAGGATGGCCTGAAGTGTCAGCCCATGGCTGACAGCAAAATGAGCCCAGGGCATGGAGGCTGTCCCCATGGGTGCAAGTGAGGCAGCTGGTCTGGGCTCCAGTGCCTGTGAGGTTTATGAGGGCTGACCCCTTGTACTGAGCGCTTGGGGCAGGATAAATCCCGCTCCGCCTTGGAGTGCAGGTGCATGGGGCTGCTGGAGAGGGGAAGGAACTGCAGATGCACGTGGGATCTGGCAATGGGGAGCTGGGGTCAGCGTCAAGCTGTGTGCTGTTTCAGGGCCATCTTTGCAGTCCCTCTGTCTGGCAAGTGGAGCAGGGTGTGGTGAAGGCAACAAGCCAGGACAGGGGCATGATAGGGGCACCAGGAAAGCTGAGAGATGGGGAGAACACAGTGCTTTCACAGGCATTCATCATGCCCAGCTGGAGATGATCCTTCACCAGGCTGGGYTGGACCCATCTGGTACCCCAAAAGTGTCTCCAGGCTCTGCTGGATCTTCCCTTCCCATCACAGCATCCCCTGGCACTTGGTGTCCATTTTACCTGCCTGTGTCTCCATCCCTGAAGGTCTAGCAGAGTCACAGCCCCACCAGGGTCCTAGCTCCATCCACCAGCAGAAGGAAAAGTGAAAGTCAAGGCAAATGCACCTCATTCCTGAGGTTGGAGTCCTGGGCTGGGGCTGCGATCCAGCTCTATCAGACCCAGCCAGGTCCCATCACAGATCCCTCTAACTGATGCTCCTTGGCTGTCTTTTGGAGTGAGAGATTTGCCAAAGGAGAAAAAATACCTCTTGGGYCCACCAGTGAGTTTCCCAGGGTGCATTTGGTCAGACAGGGGGAAATGCCAGGGTGATCTTCTGGCTTTGCCCTCTTCAGTCAGGGCTCAAAAGCCACCCTGTGGTGGGACACCAGCATGCTTGCTGGCCATGATATGGAGCCCACAGAGCCCAGAGCAGGCTCCAGAGCTCCCTGTATTGCTCTCCAGATGTTTTTGGCAAAGGCTGCCCACATACAGCCAACTGTGGCGATGCCCAGGGGTGCAGAAAGACCTGCACCGTGTGCTGGTCKATATGCCGCAGGGCACCTGGAGGAGACTTGTGCCCTTCTGAAGGACCATGGGGGTCTGCTGGGATCTTCTCAGTCCCATAATTGGCCTCAGTGTGCAGGTACCTGGATCTGTAGCTGTGTGAATCTCACATTGAATCYGCCCCTGCTTTAAGTCCCAGCAAGGACCTCCTAACCACAGTAGTGAGGGAAACAGACAGGGTCTGGAGAGATCATCTAGTCCATCTTCCTGCTGCCATCCCAGCCGCTTGGTCCCATTCCCAGGTGACATGAAAGAAACTGTCCTGACTGCCTAGAGACAGGGTGTCGGTAATGTCCCTAAGCATGAGGGTACTTTCCCTTCCTTGAATGCCAGGAGACAGTCAAGATCTGTACTGGGAGAGGTGTCCGGGGTGGGCTGCAGCCTGCGATCCTTCAGGTACRGCTCTGAGTTGGGATGTGGGGAGCAGCTGGGAGCAGGCGTCGAATGCTGGGCTGGCAGGGGACTTCCCTGTACTTTGCAAAAGCAACAGGGATTTCAGTCCATACCCCATCTCCCCTGCTTCATGTAGCACTGATTTGGATCCCTGCCTCAGGAGCCTGGCAGGGGGTTAGGAGCCTTACTCTGAGTGAATTATAATGATATTTTTAAGAAAATAATACAAAGCAGGTGGCTGAGCTTGAAGGTGGATAAATGCYCAGCACAGAGCACCCGGCTGAAGCCAAGTGTGAGCCTAGTCTTGGGCCCTTTGAAGTCAGTGTGTCTTTGTGCTGTCAGTGGGTTTGGGGACCAAACCCTTAGTGCGTGCCTCCTACCACTGCTTGGGTAATTTATAGATGTGCAAGGCTATCCCGAAGCCTCCACTGTGAACAGCCAGCATCAAGCCTGTCCAGCTGGCCTGGTTGTGCTTGCTTCCCATGAATAGATCTGTAGGAACACTGTGTAGCACAAATCGCCCCCAAAAGCAAACTTAACACTTGATGTCCAAATCACCCGTCGTGGACTTCCTGGAACCCTCAGCAGCATGACAGCATTCTCTGTCACAGGTACTCCATCCCCRTATCACATTTCCTATCCCACTTGACAAGCAACCCATTGACTAACAAATGTGTGCGCACTTTAATTACTGCACTGTGAATCCTCCTAGTGCTATTTGGTTAGATAGCTCATCTATTCGAGGAGCTGGAGCAATACTTATTCAGCTCAGCAGTGCAAGTCTCTGGATTTTCAGGCCTTTAATATTCACTCTGATCTGTTCATAAGTTATTCATAGGGAGTGGGAAATGCTTCACAAGAGAACTCACTCCAAATTGCGAGCGTTTCTGAGGCATCTTGCAATCTGC
This sequence comes from Apteryx rowi, assembly GCF_003343035.1. Classification (NCBI taxonomy): domain Eukaryota; kingdom Metazoa; phylum Chordata; class Aves; order Apterygiformes; family Apterygidae; genus Apteryx; species Apteryx rowi. The sequence continues at coordinate 740,568 of NW_020449296.1, read as the reverse complement.
TTGTGCAGGGAAAGGAGGGGAAAGTAATAAATAAATGATTATTTACAAATTATTTACTTGTCTCCACTAATTTCCATGCTGTTTACCTGGCAGTAGTCTGAAGTCAGGAGCAATTAGAAAAGAGTTTCTCCTCACGTATCAGCAGCTGAAAGTTATGCCACATGAGGGAAGAAAGCCAGTGCAGCGGAAGAGTAAGATGGAGCTAGTTTTGGCTTCCAGAATTGGCCAGCTCATTCGGTCTCCATGCTCCAGAAGCTCTCACTGTGGGCAAGGTCCCAGAGCAGCACAAGCAAGCAACTCCTCCAGCTGCCTCTGCTGAACTGGCCAGCTCCATCCCATCGTGGCAGATGCTGACCTGCCTCCAGACCATTCCTCTCTGAATGACATCTGGGCAGGCAGCCAGCAGCCCCCAGAAACCCACAGTGCATTGCCTGTCCCCAAAATCCAGTGACTCGGGGCAACATCAGTCTGGGACTCTTTTCTGTGACAGTTCATCATGATACATTGTCAAGCACAGGATCTTGTTCCTTACCTTCAAGGCTTGCTGAAGGTCATTAAGTTCCTAAGGCCACCGTGATCTTCAGAAGATCTTCCAGATCAGGAAGGTCTTACCAGGCGGTTATTCTCTGGTCAAGAGAAGCTAGGGCTTTTTGCAAGACCCTGGGATGGTCTCTGGTGTGAACTATGCAGCAGAGTCAGATGGGACGGGAAGCCTGGTCTGTTCTGGCATCWGGAGCTCTGCGTCCATGAACATGTGAAAAATGAGGTTCACAGCCCATGGTGTGTCATCCCAAAAAGCACAGGGGAACTCTGCCCCAGGGCAAAGTCACCCAGGCAGACAACAGGGATACCTGAGCCAGGCAGCAGAACAAGCCCCTGCCCTCCTACTAGGGACCATTTCAGATTCCTTACTTTCACTTCTAGCTAGTCTCCCACAGTAGACCAGAGACAGAAAAGTATGGTGAATAGGGATTGGGAGCAGAAAACGATGTTTAGAAGACCTTTAGGGAAGGAAAAGAGAGGACAGAATATAGCAGTGTCAGGACAGCAGAACAGGCTGGGACGTGTAATGCTGTGGCAGAGCCCTCTGTAATTTGCAGCATGGGTTTTGCTCATCTCACTTCAGCTCCATGTTAGAAGTCAACACAAGCCCTTTCAGACTGATGTGTCTTGTGATTGTCTCCATGCTTCATTCCCCTCCTGTTGTTCAGGGTTAGTGAATTACCCTCAGATGAGCATTTAGCTCCTATGTCATTCCAGGCTCATCCTGTTAGCACTAGTGTTCCTGGCTCCATGCTGCATCAGTGCATCTCAGAAAAGGAGCTTAATGATCACAGCTGGATAATCAGAATAATGTGGAGCTTGAGTGAGAACAAGGAGGTGCCAAAGGAACCAGCAGGATGTCTGGGGACCATCCAAGGCAGGGAAGGCTACACATGATGCCTGTTGGGTGGAGATGGACATGCAGACTGACAAATACCTGTTGTACCATGAACTTGGACTGCCACTGACTGATGGCAAAGCTCACGTGTGGGCTCAGGGCTTGGCTAATGTAGTTAACCAGGAGCAAAGTGCATGATGAACATACATCACAGAACAGTAGCTCACAGGAGACAGACCAATACAGTGTATAAGGGACTAATTAAATGTATAGAAAGGGGAGGCAGAGCTTGGGTTATCCAGACGAAGTCTGCTGGCCAGGTAGACACCATTAGGTGGCACAGAGGGAGACGGCCATACAGGGGGGAAAGTCTGGTGTCAACAAGATGCATCAGCAGCATGTTCCTCAGGCTCGCACCCACTTGTGGCATAGCTATGCTCCGGGAACAGGCAATGGTGTCTGAGCTATCAGGCTCCAGGAGGCTGAGCAAGGACATGGGTACCCAGGGACGGGATGCTGTGCATGATCTGCCAGAGGGTGAATTCAGGATGCTTGACCCTGAGCCACACTCTCTCCTGTATCAGGGAAAGAGAAAATGGTCTGTAGCCCACGGGTCCATGCCATCTCCTTCAAGGCTCTTCTTCCTCTGTTCCACTCCCTGGTCCCAGCATCCCCACTCCAGCCAGCCTGCGCCTTCCCATGTCCAGGTCTGGCCCCTGAGCTGCTCAGCACTGACCCTGCTCCCTGCAACCTTCCAGCTCATCGCTTCCTGCAGTCGGCTGGTAAATTGTCTTTGTGCACACATCTCCCTTGGCCTTATAGAGAGGGAATTTATCCCCCCCGGCTGAGCTGTCAGAGAGACCTCCAGCTGCCAGAACGGATCATCATGCTCCTATTTCATGACTGAGGGGTGCAGGGGCTCTAGTGAAGGCTACCATCCCTGCTTGCCTGCCAAACCTTGCAGGCACAGCTACTGGCACATGCCTACCTCCAAATCACTCTGTATCACTCTGAATTACCCAGGGTGAGTTAATTGCTGTAGAGAGGCAGGAGGGGGTTACAGACTGCAAGCCCCGTGCAAGTTCTGGGTGGTAAGCATCTTCATGGTGGGAACTTTCCATGCTCCTTGGGGGAGTTCTGCAGCAACCAGAGTAACAGACAGCAGGCAGATGATTCAGGACTGCTCTCATCCACCCAGTACCCATCTGAGTAAGGAGCAGGGCCTGAAAAAGTCTCTTGGCAAAACCCTGACATGGTCACGGTGGTGCTGTGAGCCATTAAAAATGACAATAAATATCAGTATCCATCAGGACTCTGGGTCTTCTGAGCACAGCTAAATTAGTTGATGCATGCACCTACCCAAAATGCCCCAGAAATAAAGCCCTCACTAGCCACTGGCAAGTCAACAAGCAGAACGGCCCAGGCCTGTGGCAATGCTGCAGCAGTTGAGGGTATTTGCTCTGTCATGGATGCTAGCAGAAACACGGACAACAGGTCCAGATGCAGACATCTGGATTTGCAACCCCTCTTGTCATTTGCGTGAGGGAACACTGCAGCTTGGGGAGGCACAGGGAGAAAGATGCAGAAACGCCTGTAGGCCCCTTGTCCCAGCACATGTATGCAAAGGGATGAGTTCACAGCCGGGGTGAGCTGCCCAGGAGCCGGCAACAGTTACTCGCTTACACCAGTCTGCAGATCTGCCCCAAACCCCCTCCAGAGCCGGGGTCTCTGGTGTGAGATGAACGCTGAGCAAATACACTTTTTCCTGCCACAATAACCCTCTTTAACTTTTCAACTTATCACCTGCACAGAGGTTTATAAAATTTTCAAGCTAATGGCATCTCCAGTAATGATACTGCAGATGTACAAGCTGCATCCTGGGATGAATAAATTACAGGAGGCAGAATAAATTGCAATGGGAAGGACAGCAGCTGCAGGCTGGGAAACAGATGGCTTCGCTGTTGGCCCCAACTTGGTCTTGGCGCGGGCACGTTCGCAGGTCCTTGTGTGGTGGCTCCGATGACCACTGGAGCACACCTGCGACTGGTGGCCGGCAGAGTGGCTGCAACCACCTGGGCTGCTCCCAGCAGAGCTCTGCTCCGGGCACGTGGTTCGGCCCCGCTGCGGGGCTGAGTGCTGCCGTGGTGTCTCTGTGTGCGGGTCGGTGTGGGGCACCAGCCTTCACCCTCCTGCCTGATGTTTTTTTGGGCCTGAGGACTCAAGCAGCCTGCAGAAGTGGGTGGGATGCTCCGCAGCTTCCTAGAGTGAGGCAGTCGTGCTGGTGCTGCTTGTTCCTGCCAGTGCCAGCAATGTGGGCCTTGGGGCCAGGAGTGAAACACAGTCCTGTCTGGAGGCTCCTGGCCCCTCTGTGTCCTCCTGTTGGTTCTGAGGTGGCTGCTGGGACCTGCTGAGCCCCAGTGACATTGAGGAGCATGGGGGTGAGCCAGGGGTGGCGGAGGAGCCAGGGTCACATGGACAGGCAGCCCTGAGTCTCTCCGCTCCCCGCGTCTCACTGAGACTAACACAGACCTCTGMGGCCCTGGGCACATATTGTGGAGTCTGATCCCGCCATGGGGACTCCAGTGAGGCTGAYAAATGATGGGTGCTTTGCTCCCAGAGCTTACAATGTCACCAGAATGCTCTCTGGCAGAAATACAGCTCTTAATACACAGCCAGCCAGCACGGCTCCATCTCGACGAGACGCATGACGTGCTGAACCCCTGGCCCTGCACACATGTCGACACTCACATGGTCCCACCAGCCTGGACTTGTGCTGCACCGTGGCAGGGCAGCCCCATCCCTTGCTGCAAGCACCCAGACTGTGCCGGGAGCACACACGGGCAATGCGCGCTCCTCTCCGTTCCTGCTGCTCAGGTTGGTCTCAATAGTTGAGCCAGGCCAGCTGCTCCCCCAGCTGTTTTTGGGCTTCCCTAGCTTGCAGGGCAAAAGATCTCAAGGCACTGGCGACCTCCTCCACTTTTTGCCTCCTCCACTCTTTTGCCTCCTGCCTCTGTGCAGGCTCCTGWGTCAGAGCAAATCCTCAACAGCAGCTGGGCGGAGAGGGCTGCGTGGGCAGATGCTGCAGCGGAGCAGAGAGGGCAGCTCCATGCCATGCTCCAGCCCGTGTAACTGAGCCATGCACGCCCACATTGCAATGGAGGTGTGTAACCCGCACCTCATGCCACATCGGGGCTGAGTACAGTACTGAAGAGTCCCAGTAGTGGTGCAGGGACATGGAGCTTTTTAGGGCAACTCTTGCCACCCCAGAGCCCATGTTACAGCCTGGCATACAAGCTCCCCTGAATGCATCTGTTCCCCACAAGGCCGGGAGAGCAGCAGGATGGGACCTGCCAGATCCTGRTGTGCCAAGTGGCACTTTTCTCTCTCTCATGCATCCTGCCAGCCAGTTCTTCCCAGCAGAGCCCCTGTGCAAAATGCTGGCCTGGGCCTGTGATATTGTAATGCCCCACCAGTGCAGGATGCCGGGGCCTCTGGAGAGACATTGCCATGGAGAAGATGGGAGATATTGCTCCCTTTTGCTGCTCAAAATCTTTCCAGAAAGTGCAATTTCCAGTGTGTGCTGGCCCATGCCTTGCCCCTAGGATGCATACGGAGAGCCCCAAGGCTTTCAGTGCCTCCTCTAGTCAGGCACAAGCTACCCACTGCCAAAAGAGCAGCCGTCCCCAGAATGCAGCCTAGCACTGAAGGCTCGAAAGAGGAGAATAACAGATGCACTTGAAACAAGAGGGATGCTTCAGGGGGCAGAAGGGCTTGGGGCCCTGCATCTTGCAAAGGGCACCATGTGGGGCTGATTTTAGGCTCTGAAATCCATGGCTTACCTGAACAGTGGCTCCAAGGGAGGGTTGCAGACCCAGCCCCTAACTGCTGCTGGTCCTTGGGTAGCCTGGCAGGAATCTGGGTCCTCCCAGAGCCAGGTTAGATAAGGCAGCGGGTGCAAAATGGACTGTCAGGAACATCTGCACTGTTTCATGCCCCTTCCTCCTTCCCTGTCTCAGCACCAGAGCAAGGAGGGGGTGAGCTGAGGTTTCCAGCCAGCAGTGCCTCCAGAGGGTGCCGTCAGGGTGCCAGGGATGCACCCCAGCTCACCAGCTTTCCCAACAGCAGGGAGGGGGCAGCAGGTACAGCCAGCCCTGCGTGGGGCCCTGAGGTGTCAAGAGAGCCTGGGGAGCAAAGCAGCCCGCACATGGAGAAAGCACAGGGCTGGGCTCTGTCCCARCTGCTACAGAAACCTGCAGGACCCACCACTGGTCTGTGCCTCAGTTTACCTCCATGTCCGTACAGAAGCTAAAATGCCAGTGTCAGAGAGAGGCTCTGGGGGGGGGGGTCATATTCTGGGAATGACCATTCCCCTTTGCTTGAGCAGAAGAACTGGGAGCAGTGGGATGAAATGCACAGGGTAGCAGGCTCTCCCTGCACCTGGCATGAGGAAAAGCAGGGTTGTGTGAATAAAACCTGGGTGCCGGGAGCAAGCCACCCAGGTGGCACGGTGGCCAGCTCAGCAGACACCTGAGGCACTGTGGGGAGCCACAAGCACTGCACTGGAGCTGGGTGCATTCACAGGAGAGATGTGAAGCAAGCAGGGAGGTCTGATGGGACATCCCTGTTCCAACAGTTGTGCTGAATATGCAGAGAAAAGTGCCAGGAGCATCCCCATGACCCAAAATGTTGCCCTCTGTCTGTGGCAGGGCAGGCTGGAGGCTGGCAGTGGTACCTTCAGCCACACAGTGAGCAGGGAGCTGAGCATCCCTGGGAGTAGAGGCAGATCCAGCAGGGAGGAAAGACCTTCTCGAGGCTTTTTTGCCTCTGTGGGCTAAGGGAATCCAACTTAAGTGCTTTAGAGAAGTGCCCGTGGTCAGGGGGTAGCTCTGCTCCCATCTCCAGCAAGTGAATGGACCTCCTGACAGCATGCCCTTGGCTGGGCTTGGAGAACACCATGCTGTGCCGGATGGTGAGCCAGGGTGAGGGCCATGCTGATCACCTCCTGGTGCAGCACGGTGTGCAGGCCACCCTGGGACAAAGGGAACAGGCCACCGTCAGCAAGAACAACACCAAGCACCAGTGTTGGCAGCATTCACTCCTTCCTAAGCAGTCCCAAACACTGCCCATGCTCCCAATGCTCAAGGTTTCTGCTGCGTCAAGAGCAAGGAGATGCTCTCTGGGTCATCAGGCTGGTCCCAGTCCTACGATGGGTCCCTCAAGGCACCGTATCCAGGCTCTTGCCTGCACAACTGCATGAAAAAAACCCTGCTTTTCTGTTTCTGCAAATACCATGGGGCACACAAAAGACATTTTCAGGCCCTCAGAGCACAGGGGATCCAGTTTCTTGGAGGGCTGCAGGGACTACAGTAAGAGCAGCACTGGGAGGGAATAGAGTCACCTTTTCCTTTGTCTGGAGAAAGTTTTACTGTGCTCTGTGACACYGTCTAATTCCACTTTCTTTCACAGTTTCATTGCCTTGTTCCAGAGTGATTGCACAGACAAACGTGTCCAAAAGCAGATGGATCCGCTAAGCATCTCTTTGCTACACATTATCTCATACAGTTTGGGTGTAATAAAACTTCTAGGCAGAACAAATCTTCAAGCTTGTGCCGTGCCTTATTTTTAGCTGTGAAGTACGTCTGTTTTAGTGCTCCTAATCCCTGGCTTGGTAGTAATTTATGGAGCAAGCTCTTGGCTCAGTTGGGCCAGAAGATTTGTAGTAAAACTTTTATAAGTTGCAGAGATAAATCCCATGGACTCTTGCCGTCTCTGGGGACCCTGCTCCAGAAGTGCGTTTTGTTGAGCACTCCCTTGGTGTGGGAGTATGTTCTGCTGAGAAAGCTTCAGATGGCTGAGAATAAATTGTCACCAATATCGTGACAGTCTGCAAATCGCCTGGAAGGAGAAATCTGGAGAGCCCATTGGCTTCCCCCTGTCCTCCAACATGCTGGACTTCCCACCAGGGCCAGAGTTAGGAGAGTCCTTACTCTGCAGGACCTGTTCCCCACCTCTGAGTCCATATCCTTTGCCTGGTAAACTGGTCCGTGGCAAGTCCTAGTAACAAATTGCATTATCAATCTATGCCAGGCAGCGAAATGCCTGAGTGGGAGAGCAATTGCTCACACACAGCCACACTGGCTTTGTTGGGATTACTGGGAGGACTGGCTACTTGCTCATGCAGCGAAACACACATGTTGCCCTGAAGCTTTTAGCAAGGACAAGGCTGTGGCTTAAGGACAGGGGCAAGAGCAAATGTCTTTTCTTCCACTGCCTGCACTCCCCAGCAAGACCTTGGGGAGAGGGTCTGCAGGATGGATCATCTGCTTTACGCTTCGCTGGAGCAGGGGGATGAGAAATGTCAAGGAGCAGAGCAGGGGAGGGAGATCAGGACATGGGAACCATCAGCAACCCCCTCCAGATTGCAGCAGAAATAGGGGCCCATAGCTGTGCTTGCTGGCTCACCCTGTCCAAGGGCTGTTTGCTGCATTGGAGCCAGCCTGCTTGGAGCCCTGATGCTTCCTGGAAGCTGGCGGCCCTCCTGGAGACCCCCTCCTGTGCCCCATCTCTGAGCCTCGTGCCTCCGATGAGCGGGAGGCATTTGTGTATGGTCCAACAGCTGGGGCAGGAGCTGCTGTGTAATTACTGCGGCACATCACAGTGGGGAGGCTGGTGATTTGCCATCTGTGCACCGTGCTGCAATGGGGTGATGTTCAGTTTGCTGTGGTGTTTAGATTCACGCATACCCATATCCCCCAGTACTTCATATTCCCAAGAGCACTTTTTTTGAAGAAAACAAATGTTTCCAGGAACTGTAAAGGAAGAAAGGTCAAATTCAAAGAGGAGACATTCCCACTCTGCATAATTTTATAACCTGAGCAGGTATCAAGGTTAGATGCAGTCTGTGCGTAGATGTTCTCCCTTGTGCACTAGCTCTTCCAAAGACAGAGCAACCTTCTCATATCTGTCTTGGGATGTCTTGGGATTACTCACTGGTCAAGCTATACAGCCTGCTGATGTCCTTGCATGCTGTTACAGCAGGGGAGGATGGATATTTCCAGGTAATTTGGTCAAGGAGAAAGTCTGTCAACGCCCAGATTTCGTGTCTTTGCACATTTGTGGTGTCCTTTGGCAAATGCAGGCACAGAGAGCAGAGTTCTTCCCACCACCGCCTTTTGGGAGCTGGTTGTGTTTGGGTGGACAGAGGAACAGCCCTGGGAGGTATCCTGCTCATACACAGACCCTGTTCAGCATAGGCACGCAAATCAGGTCAAGAAGACATTAGTTGCAAGTGACTGCTGCTCAGGACGTTGCAGGGTTTGCCCGCAGGAAGTGTGGGCCACAGTCTTGGTTCTCCTGTTTTATCTATCCTAGAAATACAGTTATTCCAGCCCTAACAGATGTGGGAGATCTTCTCCCTGGAGGAAATTCCTCCAACCATTATCCAGAGCAGGAGAAACTTTGGAAACTTGCTCTGTGCTTTCCTGTCTCTAACAGTGTCCACAATGACCGATGCCTGCCAGATTAGCAGGAGGGTCCCACACAAACCATCTCCTGCCTGTTCACTCTCCTGACTACCAGCTGGTCCCAAAAACCTGCCATTCCTTCTGGCAGCTCACAGCTCACACTGCCCTCTCCTCCCATCCTTGTAGCCCTTTACCTCTAACACCCCCAGCCACAGCCCCAATCCCTGTCCCTTGTAGGAAGAGCACCCACCTCCCATCACACCAGAGAAGCTCTGGGCAGCCTGCCCTCCTGCCTCCCTGGGGCTCTGCCTCCTGCCTTTGCCTCCAGCCTCTGGATCTTGAACAGTCCCTGCCCATCTCTTCCACTCAGTCTCATCGACAGCTCCCTCAAAGCACAACCAGGGAAGACTTTTCTGTCCACTCTGCATTGGAAACCTTCCCCAGTAGAGCATCCACGGGAGCCCACACAGCTTCATGAGACCTTGCTGCTTCAAACAGGCTGGGATTTCCACCAAACCCCACCAGCTGGGTGGTGAGCTCCCTCTGCAGCACATGCAGCAGAGTGGGAGGACCCACCTCTCAGTCTTGGCAGTGCTGGTATGAACACGCTGCCGGCACAGACACATTTCCAGTCCTGCTCACCCCTGGGGAACAGAGAAGTGGCCTTGTGATGCACAGAGCAAATCATGGCTAATGTGGATTCCCTTGAAGCTTCAGAATGACTGCGAGGATCAATTTCTTTCATCTTTTCTCATGTCTTTTCTCATTTTCAACCCAGTTTTCCCAGGAAAAGAGCAGGATTCCCAAAGCCTGAGGAAGACAATGTAGAGCTGGAGCCATGCATATCCAGCCAGGTGGGTCACTGCATCTCACCAGCTATTGGGGAGTTAGCTAAGAAGTTTTCTGAGCCAGCAGCCAGCATTGCAACAGCTCCATTCTACTTGAGCAAGCACTGGCCTGCTGGAGGGGGAGAGCCAGCCAAGGGCTCCCAAAGGGAGCYGGGCAGTGAGGTTCATCAGGCTCGGGTCAGGCAGCAGGACCACTACAGTGTGAACACCATGAAGCCAGGGTGCCTCTTCTGGGAATGAATGGTCAGCCAGGCACAAGGGACTCCACAGCTGCACGGTTCCTGGGTGGAGAGAGTCTTGCCCTGTACAAGAAGCCCTCAGCTTTTTTSTCAGGGGAGATGATACAGGAAAAGCTTCTCCCACTGAAGAACTGGGATACGGGCTCGCTGGGAAGAAGATGGCATCAGCTGAGRGATTAACAACACAGCCAATGGGGACCACAGCGCTGAGGAAGGAAGGGACAGTCACAAAGGGGAGATGGGAACCAGGGCTGGAGCCCRTCCTGCGCCCACTGCCCTTGTCCCAGCCATGGTGCAGCATGCAGAGCAGGGCAGCTGGTAGCTCCAGGGCTGGSCAGCCATGCTGCCCTCCTCTCTAGGGAAGATGCCTTCTCCTGCCCACCTGCCCCAGCTAGGGAAGGGCTTTGCCGGAGACAGGGGCACAGCGATGGTCTGAGCAAGGCCCACCAGGTCCAGCTGGGAGACCCTGCCCAGGGTGCTGGATACCTCTTGCTGCGTTGAATGCCACCCCCATGCAAGAGCCTGGGGGCTCGCTTCACATCAGCAGACACGTGCCTCTCTGCTATCAAGGCTTTAGCTGCCCCTGGTCCGCCTCTCCTCTCTGGAGAGCRTGGAGGGGTCTTGTTCACCTTTGCCTGATGAAGAGCCGTCTGCAGGAGCCGGCGCTGGCTGCGACGTGCAGGCCCTGGCCTGCTCCTTGCACTGGCAGCGGTCTGTGCTGCCCTCCCATGGCTGCACCACGCTGCAGGCTGAGCTTGCTGTCTGGTCCTGCCTGGCTGTGCAGCCTCCAGATCGGTCTCCATCCGGCTGCTCTCCCCATACGGGGCTGGAGGCAGGGGCAAGGGGGGGATATGGGCTGTGAAAGACAGGAGGAGACAAGCTCAGCCCTGAATGGGGACACTGCCAGTTCCTCACACCAAGGAGGAGGTATGTGGGGGGGTCTCTGCTGCTCCCAGCTCACCTGACAGCCCCCAGCATTCGCACAGCGYAGACCCAGTCAGCACATCATACCCAGATGCATTGAAAGCCCTGAATAGACTGGTTGAGGGTTGTGTCTTGAAATATATCTCCCCAGGAGTGCTTTTCCTAGCTTTCCAACCTCTCTGACCTCCTCAGCAGAAGCAAACTCCTCAGGGATCAAATGTACCCCTAGACTCAAGCCAGAAATAATGCAGAACCAGCAGGAACTGCTCAAATACCCAGCAAAGCCATCCATGGACTACCACAGAGTGTCACCCCACTGGCGACATGTTTCGTGGGGACCCTGTCTTGGGGACACCATGCAGCAGCACGGATCGCACAGCCCCTCAGTGAAGGACAGAGACCTTCCCCCCCCCTTAGGGGACTAAGGGGGAACATTTCCCCCTCTCCCACACCAGCCCCTCATCCTGACCCCCAACAGAGAGGCCTAGACTAGCTTTCAGGGAAATACAGACAGACAGCAAATCCCAAGGACTCACTAGAGATGCTGGGTTTATGGCACAACACAGACTCCCTCCCTTTTTCCTGCTCACTAACCTCTCCATCTTCCCCAGATGATAAGCTACCGCCTCCCTCCTCCCCGTGGCATGCACCCCCCTTGCTGGCTGTGCCCCTGCAAACGGTGCCCATGGCTCCACAGGAGGGGTTTTTCACAGATGGATTAACAAAACTAGTCATGCTCGGAGAAACTGCTCTCGGTTCATATTTTTTTCTCCTGTTGCTGCTTCCGCTTCAGACCTGAAGGACTGGGTGCCCTGAGCTGCCTGTGCTTACTAGTCGATCTCACTAAAAAATATCACCTCTGCCTCTGCCTCTTGCTCATGCCCCTTAGACAATCACACCTCTGACAGCAGCGCAGTAAAACATCTCTGACAGGCACACACTGAGCCGGTCCTACAGACCCCTGGGGCAGAGGCTCCACTCCTCTCTCCAGATGATGCATCTTGGTGCAGACCTCGGCTTTTCCTGACGTCTCCCCTAAATCTCTCTTGCTGCACTCCAGCCTACGGCTTCTCCTCCTGATGCAAGGGGTGGCTGTTGCTCCCTCCCTTTCTATACTGGCAGGCTGCTCTCAAGCCGTACCTAGCCCTGCTCAGGGGACACTTGCTATTAATTGCTGGGTCCTCATTTTCTCTGGTGTCTTTTAGCTCAAGGTTTATCTTCTTGTGACCCTGTGCCCAGAGCAGGTGGTACATAGAGGCAGATGCCTCGACTCACACTGCTTCTTCTCTCCCAGGTGCCCCACTCTGCTTGGAGTGGTGTGAAGCAGAGCTGGCTCAGGGCTGCTCAGAAATAATGGCCAAACTGGATGGTTTTGCCTCCAGTGGGGCCAGTCCTGCATTGGGAAAGCTGCTGCCCAAAGCGTCATTCTTGAAGGATGTGCCTTCAAAATGAAAATCCCAGATGGACCCTGAGACCCTCCACCTTATGCTCAGGTGATGGGATATGAACTAGTTCCTCTCAGGAAATCTCAGTGTCTCACAGGCATCGGCTGACTGCCCCCTCCATGACACCTGCCAGTCCCCAAACCCTCCGCCACCCTGCCCAGGAGGCCTCTCCCCTGGACGAGGGACCGACGAATGCCACAGCCGACACAGCACCACTGCCCTTCCCATGGTGCCRGTGCAGAAGAAACAGCAGGATCTGGGAGAGCCGAGGGTGGCAGCACAGACCCAGACGCCTGCTCCTGCTTGTCTGCATGCAGTCCCTGCAATCCTCCATGCTTGCTCTGCCAGCCCAGGAAACCCCAGCGAACCCTGCTGTGCATCCCACCGCGCTGACCGAGGCCTGGCAGCTCAGTGCCGGCATCATGACAAAACGTGCCAGCTGCATCAAGGGCTCTTGAGTTTCTCCAGGCAGCTGTCTGGTCCAGCTCCCCCAGAACGACCCTCCGGAGATGGCCGCAACCTCGAAGCAGAGCGGCAGGAAGGACATCCATCAGTGTGCCAGCGCGAATGCTTTCAGTCTCTGGAACGGTCCCAGCCCCTCCCAAGTCGGCAAGGCGTAATGGGCAGCTCAAAGAGGCCTTGTTGGGTGGTGAATGCCACTTTTTCTTGGTCCTCTGGGTCTGTGTCCCTTTGCCAGTAGCCTCCAGGCAGATCCCAGGGGAGGAACTAGCAGCTTCTGCTGTCCAAAGGGTGTTTTCTATCCTCAGGCCAGCATAAGCCTTTGTCCCAGCATCGTTCAGCTGTCCACAGCCCATATTTGTGTCTCTGTTGTCCTTCCCTACAGAGCTCCCTTGCTGGCTGGCGTCCTCAGGCCACCCGGCATCATACAGCTTGTGCAAAGCCCAGCACTTCTCTCCACGCACGGGGCTGGGAAGCAGCATGCGGACCCCGTTCAGCCCTGCCAGGGCTGGCTGGAGGATGAGCCATCACCCTGCTGAGGGAAGGTGTGCCGGTCCCCATGGCAAAGCCTCCTCTCCAGCCACTGCAGCTGCCCTGGGGTACGTGGTGGGCTCAGGGCAGCCAGACGGGACAGCGCTGCTGCGTAGCCTCCTCCTCCAGCCAGCATCACCCCCAAAGCTGGCTGCTGTCAGACCACCAAGCAGCCCCCTGTGTCTGAGAGGTGAGCTCAAATCTGCACAGTGCAGGGTGTTTCGGCTGCTCGGTCCCACTGACACCAGCCTCACAGGTCCCCAAAATCCGTGTGCACCTATGGTTACATCAAAGGAGGGTTGCACTATCACAGGGGCCAAAAGGCACCTCCAGGGCAGGCTTGAACCTGGGGGCAAACAGCATGCTGAGAGCAGGGCTTTGGGGTGCAAGTCCCTGCAGGGGGATGTTTGCACCCTGGGGGTGCAAACTGCTGGAGCCAGGGGCGAGACTCAATCCCAGCCCCCTCCATGGCCGCTCGGAGGGGCGGGGAGCAGACGGCCGGCATGATGGAGAGGGGCACTCATTGGTGCAGAGTTTGCTGCATCCCGGATCACTGCTCTGCCTGGAAGTCAGACCTGCCTGCAAGGACTGTGTGGGCAGCTGGTYGTAAACCCTCTTTATTTCCCTTCTTTCTACCACCTCGCTCTGCATTTTCTCTGTTTAAAATGTGGTTATTCTAGTTTTTTGCCTGCTAAAGCCTGATTTTCAGAGTCATTTTGGATTGAAGGAAAAAGTCCAAACATATCCCCAAGCTCTGACTGATTCAGGGTCCCAGTTCAAGGAGCAAAGCAGTCCAGGGTGAGCAGCCCCAGAGCACCGGGGACCCAGGAGATCTGGCAGATCCCTGAAACACAGAGGAGAGGTGCCTGTCACCTGCTCTAGGACAAGACACCTCAGTGTCCCTGGTACTAGATACTGCATACTGCAGCGCTCTTCATCGGCAAAGAACCCCCATGGCCCTGGCCCACGGGAAGGAGCAGCTCTGTGCTGTCCCCACCTCTGTGACTTTCTCAGCAATGAAAAAGGAGTCCCACATTGCACGTACCCCAGGGAAGCTCCGGTTTGATGGGTAGGAGCTSCTGGGAGCTGCTGCCTCTGAGGAGTGGGAAAAACCTAGAAGCAGGGGCCAGCCCCTCCTGGCTTGCAATTGCCCATCTCCCCCAGTTCCCACTGGCATCTTCAGCCTCTAACTGGGAAAGGAAAAGAGTCCAGCCTGCCTTTTCACTCCTCACAGAAAGCCCTGGGAGAGAAGTGCTGGCTAGCTGCCTGAGCTGGGTTTTTAACAGTGTTTTTTATTTGTATTTAACTTCGCAAGCTCCTGCACGGGCCAACGCAATGGGACAGGCTGGTATTGTAGTGGCGGTCAGTGCAGACAGCCCGGCTCGGGATCCGGAGGAGGGGAAGGCGGCGGATGCAGGCCCGGGAAGCGAAGCACAGCCCCGCGCCGCTGCCGGGAGAGGGCAGCCGTAGCTCGAGCAGCGGAGCCGGGAAAGCTGCCGGGTGGCTGGCGCTCGGCGGGGATTGCCTTCTGCCCCCCACCGGGTCCCCGCAGCCTCCCCGCCCTTGCGGAGCACCCCCTGCTCCAGCCTGGCTGCTGCTCCCCTCCCCAGGGCGGTGCTCCTGCTGCCCAGGATGGACTAACCACTTCCGTGCCCATCCTTGGGATAAATCCGAATCCGTCTGGGTCTAAGGTTTGAGCACCACACTTTGTGTCTCCCCATCTTGTGCTACTCCCTGGCTCTGCTCCGTGACATGGCACCACCCCGACCCCAAAGGCACGTGTTTGGGCTCCTGGGGGCAGCAGCAATGGGGCTTTTCATCTCAGCGTGAAGATGTCCCCGTCCCCTAGCGAAAGGCTGTGCCCAGYGATGACTCGAGGTGCCAGTGCAGTTTCCAGAGCCCGGGGTGTTGCTCAGCCCTTTCCCTCACACGGAGGGGGCTGCAAATGGGAAGGTTCCCCAGCTGTTCCAGCTAAAAAAGGCCTGATGATAGCTGGGACTAGCCCAWAAAACACTGCTGCCTGCGGATAGGAGACTCCCCTGGTCTTCTCCCCCTCTTCATTTTGTCGTCTTTATCTCAACCCCCTCACCCCTTCTGTGCCTCAGCATCTCCTTTTACAGGTTTCCTACCCCAGATCAGTCCGGGACCTGGGGAGAGACATTGCTGCAGCCCCAGGGATTTGAATGGGAATCTCCTTGTCCTGGTCAACTGAAACTCACCCTTGCTTCCCACCTACAGGCTTGTTCCCAGGCTCTCTTGTACAGTCAGGCAGGACTTTTTGCAGGGCTCCTACAGGAATGGTCATTCCRGCTGTTTGTTGGTTTTCAGTCCCCTCTTTGCGAAAGCAAGCGGGATATCAAAAAAGTTTAAGATCAGATGAGCGACACCGATAGCCAGAGCGGGGCTGGCAGCCTTAACGGATCTGATTTGGGAGGCCCTAGCAGAAGCATCTCCCACAGTTGCCCCACAGACGGCAGCATCACGTTGGCTCTGCTGAGGTTTGCTTGGGGGACAGAGAGTTACTCGGCTGAGGGACAGGGAAGCAGGTACATGGGTGATGCATCCCTGGGTCTGAATGACCAAATGCCAACCTGTAATCAGCGGTGGCTCTGGGAAGCAGCCGAGCCTCGCTCTTGGGCAGGGGTCTCCCTGCACGGCGCCAGCGGGGCAGCGCTGCGGGCAGAGCAACCAGCCACCGAGCCGGCCTGGGGAGACGTTGTCCAAAGCTGGGCGAGAAATCCAGCCTCTGCAACAGGAGGGAGGAGAGGTGGAGTCCAGCAGTGTCCAAATGTTATGGGCCAGCATTTCTGGAAGGAAACATTTAAGTTTTTCCTTTGGAAATAATTTCTCATGTTCCACTTTTCTTTGAGTTTTGCTCGCTATCTCGTGCTATAAATGTCACGTCTTCAGGAAGTCAAAACCAAATATTGTCATGTACCTTCAGCGAATCCCTTTCTGGGCTTTCTGTTGGTGGAAAATGCAGGGATCTGAGAGGCCCAAACAGAACAAAACTAATATCCAGCTCTAAAAATCCTCCTTAAAGCCAGATCTCCATTCCCTGCAAAGATTTAGCACTCAGTGGCTCAAACCACTCTGTCAATGATTTCAGACCTACTGACTAAATATTATCAGGGCCTGAATATGTCTCAGGGCTGTTCAAACATTTACAGAGCTGTAAAGCACCGGGGGGAGCCAAGCGCAAATCCCATTCCTGACACGGCTCCTCTGCTCACCCTTGGGTGTGCGACCAAGTCTCTCCATCCCGCCTTGCCAAACCCAAGGCTGACGTGTGTGTACGCACCCCAGCCTCCAGCAAAATGCTAGAAGAAAAGAGAAAAAGGGGCAGGAGGCTGGGCAAGGCACTGCTCAGCAAACAAGTCGCCCCTTGGATCCGCTCAGGGTTAAGGGGGCCTCCCTGCCCCGCRTGCGAAGCAGCCAGCTGGCCGGCACGCACCTCCCCGGAGGAAAGGGCTGTAAAACTGCCCTGGATTTCAAGAACTGGCTCGCGTCACCCTGTTTATCAGCTCACCAGCGTTTTTCCCTTTAATAGCAACACAGTTTGCTGAGCCACGTGATTCCTTGTTTGTGAGCAGGGATCAGGAGCTCTCTGAGCACTGGGAGGTTTAGTACAACGTCCCCAGGTTTCTGGCTGGTGTTTTTTGTACTGACCAGCTTAAACTCCAGCCCAGCCCTTGCTGCTGCCAGTCAAGTCCTGGCAGAAGGGCAACCCCTATAAATAGCGGTGAGTATAATGTCTCCTTTCTCTGCCTCACCTCTTCAGCTGGACGGAGCTTGCAGCATGCAGTGTTTTGCACTCTACCACCATGGTATCAGCCAGGTGCTGGCAGTGCAGGTCAGTGGGAGCAGCCGGGGTGGCTTGAGACCCTGTCCCCAGACCCTTAGGGAGGGWTTCCTGGCCACCAGCAAAATCCAAGCTCCGCTCAGGCCTTGGGACTGTAAATGAACCCAGACCACCGCTTCCTGCTGGCAAATGCAGAGGAACTGCTAGACCAGAGGACAAAATAAACCCCAAAGAGCTGCCACATAGAAGAGCCAGGTTTAAATCTATCCCCATCCATAAAGCAACCGTGGTCGCTGCTGCGGTGTCCTCTCTGGGATGAGTAACTGCCGTGAGCAGCCGAGGGATGTCTGCTCTGCCCTGACTGTGGCAGGCCAGCCCCGCTGCGGGCAGCGTGATGCCCCGCCTGGAGGGAGCGTGGGATTTCGGGGAGGGCAGGGCTGGCGGGGTTAGCAGTGCTGCAGCGGGCCATGGGACATGAACCRCCGGTGTCCTGTGGGCACAAAGTGTGCGCGAGCCTCGGCCCCTGTGCATCAGGGTGTCCATTAGGCTGCATCCCCCTACTCCTCCTTCCCGGAGGTGACAGACGTCGATGAAAAGGCAGCTCCGGAGCAGGGATGCAGCTACTGAGGGCATGGGCAATGCTCATCAGTATTTTGCAAAACAGAGGTGAAGAACCAGGGGAACACGCAAGCAGGCCAAGGCGTCCACAGCGAAGGCGTGAAGGTGAGCACAAACCAAGAGACCTGTTACTCAGCTACCAGACACCCCACAGGGTTCAGTTCCAGCTGGGAGAGATGTTTCCTCTGTCCTGTCCTGCTCTAAGTCTCTGTAGGCAGAAGATTCCCTGGAGTAGGATTGTTTTTCTGGGAAACAGATGTAATATTCAGCAGGAGAGGCATCCAGCAATGACAAGCGGACCCRGCATCTCCCGAGACACCACTCCTGGCACGGGTTGGCTGGCCACGTGCGGGACAAGCCACCCTGCTCGCGGATGGGACGAGCATCGCGTGGCACGGGGCATCCCCGCCGTCCCACTGCCCGGCGCAGGACCGCCCGGGACTGCTCTCTGCTGCGCAACAGCAGCCGCGTGAATCAGAGCAAAGCAGGGCTGGCACGGAGAGAGCCCCGCTGCAGCGCCTGGGGTTTTTGCTGCCTTCTTTTTACAGCGTGAGCAGCCCGAGCCGTGACCATAATGAATAAAGCAACAGCCAGAGAGCAGAGCGCTCTGGTTTCCTGTACACCTCAGGCTGGCCAGGGTAAATACACAACAAGCTTGCACTTCAAACAGGGCCATGCCCAGTGCACGTCAGCCGGCGCCTGATCGCGTGCCAAGCGAGGGCGAGCGAAGCCACTGCGCCTTGCTTTGCCCAGCCCGGCGCGGCAGGGATGCCCACTAGCGCCAGGGGCAGCGCAGGGGGACAGTTTGTAGAGATGCCTTTTGGTGGGCGATGCTACGGGTTGTATCTGGCTGGTGTAAAGCAGGAGGCTCCACCCGCACCCACAGGTCAGATCCCAAGCAGGGCAACGGCTGGTGCCAACCGGCACAGCCCCATTGCCATGCAATGCCTTTGCCCAGCGGGTACCCGCGCCTGCTCCCCTGCAGCCCTGCCCTTGCTCTGCTCTGTCCTGGTGCTCGAGAGCCCGGCGCAGGCRTCTCACCTCGAGGAGGTCCCAGCCCACGGGGCTTCCCCGCTGTCCTGGGCCAGAGCAGGCAGGGACAGTCACCGGAGGCTGGGCTCCAGGGCACGCGTGTGCCCTGTAATTACGTCGGCCAGATCCATGTCCTGGCTGTATGGTCACAGGCCACCTTCAGGCAGGCAGCGCTTGGATGAGCACCCAGCACCGCAACAGGACAGGCTCCAGGCCAGATGTGAGCCTGCTCTGCCGGCCCATCCTCCATGGCGGGGGATGCAATCCATTGCAATGCCCTCTGYGCAGAGACCGCAGCATCCAGCTGCACGCATCTCACTCGCTCTACCCCAACGCACACCTCCACTCCAGTCCTCCAAGGCTCCTCCATCCGTCTGTCTGTCCCACTCACACCACCCAAGCAGCAATGCAGCAATCTAATGCACCCAGCGCAGCTGAGGACCAGCATCCCTGTCACTTGACACATCATCACGACACAACCTCTGTACATCAGAACGACACATGGTTCAATGCTTGCTCTGATCCCGGCGGCCAAACTTCCAACCCCAAATCTGCCGTCTGTCCACCCAGTCGAGCAAGGCCCCACTGGTGTGATCCCAGGTCACAACAGCTCTGGGCGTCCTTGCAGTTAGTGCAGACACAGTTAGTGAGTCGGGCAAAGCCATGGGCTGCAAGGGAGGCCAAAGCGTAGCCCCGGAGGTGCCCCATTCAGCCTGTCATGCCTGGGATTGCAATAGTGTGGTATAACAGGGCACATCTGTGACCCAAGGCAGGACAGCCCAGCGGGTGGATCAGGACTGTGACTTCTGCAGCTGAAAGATGCTCAGGAGCAGCTGGTGTGTGGGTGGGCGCAGCTGCACGGGGCTCTCCTCCTCCCTCCTTCCCCCCGCTCCCTGTCGACCCAGCCTGCGTGCAGATCAGCCCTTTCGCAGCCTTGTCTCGCAGCAGCAGCAGCTGCCTGTCCTTCCCCCACCCTGYGCAGGGCATTTCCAGCCCCAGGAGCAGTGCAGGACTCCTGGGCGCCTGCACCCATCTCCCCACCCCGCTGAGCACCCCTCTCTCCTTGCTGGGTCTGCACTGCTCCTACCGAACCAGCTCCTTCTGCCTTCAACTTCTGAGCCTTTGCTCTTCCTGGCTGGGACCTCTCTGCCCGGCTGGCTCTGCTCGGAGCTAGWCCCCCAACAAGCCCCAGGGTCCTGCTGTCTCCTGGACAGTGCATGCTTGCCCCAGCGCCATCAGCAGGGTGKCTGTCTGCACCACCCCCCATCCCAAACCCTCTCCAGATGAATCTCTGCTCTCCACTTCCAAGCCTCAAGGGGTGGYTCCAGCCCCGGCAGAGCTGGGGGAATTCCCTGGATGCGCAGCTCTCCTCCAGCGCCGCAGCAGCCGGGAAAGCGGCGCATGGCTCCCTGCCAGCGCCGGCGCCAAGCAGCCTGGCTCCCGCGACCAGCAAGCACCACAAGGCGCTGGGGAAAGCCCTCTGGGTCTGCTCCCCGCGAGCATCCACGGCCAAACGTGGGGGCGGGGGGGGGGTGGAGCTGGCAGTCGCGGCCACCCACAGCACCGCAGCCAGCCCAGGGGGYCTGATCCTGCAGGATGCTCAGCACCAGTCAGCTCACGCTGGCTGCAAGGAGCTGGGGCGCTGGCAGAGCGGCGTGTGGGGGACGGGGAAGGGGAAAGCGAGAAGCTGGGTGTCAGGCTGAGGGCGCTGGCTTGGCTGGCTCCAGGCTCCACGTGAGCCACTGGAGAAGGGCAGCTCTGAGCGGGCTGGTGGGACCAGACCTCTCCTGCAGACCAYCTGAGAGGCCCCCCAGCTGGCCCAGTGGTGCGCAGGAGCAGGAGATCCCCGCTCCCCACGGCCTGGCACGTGCCCAGCTCCGGCAGTTCAGGCTGGRCAGATGAGGCACACATGTGGCTGGCGAGGTGACAGCCCAGGCCAKGAGCAGATGTGCCGAGCTGGGCTATTCCTAGGGCAATGTGGGCACAGAGCCTCAACCACAGCTGAGCAAATACCCGCAGCRCGGCCAGGAGCCCGTGCGGGCCCYGGACTCAGCACACTCACCCCACACRCTGCCTTCACTTCTCCTGAAGTCCCCGGAGCACAAGAGCTGTCTCCATTTCGAAGAGAGAAACTGCCCTGCCACCCCGAGGCGCCCCAGTCATCGAGTTCATTAACACCCTGCCCATCTTCTGCCCTGCCACGACACACCGGCGGCCACAGCCTGCGGCCCCACGCAGCCCCACGCGCTGCCCAGGGCAGGAGGCTGAGGGAGATGCTAGACAGGGAGGGGTTCCCCTGCCCTGGTTGCACCGCTTCCCGGGAACGCTGCCTGCACCCGCGTGGGCTACTCTGCTGACAGCCGTGTGCTCCAGCCCTGGGGCGCACGGCCCTTATCTCCACGCAGGCCCCATTCCCAGGCGGAGGGAAATGCCGGCGTCTGTCCCAGGGCTCCGGCAGCCCCGTCCCCTATAGCTTCCCCCAGGATCTCCAGCCCTTCCCAGGGAGGACCCCAGAGCACGCTTGGCCCCAGGCACCCAGGGAGGAGAAAGTTCCCAAAGTGTCTTCACCAGCAGGTTTCCCATTTTAGACTTGCAACAAGTTTTTTCCTCCTGAAAATTTTCAATACGATGAAATTGCAAAACAAACCCATTTCCAAAGGAAAACAGGTAGAGTGATGGAGGGGTTGCTGCCTTATATAAGATAAAAGGGAAACACAAACATGTCCTGAAAGCCACGTGAGGAGAGAGGCTGTTCCTCAGCTCAGGAGCAAAAGCCCAAGGGCCGGATTTACCTGACAAGTTGCCAGTCAAGCAAATAAACTACTCAAAAAAAAAAAAAAACCAGCTCCAAAGAAATGCCAATCTTATGGGCAGGGAAACTGAGTCATGGCTGGGTTTGGGGTTGCCAAGTGCCCCTTTCAGGAAGGTGCTGCCTCTGGAGGGCCCCAGGGGGTTCCTACACCCCAGGGGGACCCATGTGCCTCGGGGGGAGCTGGGTAACTCTGAGGGAGCTGCGTGCCCTGGAGGGAGCCGCGCTTCCCGGGGGGACCATGAGCCCCGGGGCAGAGCTGTGCACCCGGGGGGGGGGGAGCCATGCACCCTGGAAAGGACCCACGCATCCCAGTGGGCAGCCATGCATCCTGGGGGAGCCGGGTGGGACCATGCGCCCCAGGGGGATCTCTACGCACCGGGGGGGGGCCGTGTGCTCTGGGGTGACAGCACACCGCAGGGAGACCATGCAACCTGCAGGGACCGTGCAAACCAGGGGGCACCGCGAGCCCCGGGGGTGGCGTGCAACTTTGGGGGGAGAGGGGGGCAACCCCCGCACCCTGGGAAGAGCCGTGCACCACAGGGCGACGGTGCAACTTAGGGGGACCGTGCACCCCGGCGGGGGGCAACCCCCGCGCCCTGGGAAGAGCGGTGCAGCCCGCGGGGAGCCGAGCACTCCGGCGGCACCGTGCGCCCCAGCGGGACCACGAGTGCCGGAGGGGAGCCGTGCGCCCCGGGGGTGACCGGGCCGGGGGGAGCGGAGGGCCCGGTGCCGGTGCCGGTGCCGGTGTCCGGCGCGCAGACAGGAAGCGTCCCGCTGCGGCGGCCGCAGATTGGCAGCGCCCTGCTCCAATTGAGCGGC
>NW_020449296.1:700153-717975 GCF_003343035.1 Apteryx rowi | reverse complement strand
AGCACTCACACACACCCGGGAGCGCCGCGCTCGCCGCCCGCCCCGACGCCGCGGTGAGGGGCGCGCAAGCAGCGGGGGGGCTCCTGGGGGGCGGGGAGGCTGCCCTGACTGCTTGCCGCATCCCTCTCCCAGGTCGGGGTGAGTGATTCCCCCCCCCCCGCAAAGCGTCTGGCCGGGAGTTGTCCCCGCTCTGTCAGCCTCCGCGGGCGCCGGGAGGGTTTTTTGGAGAGAGGCTGGAGCAAAGCGCCCTCGCGCTTGGCGAGCCCCCCGACGGGGCCCTCTGCTCTCCGGGCTGGGGGGACCGGGCAGGGGAAAGCTGGTCTCARTTACGGGACGCGCGGAGAGAGGCGCTTGCTCAAGGGCAGGCACTGGAAGGACTCTGCCTGCCGCGTCCCTCCTCGCCCCGCGGCGCCCCTTCAATCACGGCTTCCCAGCCGGCCCCCCCCCCCCCCCCAGGAGGGAGCCCGGGCTGTCCCCCTGCCACGCTCGCAGGCCGGCCACCCCCCAAATCCGRAGCAGACCCCTCCTCAGTACTGGCTCCAGGGGGGAAGGCTCCAAAACGAGGCTGCGGCGCCGAGTTTCGCTTGGACTTTTTGGAATCAGCAGACCCCGACCCCTCTGGGACAAGGGCTGCGGGATGCCGTGAGAGTCTCGTTTTTTGCTTTGCCCCATTTCTGCGGGGAGCTGCAGCAACTCCGGGCAGGCTGCTGCGCCCCGAGACGGTGCGGGACCGGCTGGTGCCGTTTGCGTAGCCGCCGTCCGGGCCGCGCGGRGCTGGCGGAGGGTCGCCGCGCCGGCGGGGGCCTGGAGGTGCCCGGCGCTTGCACGCTGCGCCCGCGCCTGGGTCTGCGTTTGCAGGAGGTGGCGGCGGTGTTTGCGCTCTGCCCCTGTGTGCGCAAGAGCAGGTCGCGGTGTGGCTCCGCACGGCGCTGCACGGAGCCCGCGGGATCCCGGCCGGGCTCGGGAGCGAGCCCGCGTTCGTCCGGCGGGGCAGAGCAAAAGCCCCGGACAAGCCGCGCGTGGGGCCGAGGGAGGCTGAGCCGGGGGGCTCCTCAGGCAGGGTCTGGGCAGACGAAGTGGGATGGGAGCAGAGGGAGGGCTGAGCAGTGATGGCAGGGATGCACAGGCTCGGGGGGCGCACGGGGTGGTGGGTGCAGGCGGGTGACGCGGAGGGGTCCCTGGGCTGACACCCTGGGGAATGTAGCTCAAGACAGACGTGTTGGCAGAGCTGTGTGCAGCGAGCTCAAGGAACGGCTCAGATTTTGCTCCACTAGCTGCCTTTCGGAGCCTTACAGGGAGGGGAAAACTTGACGTGCTGATTATTTCTGATAAGCAACTTTTTCCCCATCCCAGAGAAGTCTCTGGGCTGTCACAGCGCGGGGGGGGGTGGGGGGGAGGAGGATGCTTGGCTGGGTGCAGGCCCTGTTTATGATGGATGAATGAATGACTCACAGTGCTGCAAGTCGTGTTAATCTTGGAAACGGCAGCAGTTCCCTTTTGCAGCGGCCTGCTTTACTGGCACCCACTTTTGTGTCCCTTAGCCGGTGGGTACCAACCCGTAACCCAGCCCCAYGGTAGCAGGGGAACTCAAAGGGATGGGGATCATCCAAGCCAGGGAGCCAAGCTGCGGCCGCGTCCTGCAACACTCACCTGCCAGGAGCTAGTTACGCACTACATTCACAGCAGCCGGCTTTCTTTCCCCTCCACTTTTGTTCGAGGGCYGCTCCAGTCCCTTCCTGCTTTCACAGAATAAACCTTCCTCTAATTTCCTGCCTTAATGTATTCCTGGATGAGTTATTCCCATGTGTGTTTGTTGCCAACATTGTGCTTTTAGYTCAAGACCTCTTCTGCCTCTCCGGTGTTTACCCTTGTGTATTTATAGCTTCTTCATTATTTTGTTGGGTTAAACAAGCCAAGAGACTCTTGTCTCCTCTAGTTGGATCAGCTCGCTGCTCCTTGATCCTCCCCGCTTCCCCTCTCTGCCTGGTCTCCACCTCCGGCACACGTTATCTGTCCTCGGCAAGGGGAGAGGGGTCCATGTGGCTCTCACCAGGGCCACATATGATGATCCCAGGAGTCCCT
Source organism: Apteryx rowi (assembly GCF_003343035.1). NCBI lineage: Eukaryota > Metazoa > Chordata > Aves > Apterygiformes > Apterygidae > Apteryx > Apteryx rowi. The sequence goes on along the minus strand of NW_020449296.1, from coordinate 715,893 downwards.
TGGAGRATTGATAGATCTTCCTCCTCGGCTGGTGGCACATCCCTGGGACAGGCACGCAGAGGGGAAGGGATGTTCCCACAGGCATCCGCAGCTGCAACACTCTGCCATTGCGTGGGGAAGGCTCCCCGGGGAGGCTGTCATCCCTGTGCCAGGCCAGGTGCCAATGTTGGCAAGGTGCTTGTTTATTCACCCGCTGTCATGGCAGAGCCTTGCTGGATGAGAGATGAGGAGGCCTGGGGTGTCCTTGGGAAGGCTGTTTGGCCTCAGGGAGGCAAGGCTGTTTGAAAGGAGAAGCAGCAGTCTGTAAACATCTCCGGAGAAATGTTTGCTGCTGGTTTGGAGYAGACGTGTACACAGAGCCTAGCTTGGAAATGTGCCCATGCATGTGACACGCTTTCATATGTGCATGCAGAGCTGCTCTTTTTCTGTGCGCTTTACTCTCAAGGTGCTTCAGAGCATCTTCACACCTTGCAAGATGCTTCCCAGAGGAGGGGGCAGGTGTTGGGCAACTTGTGGCTCTGCTTTCCTCTCCTACAGTGTCCCTAGAAAAACAAGGACACCTTTCCCCATCTTCTCTTTTTGAGGTTCAGACATGAGAGAGGGTGGCTCTGCCCCTGCCAAGGACATGGCTAGGGACAGATTTTGACTCAGATGGGAGCTGTTCCCTACGTGCGATGTGACTGGGCCTCATCTGGCATTTGGGATGCTGATGCAAAATCAGCATCAAGAATTAGCCCTAGGGTGTCTGGGTGATTCTCTGGGATGTTTAGAGAGCTTTTGGTTTTTGTAAGTGTTACTGTGGTTACAAAAGCATCGCATGTGTGATAATGACCAAATTTCTCTCAGCAGATTTAATGACCTGGTGGCCCAAGTTCTTACCAGCAAATCTGCATCTCCTGGTCATGTTTTTCTCTCATGCCTCTTCCCTTCCAGGTTGTTAAGGTGGGGAAGTGTGCAGATGTCTTAAAGTTGTGGTTTGGTTGTCTTCTCTTTGCAGTCAGATTCTCATGGACCATTTCCATGGAAAAAGAAAAAATTCCTCTGGAAATTAGAAGCAGGTTTGCCGTGTCAGAGATCAGTGTGTTAATAGGAATTATCTCTTGAGTCTGGCTGGTTCCCAAGTCTCTGAGTCACTGTCTCATTTAGTCAGCCCTGGTGTGGTTCAGGGACAGGGTAAGCTTCGGGCTTTTCCAGACGCAGTTGTGCTGTCGCAGCATCTTGCAGCCCCCCTAAAGCAYGCACTGGGCTCTCTTGCAAAGGCTTTACCACTCTCAGGCATCAACAGGAGAGATGATGGGCAAGTGAGTTTCTCTGCACCTCTTGAGCTGGATCAGAGATTGCAACACAGTGATTGACTCTTGGAGCTCACGGACTTTGGCTCAGCTCCATCCAAATCCACGCTGGAGGGACCTCTCCGCTTGGTTTCCGCTTTGTAGTTACCTCTTGACCCTGGCACTCAGGGAAAGCTGTGTTGGCTTGCCTCCCAGGTCTGCCTTGGGCAGGTAGGCACCACGCTCCTCACCCCACGTGCAAGGGGAGCAAAGGGTGTCCCACAGTCCCCCTGTCTTCAGCCGAGGCTCTGCGAGTGGGTAATGAGGGCAGAGCACCCCATCCCCTGCCAGAGCCAGGCAGAAAGGTGTAATTCTTTCTTCTGTCCAGCAACATGAGTCTCAAAAACCTGGCAAAAATATCCTCCTCCTCTGTTGCATCTGGTCTTTGGGGTATGGAAGGTCTGGAAGAAGAGGGGAAAGAAGTTGAACTGATTTTTTTAAAACCTGATTCACCTCCATCCTAGAGGGATTCTGTTCTGTGGTCACGTCTGACCAGTAGAACCTGGATTTGGTCCATAAGGGATCAGTCACTACTAAAAAAGCTTGTGAGGGATTTCAGAAGGATTTGCTGGGAGGGTATGAGTAGGAGAAAGACACATCTGTGAATCCCCTGTTTGTACACATTTTCTGAAGATGCTTTTGGAGACTCCAACGGAGCTAGATGGACCTTGGGTCAGAGCTGGTGTGGTCGGCCTTATGGCTTTACCACGTGGGTGGCTACAGCCAGAGGAAACCACAGGTAAGACTCTGTAGACCAGCACAAGATAGCACCCACTGGAAGGAAGGATTAGAAATGCCATGCAACTTACCGGGTTTTAAATTGACTGTAACCACTCAGGAAAAACATGTAGGCATTGCTGTGGACAGCTCAGTGAAAACATATGTGCGGTGGTGGGCAAGAATGCAAACAAGATGTTAGGCCGTGGAGAGAGGAGATAATGCTGAAAACATTTGGCCCTGTTATGGAAATCAATCCAAGATCCCCAGGAGACTTCTCGGCTTTGGTCCCCTCCTCTCAATAAGGAGACAGCAGAAATAGAAACAGCCTAATAAAAATGATTATGGACCCATAGAGATTTCCTTATAGGGAGAGGTGGAAAAGTTTAGGGCTCTTTCATCTAATGAAATCCTCATGGTGGAAAGAAGGTCGTTYGGGCATTTTCTGTTTTACCCCAACTCCTGAAGTGGAAGCAAGGGACACCTGGCCTTGTTGAAAAGCTCCTGCTGGAAACGGACCAAGGAAAAGAGGGGAAGTCAGAAGCCACAAGCCGGCAGAGCTCCCTGCCATACTCTGGCTGCAGCCCAGGATGCAGAGGGGCCCCACGGTGGCTCGGTACCATTTCTAGGAACGTGGCGAGCGGCAGCGCGTGGCCAGCGGGCGTCCGCTCTGTGGCATGGTGCAAGAGCCTTCCTGGGGGCCGGGAGAAAGCAAGTCCCATCTCCAGCCCTCTGATGCCCCAGGGTCGGATCCGGCATAGGAGAGCCCCTAGCAGAAAGGGGCCGCGTTGCATCCTGCAGGCAGCCCTAAGGGCAGGTGCGTTAACCGGACAGGCAACTGATTTTGGAGGGCGGCTTTGGATTTGCATCCCTGAGATGCGTCCCTCTGCCAAACATCCAGGCTGGCAGAGCATCGCCTGTTCAGCTGTTTCCTTCATCTTCCTGTGCCTGCATTGGCCCCTTCCTTTGGGACTGAAATAGCGTGTGTTTGGTCCCAGCCGGACCAATAGCTGAAGCTGGAGACAGGGATCTTGCAAGTGCCTTTTTGATGAAGGTCAGTATGAACATCAATGCCTCTTGAATTTAGCAGTACCACGAAAGGCATGATTCAGACCTCTCTTTCCTGCAAAATTAGCTAGAAAAACAAAAGACCTTGGGTGACGTCGAGCAAGGCCCAGATGGCTGCTTCGCCGAAGGAAATGATGAACGGTTGTGCTGCCGTAGTGCCCAGCACCGTGCCCAGCATCATGCCCCTGTTACAACAGAGGGGCTGCAGCTCCCGACAGCTGTGCTGAAAATGTCCCTGTAGAGATCCCCTGGGGCTGGGTCGGTTGCGGTGTCCTTGCTTTGCTTTGCAAAAGCCTCTGTCACGCACGGTGCCCAGGCCAGCTGGCATCTCCCCAGCCTTCCTTGCAGAGCTGGGGCCAGCCCTGAGCCCCTTAGGAAGTCCATGGGAGTCTTTCTTTTGCTTTCCATGAGCTTTGCCTGAGGCCCCAAACCTTAGGAGGAACTGATGGACTTGACCAGCTGTTGCTCCATCCTTGTCTTGCAAGGGCCAGCACGCAACCCCAGGAGGTTCGTTGGGGCTTCGGCTGCTTTTGATTTCTTGGCTCCTGCAAGGGTCCGAGGAGGCTGTTCCCTAGCTCCACCGAGACTGCTCCACCCTGTCCCGGCTTTCATTTTAGCACGTTATGCCTTGAGCGTGACTGCCCCCAGGGAATTGTCCCTTTTTTCCCCTAACCAATCCCTTCTTCCTCCCCGACGCTGTGCCCGGCTCTGTTCCCCCGCACTGCTGGGGCAGTGCCAGCTGTCCTTGCGTCCCCTCGCACCCGAGAGGTGCGTGTGCTCGCTGGTGCCTCCGGCTCCCGGGCTGCCCGGTTTCCCTCCCTCTGACCTCGTGCGGTGCCGGGAGGGAGGGGGACATGGGCCCCTCCGAGCTGCGCCCCTGCCCAGGGTGGCGTTCGCCGGGCAGGCRACTGCGCGCTTGGAGCTGACCTCTGCCAAGCGCAGCCGCCGGCCGGGTGAACTCCGGAGGGGATGGTTTTTCTAAGCATCCTGTTGACACAGTTCTCTGACTCTGCTGCAAAACCCCCGGAGGCTGCAGATAAGCGCTCGGAGTTCTTGCAACTCCGACCGCRGGGCAGTTTGCTCTGAAAATGCCTTGGAGGGCTCTCGCAAGGCAGCGAGTCACTGAGTGTTGATTTGCACTCTGACCGGTCTGGGAGGAAGGTGCTGAGACCCGAGTCCTGCTTCGGCTTGGATGGAGCCTTTGAAATAACCAGCAGCGGTCGTGCTGTGATGGGCGGAGGACGTAAGCAAGGCAAGGTCTGTGGGGAAGGTAATATCTCTTATCCCCCCGCTCCCTGGGGTGTAGGTGGAAGAACAAGACCTGGGACATGCTGCCCCATGARACGTGTCACCGGTGGGGTGGCTCATGTTGGACCTGGGGTTAATGGCGAGTGAGCGCCAGGCTTCGATCCAGGCAGCGGTGCGCGGAGGACTTGCTTCCTCCGGAGCCTGGGAGGCTCTTTCAGGGGCTTTTCCTTAATTCTCCCTGTCTATCAAGGGCAGAGGGGCCCTGCGGCAGCRTTTAACCCTCTTGGGGGTGTGGAGGAAACTTCAGCAGAGCTGCCGGCGACGTGGCTGCTGGGGTTGCGCTGTGCTCGGGCGTGAGATTTCTTGCAGCAGCGGTATTTCGGGGATGGCAGAAAATGCCTCTTTACCAGCCCTCGCCTCGACAAAAGGAGGGTGGAGCGGAGCCGRAGGAAACTTTTTGCAGCCAGCTCTATGAATTTCCAATTAACAGCTCGCCTGGAGTGGGCTTTGCCACCGCGAAAGAGGTTAATGCACCTAATGTTTGCAGAAACGATCCATTTTTCTTAGTAATTTAATAGCGTGGGCAGACTACTTGCTGACACAGAGCCAGCAGCCAGCACTGAGGAGCCTGTGTGTGCTCGGCTGCAGACCGTAACCACCTTCCCTATGAAAAGAAGGAATGTTGACCTAATAGAAAAGACATTTAAACAGAAGTTTTAAAGAGCAGTTTGGGTTGGATTCGGCTTGCGCTCACGGGTGTAAATCTGCCCGCTGCAGCGGAGTCGCTCTGGCCTCTCCGGTTATCAGCAGGGCCGTTCGCCCCTCTCCAGGAGCGGCGGGCGCGGAGGGGACGTCCCCGGCGGCGCGGTGCTTCCCCGGGGCCTCCGCCGGAGCCGGCCGGCAGCCTCGGCAGCCTCGGCCGTCGGGAGCGCGAGCTCTTGCATCCGCCCACCGGCACAGTTAGGGGAGGTTATGTTGGGCAACTGCTTTATTCACTGAAAGGAAAAAAAAAAAAGGCAGTTTCGAGGAGGCCAGCACAATTTCTGAATTGAGGCTGGACTCAGCGCCTAACGTGGGCTGTTCCAGGGCATTTCATTCTGACATTTTCCAAATGAAATGTTTTGATTTCTTTTTTTTTTTTTTTTTTTTAATTTCCCACCCCAAGGTAATGTTTGGAAGCCAAATTTAGCTCAATTTAATTCGAACAGTTTTAAAAAAGTAAAACCACCGAAAACTAAACAAGGTCTATCATTTAGAACAAAATGTTTTGGTTTTCATTTTCCTTTTGGCACGAAAAGTCCAAACTCTTTTTTTCTTTTTTTTTCTTCCGTTTTCCTCTTGACCCACAAACAAAATTTTTCTCCGGGTCCCTTCCCGAGCTCGTGCCGTGCGCAGAGCTCGGAGGCGCCCTGGCAGGGGGACAGCTGAGCCCTGCATCGCTCGAGCAGGAGGAACCGGCTCTCCTTCTCCCAGCTGGGCAGCGTCGAGCCTGGACTGGGGCGAGCAGGGGGCTCGTGGGTGCAGCGAGGGGGGAGCACGCGTGTGCCGTGGGAATGCGGCTTTCCGGCCGCGGGGAGCCTCCCGGCGCAGCCCGTCCTGCAGGGGGACGGTGCCGGCGCCGCCGATGGATGCTTTCCTCCGGCTGCTCCGCGTCTGGCAAGGCTGAGAGCCGCAGGGTGAGCTCTGGCGTTGCCTTGTCCCCTTATTTACCCAGGTTTAAAATTAATCTGACCTTCCCCCGCCCAGGCTTGGGCAAACGGTAGCTGTCCCTGAGCGAGGAGCTCCTTTCGGCTAAAGGGGAGCCGTGTTTTCCTGCTGGCTTTCGCCGTCGCCTTGCGGCGAGCCCCCTCCGTGGGCACGGCGGCGGCGGCGGGTGCCCGTCCCGCTGCCCCGCGTACCGGCCCCTCTCCACCGCCTGGGGCCGTCGGGAGCGATGCGCGGGGATGGGAGCCAGGCTGGGGGTGCTGCGCGGGCACCTCCCACCCCCCGGCCGTAAATCAGAGCGTGGTTAATCTGGGGGGCAAACGCCAGTCGCTGCCGGAGCTGCCCGAGGGGGGGATGCTGCAAGCCACCAGGAGCCTGCGCGCTCCGACCCCTCTGGCGTCTCGCGGCCAGACTGTGGTGCTGCATTTGGGCCGGATTTCACCCAGAAGCGAGCAGGGCAAATCCCTGACTCGCCTAGCGCCTGATTTTCTTTATTTCTTTTTTTCTTTACCCCCCTCTCTAAGTGGATGGCTGCGTACCACGGCGTTGCTTTTTATAGCCCTGAGCTGCAACTGGGGTGAGCTGCCAGCCGATGGTCCGGCGGCGGGATCGTCCCCGCGGTGTTGCAGGCCGCAGGGAAAGGGAGATAATTGACCCCTAACCCAGAGCCACGCTCCCACGTGCCTGCGGAGGCATTTAAAGAGCCGCATTAGTCACCAGCGCTGGGGCCAACGTGCGCCGTTCCCAGCAGGCGGGCGGACCGCACCGTGCACCGTGCACCGTGCCCCGGGAGAGCGCGAGGGCTGCGATGGAGGCGGCGGTGGCTATTCCCCCGCCAAAGGGAGGTGGCCCATCGCTCGCCGTCGCCTCCGGCGCTTCCCTCATAAACACTTGCCAAAAAAACAGGACGAAAAAGGATGATAAATAAATCCCAGCCCGGAGGCGGCATGGTCCGGGCACGAGCRGTTGTCTGCCGGGGACGTCCCTGCCTGCGAGGGGGCAGCAGGCGGCTCTGGCAGGGCTCGGATGGGTCGCGCCTGCATCCCGAGGTGTGCGCGGGGCTGGGAGCGTTTCCGCTGCAGCTGCACGCGGGCGTTTTGCCGGCTGGGACCCTGTGCACGCACCTTTCCCTCTGGGCTGTTTGCAGGGGGGCAGATCCAGCTCTAAATCTGTCCCGAAGGACGGAGGGGGAAGAGGCTTGCGGAGAGGCGAGCGCCRCAGTGCAATTTGGGTTTCCAAAAACACGTGAGAGCCGCCGGCTCGTTCCGTGAAAYGCGGCCAGTTTTTTCCGCCAGCCGGGAGCCGAGCACGTGCCACGACACTGTTTGCAGGGCGGTGTTCGCAGTCCCCCCGTCGCGCCCCCCCGCCGCAGGCTCTGGAGGGGTTGCGCTGCTATTAAAAGGGTTAGAGGGAGGCCGGAGGTTCCTGCCCGCTCCCTGGGAGCGCTTTACGAGCGCGCGGGGCCCGCGGCCGGCGTGCTCCCGCTCCTGCAGGAGCGCGGGCTCTGCCCTCCGCAGCGGGAGCCTGCCCCGCTGGCCTCGGCACGCTCCCGGCCTCCCATGCGCCGAGCTCCGGCCGGGACGCTGCCGCACCRTGCGGAGCGCCGGGAGGTCGTGGCTGCAGCCAGCTCTTTGCAGGCTCTGTCTCCGGAGCATCCCTCTGTCCGGATGCAACCCCGAGCTGTGACGGGGCTGGGGTCGGCTGTGTCCGGTGCCCCTGGRGCCGGCGGGCTCCGCTTGGGAGCTGTTTTTGCGGAGCAGAGGCTGGGAAGGAGGCAGAGAGCCAGCGGGCAGGGAGCGAGCGGCCTCGCTCGGAGCGGCGGGGGGAGATGCGCCGCCGGCTCGGCGCGTGCTTTCTCCAGACGTGATTTCACTGCCGCGGGGAGGGAGCGCGGCCAAGGCACAGGCCCCGCTCGCCCCGGCGGCACCCGGCATGCTTGCCGGGCGTTAGTCACCGGGGCCATGCCGGGGACAGGGACGGGGTGTGCCGGCTGCCGCCACAGCACGTGGGGCCGGGGTCCCCAGCTCCGCGTGAGCCCTGGGCTCTCCCACGCCGCCTCCTCACGCGGCATGGGGACGGGTGGCCGGGTGAGCCTGCGTTTCTGGGAAGCCACCCGGCTGCCCGGGGAGAAGGCCGAGGGAGGAAGGGATGGATGGGGGCAGGCTGGGGAAAGCAGGGAAGCAGCGTCCCCCTTCGGGATGGATTTGGGGAGGCGTCCCAGGGAGACAGAGGTGCCGACTGGTGCAGGAGGAGCTCAGAGAAGGTGCTGGCACCATCCCAGCTCAGGGAAGCCTGCCAGGGCTGTTTCTTCCTTCTCTCCAGCCCCTTCAGCTTGCCTGGAGCTACRGCACACAGTCAGCCTGCCCTGTATAGCTTAAGGTCAAAGCCAGCACCTCACGCTGTGCTCGGCCTTCCCAGCTCTGCATCCCAGGATCTGATCCGACAGCAGTAAAACCGGGCCATCACCCTGCAGTGATTTGCCCTGCCCAGCCATGGGGCTGCTCTGCCTCTGCCCGGGATGCACACACCTGTGGCTCAGTGCAGCCGGCATTACCACCCTACGGATGTCCAGGTCAAGCTCTCAGCGCGCCCTGAATCACAGGGCAAAGCCCTGGGGTTTGGGGCCGGCATGCTGGAGGGCTTTTGCAGAGGTCCGTGGGTCTCTGGCACTGCCAGGGGCTGAGACGCGGCCTGCTACGGCACGATGAGGGCTTGGCGGGCCCTTGGCGCCAGCAGGGAGTTGCTTCCCTGGCTCCCGCCGAGCTCCTGCCCCTGGGGACAAGGAGGCTGCGAGCTGGGAGAGGCCATGGGGTGGCTCTAGGTCCCCGTGTCTCCCTGCGATGGGGCTCTGCACTCACATCCCTGCACCGTGCCAAAGCCGCCTGGGCCCAAAACCTCCTACGGGAGAGGGGCCAAACCTGGGACAAGCAGCCAGCGAAGCCCTGGGGCTGGGTCCCGTAGGACAACGAAGGTGCCGGTGGCCAGGGAGCAGCCGGCGAGAGCAGGAGAAGCCAAGGCATGGACGATGGGGAGGGAGGTGTCGGAGCGAGGACCGAGCTGCAGCCCTTTGCTCTGCCCGGACACCGTGGGTGTCGGGTTCCCAGGGCTAATTTTAAACCCCGGCTGAAACACTGGCTGGCTTGTTCTCCCTCCTGCCGAGGCTGCTGCCGGCAGCATGTCCCGGGCATGGAGGAAGAGGCCAGGCTGTCAAATACTTTCACTGCTGCCATATGGCTGCGTCCAAGCACCTGGGGCCGCAGAGGCAGCCGGGGCCAGCAAGCGCTGCCTGGGAAGAGGGAGGGAGGAAGGACGGGCAGAGGAGGGCAGGAGAGGGCAGATGAAGGAGCAGGAAGGGATGTGCACAGAGGGTTTTATGAGAAGCACAAGCTGCGACTTTAACTCGGTGCAGGTGGCTACGTGGGTGCCTTTAAACCTATTTCAGACGTGCTGGCCTTCACTTCTGCGTGAAGGTGTTGGATTTGCTATAGCCCGTGCCCAGCACACCTCCGTCGGAGACCAGAGCTTCAGCAAAGGGCTTTGCGCTCGTTACACCAAGCCACCGCGGTTTGCTTCGGCCAAGGGTTCCTCGCAGTACTCCCAGCCCGTCCCTTCTGCCCGGGGTGCTCTGTGTCACGTTCCTCTCCCAGCATCTCCGGAGATGCTCGAGGCTGGCCAGGGACAAGTTTCGCCCGTGGGCTGCCTGTGCTGAGGGTTGGGTCTCTCCAGCAGCCCCCAGCTGGTACACCGTGCTGATCCTTGGGAGACCCGATGATGAGCAGCTCTGTCAAGGGAAGCACCGGACTCCTGGTTTCTCCTGGGGCAGCTGTGCCCCAGTCCCTGGGGTCCGTGGGGCTGGCTGTGTTTGCAGTGCCGTGAAGGGTGTCGGGGCATGGTGCTGGGGTGACAGCACCTTGGCGACTAGATGYAAAGTGAAAGTGTGTGGGGGGTATTTTCTCCTTCCCTAGCCCACACCCACATCCAGCTCAAAGGTTGGGAGAAATGTGACCCAGAAGGGTCGCAGCCCTAGAGGCGCATGGCCCAGCTCTGATCTGTGGAGCCAAGGGCTGGGGGTAGCATATCTCTGCGCCGGAGCTGCACAAGAGGCCGTGCACGGCGCTGCATGTGCCGGACGCTGGCGACCTGCTGTCTGCCAGGTGGCACGGGTGCAGAGCGGGCAACGGCACCAGCATCTGGTGCTTGGCACCCTCCTGCTGTGCTTCCCGCTCTCGCCGCATGGGCCTGTGCCGGGGGCTGTGCAGTGGGGAGCTGGCGGCGGGATGGTGTCAGCGAGGAGGCTTGGACTTTGCATCTGCACAGTCCCCATCAGCATCAGGACGGGGTCGGAGGCTGCGGCGATGGCACGAAAGGGCTTCCTGCGAGGGGTGGCTCAGCCCACACCAGCGTCCGCTCACCGCACGCCTGGTCCGGGCAGCTCCAGGGCAGCTGACGAGGCTCYGGCTGGGCTGCGTCAGGCGGCCCCCGTCCCCATCGCGCACCACGACAGGGGTCGGAGGCGATGGGGGGATGCCAGCGCGTGTCGACGTTGGGCGTCCCTCTTCCAAGGGGGTGCCGTGGGCATGCTCATCCCCGCGGGAGCGGGGCTGCTCCCACAGCCTCCCGGCCCTGGGTTTGCAACCCAGCGCTGCAGAGAGGGCAGGGGCGCGTGCACGGCCCCGCGCACCCTCCTCCGGGGCACGCGTCGGCRGCCGAGGACGCCCGACCCGCGATGGGGGCAGCTGCGATCGACCCCGGCCTGCGGGGTTTCTCCCCCGCTCGCCGCCGGGGCTGCTGCGGACCCGCTCGCCAGCAGCGCTGCGCTCCCGGCCCAGGTGCCGAGCATGCCGGGAGAGGGGAATGCCTCGGAGACTCGTTCCGAAACAAGGCTGCCCTTTTATTCTCCTTTACGACTGCATTTTAATATCCAGAGCCACCCCTCCCTCCCCGGGCGCCTGCCAGCAGGGCCTGTATCGCCTGCGTTTGGCCTGACGAGAAAGCCCGGCCAGGCCCTGGGCCCCAGCGCGGGGGAGAGAGTAGTATTTTTTTCCCCCTCTTTTTAATATATGTTTTCTGTAGCTCTAATTGGACGGGCCGGGGCGCCAGCCAAGGCAAACACACCTGAGGGAGTCTCGCCTTGCAGACCCCATCTGCCACGCCAGAGGCTCTGCTCCCCGCACGGCCCCTTTACGGGCGCGGGGGGCGCGGGGCGGTTTCGGGGGGGGGGGGGGGGGGGGGGGGGGGGGGGGGGGGGGGGGGGAGGATGGCTCCCGCGCCCAGCTGGGCAGCCGTTCCGCGCGAGCGAGGCCGTGCGCGGAGATGGGGCCGAGCCGGCGGCGCGGTGGGCGGCTTTCGGGCTGCCCGGCGCAGCCCCGTTCCTGCGTGGAGCTGAGGTATCTCCCATGGCATGCGGGTGCTGCAGGGGTTGCGGGAGGCTGCTGGGTGAGGATGCCGCGGGGAGGTGACATGGGGGGATCGAAGCTGGGTCGCAGCAAGGTTTCACCCTCCCGGGGCGACCGAGCACCGTTGATACGCTGCAGGTCGCGGTTCACCTCCTGGCTTTTGGGCACTCGGAGAGRTGGCAGCCCCCAAGAGCACGCTTGCCGGGGTGGTGACAGCCATGCCATGGCGACCCCCAGTGCGCCAGGGTCTGTGTCGAGCTGCAGGGCCACCTACCCTTCAAAAGCAGTCCGGGGACCATTTGGGAAAATGAGCCRGAGACATTAACGGGCCGCGGTGCGCCCGGCCACCACAATGGCTTGCATTGACAGCCAAAGCCAAGCTCGGCTGAACTCTGGGTGTTTGTGTAGTGCTCTTATTCCCTGGTTTGTTTGCTTTCTTGTGTGGGCTTTTTTTCCCCCGGTTGTTTCAGGAGCCCCCGCTGCGGGCTGGCCGAGCAACGCTGGCGGGGCACCGGCACCCTGGGGCCTGGCGGCTGCCACGCGGTGCCTGCGCTGAGGGCAGCTCTGGACGCTCTGCTTGCCCACGCCAGGGTCCCATCAGCTCAGGCTGAGCTCCCCGACCACCCCGGCCGGCAGCGGAGAGAGGCATACAGAGGGAAAATAACCCGTGGGTGAGGACACCGGGGGATTAACGCCCGSGGCTGTGCCCCAGAGGGACCAGGGCAGCGCTTGTCCCTGTGCCCCTCAGGGTACGGACTTGTCCTACTGCCCCTGGTGCAGCCAGGCCTTCTGCACCAGCGTCGGGACCTCCTGGCAGTGGTAACTGTGGTGACAGCTTAAAACTATAAAAAGCAGGGTGCATCCTCACCAGGACCTGCTGGTTCCCTTGAGGGGATGAACTGGGCAGGAGGGGTTTGCACGGGCTGGGTCATGCCTCCRTTCTCCCCCCAGCAAGTGTGACGAGTTGAAGGATTCTCCCTGCATATGGGATTTTCCGGGAGCTGCGGCTGCTGGTCGTGGCAAAGGGTCCTCGGTGTCTCTGGTCAAAGCTAGAGCTGTGCAGAGGGCAGAAGGAGCATTTCACGAAGGATTTCAGAGCTTCCTTGGCCTCGAGTCAAAGCAGGCTGAAACAGGAACATTTCGAAATTCTTTTGGATGAGGAAAATTCCACAGGCAGCCCCCCTCCGGAGAAAGTTTGGGATGGTTGAAATGTTTGGAGTGAGAGGCTGCTTGGTTTTGTTTACTCTGAACTATAACTTTGCAAATAATAAAAAAATTAAAAAGGAGACAATAGAAGCCTGTAAACAGAGAGCTGTCCCCAAGCGGAGACCGGAGCGTCTCTCCAAGAACGTCAAAGGAGATGTGTCAGCACAGTCAGAACTTTGCCCTGGTTTTTCCCCTGCTCGGATACGCTCACACTTAATTTTTCAGGAGGACTTTCTTTTTTTTACAGCAGAAAATGATCCTGCCAGTGTTTTTCCAACCTTCTCAACTCACGCAGTGCAGAGCCCCCTGTTTCCTGGCTGCGTTTCGGAGCCCCCCAGTCCTTGGCAGTGGCCACCTCCTCTCACACCTTCTAGTGTAACCCCCTGTGACGTGGCTAGGCAGGCCGGGACACCTCCGGGAGCAGGAGGACGTGTAAATGAAACCGGCTTGGCTGCAGAAAAGCATCCTTCCCATGCTGCTGTGCCGGCAAAGGGGAGCAGCTGGGGAGGAGGGACAGGACCCACGKGTGCTCCTGCCTCTTCCCCGGTGGAGATGGTGCCCTTGGGCTGTCCCAGCACCTCCATGCTGGTGTTATCCCAGCTTTTGCCAGTCTTTGCTTCTTGCAGCTTTTCTTTGTGTGGGACTGGTGGATGAGATGTGATTGAGCTGGGAGGAGAGGAGGGCACGGGTTCCYGCTGCAGCAAGGTGTTTCCTCAGCCTCCAGGTCCACCAGGTGCCTCAGAGCCTGCTGCATGCCTGGCTCAGCCTGAGCTGCCTCCCATTAGCAAACTGCCATGTCAGGGCTGCCTCCCAGCTTGGACAGGACCAGCCACGCTGGTCCCGCAGCAGTGCCCGGCCAGCCAGCCGCGGCGGCCACATCGGGTCCCAGAGCCAGGCAGAGGCACGGGCAGCTCCTTGAGCACCTCACTGCGCCAGGCATTGCCACGGGTCTGCGCCCATGGTCCTTCCCCCTTGCAGGGACACCGTTGGCCGGAGATGCTACAGGCTTGAGGGGTTAATGGGCCATCCTTTGGCAGTGGTTTTATTTTGCTGCTCAGGTGTCTGGTAGTGACACCTGAAATCACCCCCAGCCCAAAAGGGGTTTTGTTCTGCAAAAGGAGTGACAGCAAATTGCTGGCTGCAGGATTATTTGTGCCATTGAAATGAAACGTTACCAGCTCTGGAAGGAAAGCAGTAACGGCAGACTGTTTATTTTGGACCTGCYGCCCTGCAGTGTTTTGGCTGACCTGAGCACCTTCGTGCTTTGGTGATGGAGCAGAGCCCAATTGCTCCCAGACACCGGAGAGCTTTAGAGCCTGGAGCACGGCTCTGCTCCCCGTGTCCGGGGGACGGATGAGGCTGTGCAGCCAGCCCGCGGCACCAGGCTGGAAGGGGTGCTGCAGGGCCCCTCTCCTGCATGCAGTTTGCTTTGCGCCCCTCTTGCCGAGAGGCARTGGGGAGCAAAGCCATGAGATGCATGCAGGACGTCAGTATGTGAGACCCCGGGTTTCTGTGGGCCGTGGTGGGGTTGCCGCCTCCTAGAAACCTGCGTCTCGATGTGCCGGAACCCAGCTGGACACAGCGTTGGGCTGCAGCTGGTTTGCAGGCGCCCGGGGGCTGCCATGGGACGTCTTTCCAGGCTCGCTGGAGACGTTGGGGCATGCTGTTTCTGGGGGACACCGCTGCTGTCCATCGGGTCGCATGCTCCCATGCCCTTCATCCCTCCAAAGCACCTCAGTGTCCGGTTCCCGGGCAGCTTCCCCACCTCCCTGCGAGCAGGCTGCCCCCGGCCCCGCTCTCGCTGTCACAGCCTTAGCACGGTTTGCCGTCCTCTCCAGCTCTCTGCTCCRAGGATGCTTCGAGATGCAGACAAAAAGCAAAGCCAGCAGCAGGAGGTCATCCTCCACCCTCTTTGATTTCGAGAAGGTGCCGTTTGCCTCCGGGTCCTGTCAGGCCCTGTTCTGAGTGGTGCGCGCTGCAGATGGGGTCCTGGCTCCCTGTAGCCTTTGGTGGGAATCGTTTCCCCTTGCTGCCGCTCTTGGAGGGCATGCCGGGAAAGCTGTGCAGAGCCAGAGCTGGTCGGGGACTGTCAGGGCAAAACCCTCCACCATCCAAAAGGCAAAACCTAGACCGTGCACCGGGGAAGCTCGTTTCTGGGGGGGCTCTTAGTTTGCAAATGCTGCTGGGAAGGACAAGGGGGAGGAAAGCACCCCATCCCCGTCTGGTGAGTGTGCTGGTGCCCGTGTGCCTCCGTCATGCCGTGGGCTGTGGGTCCAGCCCCTGCTCTGCTTTGGAGCAGGGCCCGAAGTGCTGGGTTTGCTCGTTTCCAGAGAGGGGCTGATCCAGCAGGCGCCAGCTGTGTGGCCTCCCCGCTGCCTCCGGCTCCCTGCATGCCGCCTCTTTTGTTTAGGAGCAGAAAAATGTCCAAAATCTCAAACATTCTGGGGACAGGAAAACAGCTTCCCGCCCTGCTCTAATCACAGGGTCGYGAAGCTCTGTGTAAGGAAAGGCCCGGCGGGTCCCACCCATGCCCGCGGGTCCGGCGCGAGGCTCTGCCTGGCTGCATGCCCGGCCRTCCCTGGCAGGGGACAGAGGGGACAGCGGCTCAGTCGGTTGCCTGCCCGGGGTCCTCCCTCGCCGCGTGCACCCGCAGGCCGTGGCGGGAGCCCTGCGCCACTCCATCCCTCGCCCTTCGGATGGGAACGCCAGCCAGGGCTGCCTTTACGGCCGCTGCGCCGCCGAGATTATTTTTAGGAATTTCTCCAGCGTGCGGCTTCGGGCAAGGGTGGCAGGCTGGCCCGTGGGGGCAGGGAGAGAAGGGCTTTTTCTTTCCCCCTCCGACTAAAACCGCTGCCAGCTGGCAGGGGTTCAAGGCCGGGCTGCTGGCTGCTAACAGAGCAGTTGCTGTTTGGCCCCGGCCGCTGCCTCAGGTTACAGCCAGGAGCAGGAGCCTTCTCCTTCCGCGCACGGGGCAGGCGAGGGTGGCGGCGAGGGGCCGGGCGGACGCGGGGGCGTTTCGGTGGGTGTTTTCCAGCCGCAGCTGGGGTAAGAGCGGCGCCTCTCCGCAGCG